>NC_137207.1:7917143-8227143 GCF_960531495.2 Zeus faber
GAATGCAAATGGGGGAGCCAAAGCCACCTGGCTACTTAACATAATGCTGAATGGGCCAATCACTGCTTTGTTCTTGTGTTTTGAGGGAACGTTGAACAGCGTCAACAACACACAACCAATTTTGTTTTTGAAAAAGCTTTTATTCAACAGTAAGAATATACATGTTTTATAAAAGTGGAATTATTTTGGAGTTTAAAAGTACGGAGAACACAACAAAATGTACAGTCTATCAATATTTTGAGTCCCGGAAAATCTGAAATCTGTCACCAACCTCAACGGACTTCATCACGTCATCAACTTCTTTCGTTGTAGCAACGGGCGTATCGTCGGTCTCCTCTGGTGGTTCTTGAAAATATTCAGTTTCATCGTCACATTTAGGTTGAAATCCGCTGTTTGAAATGTTCTCCAAGTCCCAGATAATATCAGATTCAGCGTCGCTGTCCGAGAGCTGACTATCATCGCGGAAAAATGAAGTCCAGTGCGCGCTGCTTAAACTGACTTGGATCTATCACACTGGTCAGATTAAGGTCCGCGATATGATTTCGATCTTCCTCCACCGGCTTCTCGTAATCCATAACAACACGGAGATGAAAGTTTTCACAGACAAGTGAAACCGGACCCTCGTCTTGTTTCCGGAAGTGACGTCAAAACGGTTTCATATCGTGACTTCAAACTACATGGCATATGGAGGAATGATCTTCACCCGGACGCCGATCGATCGCTTTAAAGGAAACGATCGATCGGCGTTGTTCAGTGTTGTTCAGCGTCTCGCTAAGTAGACTGCGCTTCCCCATCTAATCTAACGGGAATATTTAACTCCACGGTTTAACATTTTTCTAATATTTATAAATTAAACTCTGTTTTGAAAATACGTTGAGAGATAAAACCACAAAGGAACACAAATCTGGAAATATCTCATTTTCCTTTAAGAAAGGTTTTTTCCAACTTATTTGGCTTCTCCTGGCGATTTTGGAAATGCGCAACAATGTGGGTTTTGCTGCTGTGGGTCACATATAGCCACAGTCACATATCTTTATCTCAGCACACAGTGTTAATTCTCACACACATACGTGCAGGTGCTTGCGCTCAGCCTTGGACTGCTGCTGGCGGCAGTTGTTGCTTTCATTTTCGCCGCGCTGCAGCTGCGGAGCGGGAACAACGCCCTATTGTAACCCCCGCGTGTCACAGTTTTTGCCTTATCTTGAGCATGCATGAAACTGTGACTTCAAGCCGACCATATACGTTTTCTGCCGCCCTCAAATAACCTGTTAGTCTCAGGGAGCTGCTCTCTGATCCGACCCTTGTACAAGCTGAAACCAACGTCCGTCTGCCTCTTTATTTTAAAACCACCGATTGACCAACTGCAGATTGAAGCGACCCTTTCATTTCTGTAACTTACCTCCATACAGAATGGGGTTGAATGCAACGCATTAAGGCCTGGCTACAATACAATCCATGTGTTGAAATATTCCTTTCCTTTCCTCCCCAAGAAACAGGGAGGAAAAAATGTAATCATAGCCCTAATGTTGTTCATACAATTGCATGTGTGTCCAGGCCTCTGAGATGAACCTGGATTACCCCGACTGGGCGCTGGCCGTCTTGTCCCTGCTCATCATCTTCGCCATGATCCCCGTGCCGCTGGGCTTCATCCACTCGGCGCTGCGGAACCGGGCGCCGCGTCCGTCCGGAGCCATGGAGGCCACCCGCTACGCCCCAGTCAGCGCCAACGACAAGTGGGACACCCCCATGACGGAAATGCGGAACCACAACGGCGCCGGGGAGCCCGCGCTCCCCTGAACCGGCGACCTCGCGGGCGGCCATCTTGGAAGCGATTCGCCGCCTTCTCGGGTCCCCGGTTGCTGAGTTGGACGGGATGACGTGTCCAGGAGATGTTCTTCCGACGGCGTCTCCTTTTTGTTCCGCGTAGTTACTGATGCTCACCGTGGAGGCCGTGACATAAGGTCCAGTGGACGGAGCTGGTATCACGTTGGCTAATGTGCTTCCTTTGTAGGGGAAAAGTTTCCCATTTACAAAATCCCCTCGTCAAAATGTCCCCCGTCGCTGGGAATATTTTGTGTCGTGGAAGCTGTTAAATCGTCCATTTTTTATGTGCACCCGCATCCCTCTTTTGAGTCGTATGGTGTATGTTTAACATTTTATTTTTTTAAATTGCCTTTTCGCAACATAAACTTTGCTGCTGTCACTGTGAGGGCGATATTGAACTTTACATGACGACAACAAAGAAATATTACACATTTAGAGTTGAGAAGACTATTGTTTTATGGTTTTTATTTCAATACGGCTATGGCCTCTTAGTTGGATATTAACGATTTTTTACAACTTAATGATGTATTTGTGTTCTCTACGGTATATTTTATGATCAACATTTCAAGTGCATTATTTGGTCCATCTTTTATAATGCAGAGGTACACAATGTTGCCATGAGCTGGTCTGTAAAATTGTCTTCAGAAAAATCCAAACTATAAACCCCTCACAGTGTGTATATATGTAGTGTATTTAAAAGAACTGGGAACAAACCTCACAGTGAACTTAGACAACTAACATTTTGATATGGTTCTCCCATTTTTACTGCCGGGTAAAAGTCCCATTCCTGCCATATGAAATTGATGCCTAATGAACATTGTAATGTCAGTCTTTTTACCTTTTATATCCAATTAATTTTTTTTTTTAATGGTTACACTCTCTGCGTGGATTTACTTGGTAAATTATAACTTGGTCAATTATTTTAAAACCACGTTGGTTGCCGTCAAATGCAATTACATGAGATAAAACTTGAATTCTGCTTCTCATAAGGAGAGAGAATCGGTTAAACAATGTCAATTCACACACACAAAAGGTTTGTGTACATTTCTTTTTTTTTTTCTTTTTTATTTTATGGATATGTAATATATTGTCGTTGGCCTTAAATTAAATTGTATGTATGAATATTTTTTCTGCGAGGTCATTTAAAGAAAAACTACAGGTTGAGTTTATGAATGAGATTGTTGAAATTGTTTCCACTTGGATGGATTTGATTCGTTTCAGAGTTCAGTCGAGTTGATTGTTTCAGAAAAAGTTTTGTATTTGTTGTTTAAAGAAAATATGTTATGGTGCAGCTCAGAAGCGTCATTTTCAATGAAGTGTCTGCTTTAAAAAGAAACATGACAGTGATTTTTATGTAGAATTGTTTATCTGGACCGGTTTTGTAATACAAGTGTATTTTTATTTAAAAATCAATTTGCATCTTAAGTGTCCTTTTTTATTTGTTGGTTTGTTTATTTTGTTTCAAGTTCATTTCTCTATTCGACCACCAGCCCTTCTTCCCCAACATCTGCCTACCGTGCAGTCTTGTCAGTCCATGACGTGGCAGTGAGGGTTTAGCTGACGTCAACCATCACAACATTTTATTATTCTCAAAAAAAAAAAAAAAAGAATCCAGGGCCCTTCAGCTATTCCTGCTCTGGTGTTGCTTTTTACACCTCCTGTCAGGAAGCCTTTGGAACGCAGCAGGTGTCGAACCTTCAGGAAAACAAGCCTCAACATTTATACAGGCACCATACAACACATTTGACCAGATCCAGCTGTCAGATAGTCCGTATTATTCCTGGAACTGCCTGCCTGCCCCACAATTCCCGTCGGGGGGGTATAACAAAGTAATAAACACCCCTTCTCTGGCTGACTTGACTCACTAAGTGCTATAATTATTTTTTTTGCAGACTTAAACGTGCCGCTGTCAGTACATCCTGTTGATACGTCTGGGAAGAGTGTTTAGTTCGGCAGGTGCAGTATTAAAAGAGGCGCTACACCGCCCTACGACGAGAAAACCACACCACTTGGAGCAACCTCGGCGCCACCAGTGCCATGGTTCCATCTCCATCACTGGCAGTACTTGCAATCATTTTGTAGTACTTTTGTGTGTCAGCGGGGAGTGCTGTTGCTTAATTCAGGGAGAACTGTTGTGTGGGGAAAAGGGAAAGGTTTTCTGTCTTCCCTGTTATTAAAAGCCACCGTTAACCAATTTTCTCAGGTAAAAAAAAAAGGGAAAATCTAAAAAAAGGAGGGAAATATTTTAATATGAGATCACAAGTGAGTATTACAGTATGATACACATTGTTCAACTTGGATTTATAGGTGAGCTTTCACCTTTGAAGAGGCTGTGGCTTCCATCAGTCAAAACCCAGCAGTCAAATCTGCCGTTTCCCTCGACCGTCCTGCTTGGAAACATCAGGTCTCATGGGTGTGCGGTTGCCTTGGACGCGGTCTCAATTCAATCATGGCTGGAAGCAGGTGGGAGGAGCTGACTCCAGGCAGACGAGCAGGAGAGGAACCCACCTGGCAGAGAAGAGAGGACACACGAGACAGACTGCCGTCCACATCAGGTAGAGCCCGCAACAACACACACCACATTCACGTAGACTGAAGTAACTTTGTATTGGGACAGTGGTGATGATGATGATGATGGTGTGTGTGTGTGTGTGTGTGTATTTTATACATATATGCTGACAGTTATATTTTAATAGTTGCCATTAGCACTGTTCTATAACAGGGGCCGAGTGTTGTACAGGCACCTGTCAAGCCGATCACCGTCTGGAATAATTCATAGAAAACAACTATTAAACAGTTATTTTCTGCTTCTAATCGGCACATTTCCGTTACCCAAACTGATGTGGACCATTGTGTCATTCGAGCATTTCAGGAATATGCACATTGGTTCAAAAAACACCTTGGTTTCGCAGTGACGTCATGACTTTGTCCCGGCAGGGAGCCTGCATGGCCTGCGTGGTTACCCTCTGCTTGTTGCTGCTCCTGCCTCTGAGCTGGTCCCAGAGCACCTCGCACTCCGGGGCGGGGATCCACGCCCAGCCGCCCCCGGGGGCCCATCCGCCCGCACTGCCGGCGCCGTCGTCAGGACTCCTCCGAGACCTCCTCAGGGCCGATGAAACGAGCCACCTCAGCACAAAGCAAACATGTGAGTCATTGCAAGAAATGTCACGGTTCTCTCCAAGGCCCTTGCCTTATAAAAAAAATAACAGACAACTGACAGATGACTCCTAGATTTACTTTAAAATTAGCTATTTATTTTGCATAGTTTTAGTTGATGGATGTGTACAGCACACATAAGGATACTTAGTGAGAATGGTCAAATTCCCCCATTGGATAGAAGATTAAAGCCCAACAGGTGGATGCAGGGGAGGTGGAGGGAGTGCAGAAAGCAGGTAGCGAAACAGGTTGGGCAGGAGGGATTGGCGGCTTAAAAAGGCCGAGCCATAAGGGCGTGGCGGTGTTGTGGCGCCGTCAAGTTGTCTGACAGAAATGGCGTCGCAAGCTAGGCCTCAATTCCCGTCTCCTGAATTGTGTTTTTGTGTGCCCACAGATGCTCACCTGAACAAGGACAATGGCAAAGTGGGCCTGTTTGTCGGTGCAGCCGTGGGAACGGTCGTTCTGATGGCTATGATCTACTGCATTTATAACAAGTTCTACACTAAACAGCAGTACCTGCACACCCAGCTTCAGGAAGACCCGGGTAATGTTTGTTCATTGAGTTAAGATATATACAGACGTAAGACATAATACGTAGATTTTCTTTAATGTTTCTTTTTCATTCATTCATATATGATTGTTATTATGATTGACTCGACCTATTGGATGTCTTCCACTTTTTTGTGAGCTTGTAGCTCCTGAAAGAAACAAAAGCATCTTGATTTTAAGTAATAGTAATACACACATGAAATCCCATGAAGTAATCAACGTTTCTGTATTTAAATTTGTCTCCGCGCTCTCCCTATAGACCTGACCTTCGATCCTCCAGAGCCGCCGCCGCCCATGATGTTTTTCCACGGCTCGGCGGGAGAGGGACGAGAGAGGGTGGGCGGCTACGGCTCCCTCGCCGCTACGCCCTCCATCATCTCCGTGGCGCCCGGCCTCTCCCCTCCCCCCGCCGTTGTGCCCTTCCCTCCCGTCTACCTCTCCTCCCACTCGCTCCAAACTATATCGGCCAGGGATCTGGAGAAGAGCTTCCTCTGACAGGAAAAGAATACGGGAAGTCTCGGGATAGGAAACTAGTTGGAATAGTCTTGGCTTTACCCCCAATTCACATCAAGAGCGTCAGCGTCATGCCGCGAGGCCCCTTGCATTTTTTTCCCGTTTTTTTTTACGCCTCTGCTTTTTTTTCCCGCGCTGCGCGTGCAAACGGGAGCGTAAATTCCCACAGAGGTCCATTCAAAGATGTAATTAGTGAAAATACTTCATTACTAAACCTGATATGCATCAACCACATATATAAAATGTCTGATGCACAGTCCTAATTGGGATTACTGAGTTAAATTAACAAACAACTACATTTTAACCCCTCAACAAATTACCTCACTTATTTTAAGAAAATATTATCATTCCAGCAGGAAAATAAATAATCACGCCCAGGAATTGACTTTTGATTTGACTTCATAGCTTTATAAACTTTGTTGGTCTGGTGTCCGAATGTATCCATTGCATGTTTTTCTTCATTTAATAATCAAACCACAAATAACTGATAACAAAAATAATCAGAAAACACTTTTATTACATAAACAGCTCAATATATACACATCTTACATACATTGTAGAAATCTCCTGCATCCTCTTCTGGTTAATGGGACGAGCCAACCGCCCCTGGCTTCTCCTTCAGACCTCCTGTTAATAGCAGCAATGTTTATATATAGATTACTCAATCCAGCAATTAAACGTGTTGTATTTCAAGCCAGAAGCTGCTGGGTGAATATGTAAACAATGAACGCTAAACTCACAAACGAATCCATCTAATAAACAGTTAATAAACAGACTCGGAATGCGAATGACATGAAAAGCCAAGGGTCGACTTTTAACCCATTAAAGGTTGACACGTTCCACAGTTTGTAGTTTCAGTATAGAAAGGCTGGAGAGCGCTGCTTTCGGTAGCTTGACGCGCCGCTGACGTGGCGCTTTTGGCATGAATTGGGGTTTAGGCACAGCTGTCAGTTTAATTATCTGTCTTACCATATCACACTAGTTGGAAGTGAAAATTCACGTGTAGTGAAATATAATAAACTCTGGAGAGATGTTCTTTTTTTAAGTGTAATGCTTTGTGTTGTGTCCGTTGGTCAATTGCATAGTGAGAAGACAGGCTCTGTTGTTCAACCTTTTACTAAATGACAAGTTTGCACCAGTTCAGAATTAAAGCACTGAGTCGTACGCTTAAAATAAAAACGGGCCTCTATTTTGGGTTATTTTTTTGTCACAATTAAAAATATTTGGGCTATTAAATACTCTGAGCGTGTGCGTGTTTTCTGGGAATCCACACTAACAGCTCCTTAATCCTTGTTACGTATCAGAGAAGACGGTCTACTGTCGAGGTCTTTAAAGTGGAATTGAACCTATCCAAGCCAAGCTGGTTCATTTGTTTCAGAAATTTGATATCGGGCAAGTACCGTGGAATCGCGTCTTAAAGGGCAATTGTATTTAATGTGATTCTACACTGTTTTTATTCGATTTACTAAAATATCCCTCCAATATTGTATGCCCAGCCTGCTGACAGCACAGGTTTCATTTTTTTCATTTTATTTATGAAAACACAAAAAAAAAAAAAAAATCACTCCAAAATTACAACAGAGAGTACTATGGTAATAGTATGTACACTGAAATGACTCTTCAGTTGAAACACATACTCATAACCTGGTGCTGCATTCCAGTGGAACTCGTAAATCTGTAATTCCGAGTTAGTAGTCACCACTTCCAAGCTAAATGCTTTCTCTTGGATCTAGTGGCAGTGTATTTGTTTGCTAGCTTGGGCATTCTACAAGCATTTTTTTTTTTTTATAAGTTTACATCGAAGTTACATGTTTTCAAAATAAATTTGTTTTGGTAACCTAAACGCACCAAACCGTTCAAAACTAGAGGGCATTGTGTAGGTGGATAGTAAGGTAGTGGGGTTCAAACAGACACAGCTGAGCTGTTTGATTTGATTTGATTTTAAGATAATCCAGCAGCATTTTAAACTGTACCACGCTGAGTTCCAGCTCCCCCCCACAGACCAGGTCCAAAATATCACAACAGGCCGATTCAGAAACTGTTTTGTGCCCTTTTGTCCTTCAGCTCTTAAATCCTCAGGTGAAGTTTTTATCCGACGTGCTTCTATGTCGTTTCGGGGAGAGTTGTAGAGTGGGATGGTTGATCCGTTTGTGTGTTCTTTTATCAGCAAACTCTGTGTTTTATAATGGAGATGGACTTTGTGTGCGCTTCCTTCGTACGATGTAGTAGAGCGTCTGCGTTTTATATTTATGTCCATGCATTATCGTGAATTTTGCCTGACTCCACAACACATTCCCTAACAAGAACAATGGCGCTTCTTTGAGCCTTGTGACCTTCTCCCAGTAGGCTTGTCACATTTCTCCGAGCAGAGGTGTTGTTCGCACCCCGCCGGGCCGGTTTGGGGCGCACTGGGCCGAATCCGGCCCGCGGGCCGTACGTTGATCGCGGCAGCAAAGTCCCTCCATTCAGCCGGGGCGCTGGTACAGGAATAGCAGCTTCCGGGATGGTCTCCAGGAGGGAGGCGACACGAGACGCTCACTACAGCGGGGAGATTAGAGCGTGAGGCGCTAATCTGGGCTTCAGCACCACGGACAGCGAACATGCGGCCGCCCCAACGTCACCGTTACTTCGACGCGATTTCAACAAGTTTGATCCTTGAATAACTTTGGAAAATCTTGTCCCCCCCCCCAAAAAAAAAAAAAATTTAAAAAATTAAGAAGAAGAAGATGAAGATGATGCGTTTGCGAACAACGGTTTGTTTAAATTCGGTGACTTGGGAGTCGATTTAACCTTGGTTCGGAGCGAGTTGCCCGGTCCCGGAGGCCTGTTGTTTCCGGACGCGCCGAGGGGGAAAGTTTTTTTATGCCGGAGTGAGGAAGCGCGGAGGAGCGGCGAGCGCACGGACAGCGGGTCGGTCGGAGCCTGGAGTCGAGAGGATGGAGGTCCGACCGGACAGGTTCAAGATTGTGGCAGCCAAGACCCTGGGGAAAATCTATGGGTATGTACATCACTTTGATACGTGTCATCAGGACAGACAGGTTGCAACAAATATAATAATAATAATAATAAGAATAATAATAATAATAATAAGAAGAAGAAGAAGAAGAAGAAGAAGAATGAGAATAATATTAATAATTCAAGTGATAATAATAATAATAATAATAATAATAATAATAATAAGAAGAAGAAGAAGAAGAAGAAGAAGAAGAAGAAGAAGAATGAGAATAATATTAATAATTCAAGTGATAATAATAATAATAATAATAATAATAATAGTAATACTACTACTACTACAATTACTACTACTAATAATTATAATAGTAATAATAATAATAATAATAATAATAATAATAATAATAGTCATACTATGACTACTACTACTACTGCTACTACTACTACTACTACTACTACTACTACTACTACCACTAATTGCAGTTACCAATTTGGAAACTAAAAATCTTTATTGCAAGTCAGCACTAAAAGTCAGTATGATATGATTATATTATGAGTTATGACTTTTTTTTGGGGGGGGTGTCACCAGACATCAATTCAAACAACAGACAACACAGTACACGAGGGTAGGCCTGTACCCGGGCCTGTACCTGCAACCTGCCCAGGTGCTCCGAGGCACTGAGTTGTGGGACTTTGTGCAGAGTTATTCTGGAATCAGTTGCTGTGAGAAAATGTTCATTGGTGTATAAGTGATGTTCTCATATTCGGGAATTTGCGACCAAAACACTGTTTCGTTGTTTTTTTTTTTGGTTGTTTTTTTTTGGAGAGTGAAATGCGAGTGAAAACGCTTCGTCGCACCGGGACGCGTGGCGGCTGGTGGGAACAACCCGCGGCGGGTGAACGCGGTGCGAAGTCAAACAGGGATTTATTTCTGCGGAAACAAAACGTGAATTATTTCTGGTTCCTACATCATATCGATGTGAGCGCGGGACGCGGACTCCCGTTCTTCCCTCGGGATTTGAAGTAGCGTCTAAACACATAAATCCTCTCCAGAAATAGCTCCCTCGTCGTCCAATCTGTCGGCCCACGTAAATCCCCCGCGCACGGGCCGCGCACCTTGTCCAACGGTGGGGCTGCTCCCCGGTGTGCCCCCTCCTCCTCCGCCTCCGCCTCCGCCTCCACCCCTCCCCTCAACCCCACCGGTCCCCTCTTCTCCGCCCGGTGTGCCCCCTCCTCCTCCTCCTCCTCCTCCTCCTCCTCCACCCCTCCCCCTCAACCCCCCCCCCCCCCGGTCCCCTCTACTCCGCCCGGTGTCCGGTGTTCTAAGCCTTGATTTCCTGTCACATCCGCCCCGACGCTGCACGGGAGGGAGCGTCCGTCCCGTGTCACGCACGTTCTAGTTCTGTTCCCTTGAAGGTTCTGGAGACAGGACCCAGTCAGCCCCGCCCCTCCCTGACTCTTCTGTCCTGTCCTGTCCTGTCCTGCCCTGTTCTGTCCTGTTCTGTCCTGTTCTGTCCTGTTCTGTCCTGTTCTGTCCTGTCCTGTCCTGTTCTGTCCTGTTCTGTCCTGTTCTGTCCTGTTCTGTCCTGTCCTGTCCTGTTCTGTTCTGTCCTGTTCTGTCCTGTCCTGCCCTGTTCTGTCCTGTTCTGTCCTGTTCTGTCCTGTTCTGCCCTGTTCTGTCCTGTTCTGTTCTGTCCTGCCCTGTTCTGTCCTGTTCTGTTCTGTTCTGTCCTGTTCTGTCTTGTTCTGTCCTGTTCTGTTCTGTCTTGTTCTGTCCTGTTCTGTTCTGTCCTGTTCTGTCCTGTCCTGTTCTGTCCTGTTCTGTTCTGTCCTGTTCTGTTCTGTCCTGTCCTGTTCTGTTCTGTTCTGTTCTGTCCTGTCCTGTCCTGTCCTGTCCTGTCCTGTTCTGTTCTGTTCTGTTCTGTTCTGTCCTGTTCTGTTCTGTTCTGTTCTGTCCTGTCCCGTCCTGTTCTGTTCTGTCCTGTCCTGTTCTGTTCTTTTATATTCTGTCCTGTTCTGTTCTGTCCTGTCCTGTCCTGTCCTGTCCTGTCCTGTCCTGTTCTGTTCTGTTCTGTTCTATTGTGTTGTGTTGTGTTGTGTTGTCTTCTATTGTATTATATTCTATTACATTCTATTCTGTTCTGTTCTGTTCTGTTCTGTTCTGTTCTGTTCTGTTCTGTTCTATTCTATTCTATTCTATTCTATTCTATTCTATTCGATTCTATTTTGTTATAGTCTGTTCTGTTCTGTTCTGTTCTGTCCTGTCCTGTCCTGTCCTGTTCTGTTCTGTTCTGTTCTGTCCTGTCCCGTCCTGTTCTGTTCTGTCCTGTCCTGTTCTGTTCTTTTATATTCTGTCCTGTTCTGTCCTGTCCTGTCCTGTCCTGTCCTGTTCTGTTCTGTCCTGTCCTGTCCTGTTCTGTTCTGTTCTGTTCTGTTCTGTTCTGTTCTGTTCTGTTCTGTTCTGTTGTCTTCTATTGTATTATATTCTATTACATTCTATTCTGTTCTGTTCTGTTCTGTTCTATTCTATTCTATTCTATTCTATTCTATTATATTCTGTTCTATTCTATTATGTTCTACTGTGTTCTGTTCTATTCTATTCTGTTCTACTGTGTTCTGTTCTATTCCATTCTGTTCTATTCTATTCTGCTCTATTCTATTCTGTTCTATTCTATTATGTTCTACTGTGTTCTGTTTCTATTCTATTCTATTCTATTATATTCTATTCTATTCTATTCTATTCTGTTCTGTTCTGTTGTAGTCTAGCCTGTTCTATTTTCTTCTATTCTGTTCAGTTCTGTTCTTTTCTGTTCTATTCTGTTCTGTTCTAGTGTGTTCTGTTCCCTTATATTCTATTCTGTCCTGTTCTATTTTGTTCTGTTCTATTTTATTTTTTTCTATTCTATTCTATTCTATTCTATTCTATTCTATTATTTTCTGTTTTATTCTGTTCCGTTCTATTATATATTATATTATATTATATTATATTATATTATATTATATTATATTATATTATATTATATTAGATTAGATTATATTAGATTAGATTAGATTATATTAGATTAGATTATATTCTGTTCTGTTCTGTTGTATTAAATTATATTCTGTTATATGCTTTATGCCGAGTGTGTTCTGTTCTATTATATTCTATTCTGCTCTGTTCTACTCGGTTCTGTTCTGTTCGTTTCTGTTCTATTCTGTACTGTTCTAGTGTGTTCTGTTCTATTCTATTCTATTCTATTCTACTCTATTCGGTTCTGTTCTGTTCTGTTCTATTCTATTCTATTCTGTTCTGTTCTGTTCTGTTCTGTTCTGTTCTGTTCTGTTCTGTTCTGTTCTGTTCTGTTCTGTTCTGTTCTGTTCTCTTCTATTCTATTCTGTTCTGTTCTATTGTATTGTATTCTATTATTTTCTGTTCTATTCTATTCTGCTCTGTTCTAGTCTGTTGTGTTCTATTGTATTCTACTCTGTTCTGTTCTATCCTGTACTGTTATATTCTATTCTGTTCTATTGTATTGTATTGTATTGTATGGTATTGTATTGTATTGTATTGTATTGTATGGTATTGTATTGTATTGTCTCTTTCTTGTCTTGTCTGTTCTGTTCTGTTCTGTTCTGTTCTGTTCTGTTCTGTTCTCTTCTATTCTATTCTGTTCTGTTCTATTGTATTGTATTCTATTATTTTCTGTTCTATTCTATTCTGCTCTGTTCTAGTCTGTTGTGTTCTATTGTATTCTACTCTGTTCTGTTCTATCCTGTACTGTTATATTCTATTCTGTTCTATTGTATTGTATTGTATTGTATGGTATTGTATTGTATTGTATTGTATTGTATGGTATTGTATTGTATTGTATTGTATTGTATTGTATGGTATTGTATGGTATTGTATGGTATTGTATTGTATTGTATTGTATTGTATTGTATTGTATTGTATTGTATGGTATTGTATTGTATTGTATTGTATTGTATTGTATGGTATTGTATGGTATTGTATGGTATTGTATTGTATTGTATTGTATTGTATTGTATGGTATTGTATTGTATTGTATTGTATTGTATTGTATCGTTCTGTTCTGCTCTTCTCTGAATAGGATTCTGAATAGGACAGAACAGAATTCAGTAGAACAGAATATAGTATAATAGAAAAGAATAGAATAAGAAAGAGTATAATAAAACAGAATGGAATAGAATAGATTACATTCTGCTCTGTTATGTTCTATCGTATTAGATTCTGTTTTGTTCTATTAATTTTTATTAACTTCTATTCTATTCCATTCTGAGTATGATCTATTCTATTCTATTATGTTCTACTCTGCTCTGCTGTGTTCTGTTCTGTTCGTCTGTGCTGTTCTATTCTGTACTGTTCTATTCTAGTCAATTATATTCTGTTCTGTTCTAGTCTGTGCTGTTCTATTCTATTCTATTCTATTATGTTCTGTTCCATTCTATTCTGCTCTGTGCTAGCCTGTGCTTTTCTATTATATTCTGTTCTGCTCTAGTCTGTGCTGTGCTGTTGTATTCTATTCCATATTATTTTTTGTTCTATTCTATTGTGTTCTATTCTTTTCTATGAGTATAAGCCCTTCTACTATTCTATTATAGTCTATTCTATTACCTTCTGTTCTGCTCTATTCTGTCCTGCTCTAGTCTGTGCTGTTATATTCTATTGTATTCTATTCTGTTCTGTTCTATTCTGTTCTGTTCTAGTCTGTGCTGTTCTATTCTATTATATTCTGTACCGTTCAATTCTATTTTGTTCTGCTCTTTTCTGTTCTGTTCTTTTCTGTTCTAGTCTGTGCTGTTCTATTCTGTACGGTTCCATTCTATTCTATTCTATTTTATTCTATTCTATTCTATTCTATTCTGTTCTGTTCTGTTCTGTTCTGCTCTTTTCTGTTCTGTTCCGTTCTATTTTAGTCTATCCTAGTCTAGTCTGTTCTATTCTATTCTGTTATTTTCTGTTCTGTACTCTTATATTCTGTTCTAGTCTGTTCTGTTCTATTCCATTACATTTTAGTCTATTCTAGTATAGTCTGCTCTATTCTGTTCTATTCTATTCTAGTCTAGTCTGTTCTATGCTATTCTGTTCTATTATGTTCTGTTCTGTTATATTCTTTTCTTTTCTGTTCCTCATCTATTCTATTCTATTCTATTCTATTCCGTTCTTTACTTTTCTATTCCATTCTAGTCTAGTCCAGTCTAGTCTGTTCTATTCTATTGTATTCTGTTCTATTATTTTCTGTTCTAGTCTGTTCTGTTCTGTTCTATTCTATTCCATTCGACTTTAGTCTATTCCAGTCTATTCTCTTCTATTCTATTTGATTCAATTCTTTACTATTCTATTCTATTCTAGTCAAATCTGTTCTATTCTATTGTATTGTATTCTATTCTGTTGTATTCTGTTCTGTTCTGTTCTATTAAATTGTATTCCATTGTATTTTAGTCTCTTCTAGTCTGAATAGGATAGAACAGAACAGAGCCGAATTCAATATAATAGAATTCAATGTAACAGATAATAGTATAATAAGAAAGAATAGAATAGAACAGAAAAGAAACGAGTATTCTATTCTATTCCATTCTGCTCTGTTATGTTCTATCGTATTCGATTGTTTTGTTCTATTAATTTCTATTCACTTCTATTATATTCCTTCTATGGGTATGATCTATTCTACTATTGCAATCTTCTTCTTTGCTGTTTTATTCTGTTCTATATCACATTATATTCTGTTCTGTTCTATGACATTCTATTCTGTTCTATTCTATCATATTCTATTATGTTCTATGCTGTTCTGTTTGGTTTTGTTGTGTTCTACTTTACTATTGCGATTCTACTATTTTAATGAACTATTTGGACTGTCTGCAATTAAGAGATTCATTCAAATTTCATTTTTATTATCGGTCATCTGGTCACTGTGATAAATCCTATTCTATTATATTCTGTTCTTTTTGACTATAGGCCTTTGTGTTCTGTTGAAATGCATGCTGTTCTGTTGTGTTTTATTCTATTCTGCTATTACCTTTCTGCTATTCTAATGTATTATTTAAACAGCAGCTTTCTCATTTATATTCATTTCCATTTTGGACTAAATCCCCCAAAACCCAGTCCCTTCAATGACCCCAAAGCAGCCATAGGTCGATCGAACACAAATGAAATCAAAAATGCATTTGGAATTAGTTTTGAAGCCCAAACTGAACGGTGTCACTCAAATTGTTCACCTGCGAAATGGCCTGAAAATGGTCCTCTTCCTCATTTCCTTCACTTACCCTTGGCGAAAAATATCAAGAACCATAGAATCAAAAGCCAGGACATGAATCTCCTGCCTCTGAAGTCATTATGCTGAGTTATTATTGAGTTCTGCCTTTTATTGCTTCTAAATCAACAGGCTGATCAACATGTTTTTTTTCCACTCACTTTCACAACAATTTCTAGTCATCGCTCCCATTGAGCGCTGGGTTCGGCTGAAAGGTGCAAACCATCCAGACCCGTTATTTCTCTCTCATCCGATCAGTGATTACAAGCTGTTGATTGACCTCCGACCCGCGTCGCAGAACCGCCCTCCTCGCACGCCCTTGACGGATGAATTAAGAGATTAAGTGGGAATCTGAGTCGCGCCTCGAAACGCCCGGAACGGGAGGGGAACCAACGGGGGTTGGGCGTCGCCCCGCGCTTCACTCGGACGCGGGTCTTTGAACCACCCGCGGCGTCTCAAGCGGCCATTATGCTGTGACATGACCGGCCGCGGAGTGAAAGGTTTAGACGCGCGGCCGGGGATTATGACGGATTTTCTGCCGCTCGGGGTCGGGGACAAAGTCAGCCGGAAGTCAGCCGGTCGGTCGGGGCTGCAGGGGAATTTGTTTTCCATTCAACGGGGGTTCTTACCAGGTCCTTGAGGTGCCTCAAGTGCTTGAATTTCATCCTCAGAAATGTAATTCCTGGAGTACCTCGCAAATAGCACCTTTTGTGTTGAAGTGCTTGGAAAGTCCTTGGAAAAAAAACCCCACCGCTGAAAATCTGCGATTCTCCCCCTCCCCGTTCTGTTATTGAAATCATACATACAAACGAAATTCAAAAAAGTTCCAGAATCACTTTTACCACAGATTATGCCAAGGAAACATTCATTTAATTCAGCATGTTTGGAAATAGACACTTTTAATAATAGACGACGATGAGATTCCTTGAAAGTCCTTGAAATCCTTGAATTTCCTTTTGTAATTTTCAGACTGAACTCGGACTCAAAAAACATTGGAATTGCGCCCTTGTTTCTTTAACGGGTGCTTGGTAGGAAGGGAGGACCTCATGGAGAGAGCTTGAAAGCATCTGAGACTGAGAGAAAGAGGAGGATGGAGGATGAAACGCTGGGAGGAAGACGGATGCGGAGAGAGAGAGAGAGAGAGAGAGAGAGAGAGAGAGAGAGGGGAGAGGGGAGAGCGAGGGGCGAGGGACCGAAATAGTCAGAGAAAGAGTCGGAGATATTAATAATTCACAACCGAGTAGCATTAATACTTGATCAATGTCAGAGAGCGTCCAAACTGCGGCGCGCGGCTATTTTTGGCTCGCACGCTCCTGTGAAGGTGTCGCCGCCGAGCCGCGGTGCTTACCATTGAAGTTTAAAAATTGACTACACCGTGCAGGTTCTGCTGCCAAGAACACAGAGTCCTTCTCCAGAGTCCTGTCTGCAACCCGATCCGCTGCGGTCGCTGTCATTTGTATGCAACGCCTCCCAGCCAGGAGGAGATCCTTTGAAATCGGCGGCTGTGCGGTGACGGTTTTGCGGGCTTTGCCCGGCTGCCGCTTCCAGTCGAAGCGGGGACATTAATTCTCGCGTGCGGCCGGTCGAAGGCGGCACACAAAAGGCTCAGAGGGACAGGGACGTAGTCAACGAAACCTTTTAGAGGTGGGAGTAGAGGTGTGGCGATTATGGCATTACCGCCACCGTCGCAGTTATGTGAGCTGATCGATTCTAAAACCACGCGTTTCGGGTTGAGGCAGATAAATGTCTCTTCTTCATAATGCGTGTTATTAGACCACTGAAATCTTGTCATCGTGGCAGAAAATGACAATTCATTGCCAACTAAAATGTCTTGATCGGGGACACAGTGTACGGGATATGGAATGAGCTCTTGGCGACTTGCTTTCTCCTGGTCAGAGTGGACACATGATGATGTGGCCTCTTCCCTCTATGGCAGGTTTTGTCACATTAAATCAGTGCAAACAACTCACCGCAGCTAAAAAAAAAAAAAATGGCACTGCCTTATGAATGGGTTAGTCCTGCCTAACTTACAATCCCTGCACACAAGTAGTGTCACTCAAAGAGCCCTATCTAGTGACTGGCCACATGCCTCTAACTTGACAGATGCTATCCCTGAGACGCCAGTATGAAAAAACAATATCTTATAATTTTGGTGTGTTTGACTATTTTCAACGGATGTAGCGAGATAACATCGGGATTTCATTTTTCCTTCTGGTAGATTCATTAATGGGACTCCTCTATTCTGCGTTTAATGAAGCACAGGTTCCAGATCTCCCAAGACGACTGTGCATGACTAAAGGTCAAGTTTATATTTATATTTATATATATATATATATATATATATAAATATATCAGTTTATAACCTTTTTGAGGGAAGATCACTGATGTCTCTGATGATTATTTACCAGACTTACCATCAGATGAAAGTGTGAAGTAGGTGCCATTGGTCATCTGTGCTCTGTGCTGTAGGACTAGACTTGTATTATGGCCACAAAGCACGTTGCTATTTTAGACAATGTGTTTTTTTTTTGTTTTTTTTTTAATCTTGTTTTACTGTTATTAAAGGTCAGTTTCCCTCACTAGACAGCAAGATTAAAAAAAAACAAAAAAAAAACAATATTTGAACCCCTTAACTAATCTGGATCTTAAATTAAATAGATTGCTTTCCTGCTCCATCCAGTCTGCATATATTTGCCCGTCCACAAGTTCATTCATGTTTAATGGACGATCTGCTGCTGGAGTGGATGTTCACTCGGTGTGTCGACGGCCAGAAGCTGTCTGAGGTTCTTACAGTATCTTGGCGGTTTTTAGGGAAGCTGAGACGGAGTAAAGGATGACACTACCAGACACTACCAGATACTTGTTTCATCCCGGCGCATCGCGCCGGGATGAAACAAGTTGACAACCTCGATATACTCCCGTCTCGCTGCACCGCTCCGCAATGTCAGCGATGGAAGAAAATCCGAAGCTATTTTAAAAACAACTGAGGAGGGAGAAGACGTGCTCTCTTGTTAAAAGTTCCAGATGAGGTGGCGATTGAGGGTTGTTCGAGGTAAAAGATAAAGACCTCGTCTGTAAAGATGCGTATGAATCTGCAGGACAAAAGAGTAGACCGGCACTTTTTGGTACCAGGGCAACCAAATGTATGACGTGAAGCTTGACTAAACTTAAAAACCCAGTTCACTCAGCTGTCAATGATCGTCATCAGCTTCTATCCCTACATCGTGATATGACCTGATTTGACAGCAGCAGATCTGCTTTCAAGATTCAAGAGGTTTATTCGTCACATACATATACATACTTTCATACATAGATGCAGTGAAATGTCAATGCAACGCACCCGGTGATTACACACAATATGTTCTAGACACACACACAATAGCTACCTAAAAAATTCTGCTTGACTAACTAACTGATTCCTAAAACGTAATGCAGTAAGTAAGACGAATATTATAGAATAAATTAAAATAAAATAAGAACTCAAAGGTAATGCAGAGTGGGGGTACAAAATATAAATAAAGGGAATAGGCTAATGTATATGGGATAGGCTATTATGTATATACACATATGTGCATTAAAGTGGCATGTGAATAAAGTGAGGTAGTGTGTCTAGAGATGTACAGTACAGTATACAACAGTACGGCACGGCAAAACAGTAACACTGAACAGAACAGCAATACAGCACAGTATGCTGTAATCCCAGAACAGTGATACAGTATGCAGTACAGTATGCTACATACAGTACAATAAGGTAGTGGAGCCTATGTGTGTGGCTCAGTGAGAACCCCTGGTGAGTTCAGCGTGTACAGTCCTTATGGCTTGTGGGAAGAAACTCCGTCTCAGTCTCTCTGTTCTCGCTGTGTGACTTCGGAGGTGCTTGCCCGACTGCAGCAGCTGGAACAGTCCATTGTTGGGGTGTTGAGGATCCTTCATGACCCTGAGGTCTCTGCTACTACACCTCCTGGTGTATAGCTCCTGCAGGGAGGGGAGGGTAGTTCCAGTGGTACGTTCAGCTGAGCGCACCACCCTCTGCAGGGCCCGCCTGTCCTGAGCAGTACTGTTCCCAAACCAGGCAGTGATGTTGCCTGTCAGGATGCTCTCCACTGCTCCAGAGTAGAAGGACTTGAGGATCCTCACTCTGAATTTCTTCATCTGCCTGAGGTGGTAAAGACGCTGCCTCCCTTTCTCACCAGAGTGTCTGTTTGTAAAGTCCATATTAAATCCTCTGTGATGTGGACTCCCAGGTACTTGAAGCTGCTCACCCTGTCGACAGAAGTCCCATTAATCACCAAGGGCGCGTGCGTCGGTTGTAATCCTCGCCTCAAGTCCACAATCAGCTCCTTAGTTTTGCTGACGTTCAGGAGGAGGCTGTTGTCCTGGCACCAGAGTGACAGGTCAGCTACCTCGTCACGGTAGGCCTTCTCATCGTCGTTGGCGATCAGTTCCACCACGACGGTGTCGTCAGCAAACTTGATGTTGGTGTTTGAGCTGGACCTGGCCACACAGTCGTGTGTGTACAGGGAGTACAGTAGGGGGCTGAGGACGCAGCCCTGGGGGGATCCTGTGTACAGGGTGAGGGAGCTGGACATGTGCTTCCCCACCCTATAACCACCTGGGGCCGGGCTGAGAGGAAGTTCAGGATCCAGGCACACAGTGGAGTATTCAGTCCGATCTCCTGCAGCTTGACAGCCAGTCTGGTGGGGACTATGGTATTGAAGGCTGAACTATAATCGATGAACAGCAGTCTCACATAGGCCCCCTTCCGGCCATCCAGGTGTGTGAGCGTGGTGTGCAGTACCTGGGAGACCGTGGCTGGTACGCCAACTGAAACGGGTCCAAGCTTTTTTGGACTCCATAAGCTCACACACACACACACACACACACACTCTCAAACAGCAGTACCTAGTCCTTGTCTTGACACATTTTCTAAAGTTCAATCAAACAATTGTCAGATCAGACAAGGATACTCCAGTTTTTGGGGGAAATTCGCTTTTCGTCTGCCTTACCCAAATTCAGACAAGACGGTCAATACCAATTTCACCATTGTGTGTCCAGAACTGCGGTAGTGTCGGGTTGCATGCCTCGCTCGTGTAAAATCCGGGGAAAATACAGCTTTTAGCATCTCAAAAGCTGAGATTTTATAATCTTCCGTCTTTAATGAAGAGTTAAACAACAACAACAATATAAAACCAGGGTCTTCCGAACTATTTTCGATTATCCAACCGCTGGGTGCAGTGATTATCAGCTGTGAAGCCGCCTGTGGGACTCAATGCATGGATGCTGTAGGGTTGCCAGTTCAGCCAGAAGAGTTTTGTTGAAATTAATGTTCTGGTGCCAGGCAATGCGGTTCCTACCTGGCAACCCCAAACTCACTTGAAGCAGTGATTCACAGCTGATAATTAAAATAACAATTACATTATTTATTTTTTAACACTTTTTATGTTTGAATTCGAACTTGTCATAAAGACGCAAAGAGAGAATTTGCTGCGTATCAGTAAAATAAATGAATCTTAAAGAGTCAGTGTGTCCCATCTCAAAGTAATTACCAAATTCAAAAAATAAGAGCGGAAAAAAAGAGAAGAAAAACAACGGCAATCCACTCACGCCTTCGTACCTGACGTCTCCCTTGGCAGCGCGTTGGAGAAGAAACAAGAGAATGGCGAGACCATGGAGCTGTCGGCAGAGGGCCGGCCAAAGCTGGTGGAGGAGAAGGAGCTGCCTGTGGTGGACTGCACCTGCTTCGGCCTCCCCAGGCGCTACATCATCGCCATCCTCTCCGGCATCGGCTTCTGCATCTCCTTCGGCATCCGCTGCAACCTGGGCGTGGCCGTCGTCAGCATGGTCAACAGCCACACCGTCTTCAGGGACAACAAGGAGATCATCGTGGTGAGTTTGGGCGTGGCTGCGCGGCGATAATGGCTTTTCACCCGAGTTTTTCACACCTAACCTCCCAAAAACGTGAAGATGATCATGTCAGAAGTCCGTCTCTGTTCTTAAGATTTTAGATTTGGGTTTCAAGCATGGTTCCAATTACTGGTGTTCTGACCCACCTAATTAAGACTTGGACCCCACCAAAAGAGGTAAAAACAGCAGGTCGGGTGGGGGTCGAAACATTTATATATCCTTCTTACCTGTAATCGTGAACATTAAATTATATATCCCATATTAATGGCTGGAAAAATCTCTTCATACGATTTCAGACACCCCTAAAGCAGACCTTACCATTATGCTGGGCCACGTGCAGAGCTCCGCAGTGGATCTGCAGCTCAGATCAGAGCGATCATTTTTCTAAACAAAGCAAATAAAAACAGTGTTTTTATTGTAGATTTATTTATTTTCCTCAGATTTAACCCCCCCCCCCCCCCATTGTCATTGTATAATTCTCACTCTGGGTTCAGGGACCTGGTTAAATCCAAGGTCGCTTCAAAACGGCTCCCTGGCCAAACGGGAACATGAATGATTCATCTGAGGTCCTTGTGTGCGTTAGGCTCCGTTCTGCGACAAACGACAGATCAGTTCTGTCGTTTGTCGCCGATTTGTGACAGCATATCAGACCACTTTGTTACGTCACAGCATAAATGCATTGGTCAGTGCCACTGGACGAGATGAACCTTGCTGCTACCCCTCAATCTGAAGATCCTATTCCTACCGACTCTTTTCCTTCCCTCCATGCTAAATTCCAAGCCAAATGGTGACACTGAGGATAATCTTATATCTCGATCACCACTCTACTCCTTATGCTTGGCTCTCTACTAACACACTCAACGTTAATACAGTTATCCCCCTGGCCTCCTGCATTTAAGGAGGGAATTACCTTTATTTGACTGTGTTCATGCTTATTTTGAATTAAGTGAAATCACGGCTGTCTAAGAAATACATTTATGGTTTTTTTTTCTGGATGTGTGTGGGAGGGAAATATAAAATGTGCAGAAATCGAAGTAAAATATAAATCAAAAACCACAACAAAAGGGTATGTCAGCCATTTTCTCAAGTCTGGTTTTCTGCTTGGGCCTATCTCAGTCCAACATTGAAAGAACTTGGATTTATGCGTTAATTTTTCACCTCATGTGAAAGGTTTTGCCGCGATGCTACGACCCAAAGTTACGTCAGTCAAGACTTTTATTGGAAGCGGGCTTAAAACAAAGTAAATAAGTCACGTGTATAAAATAATATTAAAAAAACCCTCTTATTTCACCATATTCACAACAGAGCTTTGCAAACACTACAAAAAGGGTGTTTTTCTCTCTAATTGTCCAGCTGCACAAAATTCCCGCTGTTGTACTGGAAAAAATCTTCCATTTTCCTGGACATATTTTGCGATTGTGAAACTCAGGCGCAGTTCACCCGGCGGCCACTCGGGCGAAGGGTGCATTGGCTCGGCACAATTCGATATAGTTGGAGTCACTTCAAGTTTCTTCTGGATGGTTTGAAAGTTTTATACGCTTATATTTCTAAATAACAACAACTGGTTGTTTTAGCCTGTGTGTCTCTGGCCAACATCGATTCTGTATAACCTTTGACCAAACAGGTTTATTTGTGATGTTATATATGTCAGTTGGCCTCAGGTCTCAGACCTTGATCAAAATGAGTCGACCTGTCTCAGAATAGCTCCCGGAAAATCAGGGAATAATAATTCTCCTTTGGGTCATTCCTGACAGAAAGCCCAGTTTGACTGGGATCCGGAAACGGTCGGCATGATCCACGGGTCCTTCTTTTGGGGATACATCGTCACCCAAATCCCAGGAGGCTTCATCTGCCAGAGGTTTGCCGCAAACAGGTCTGTATTCTCCCCCGAGTCGTCACGCGCTCGGGTAGCGGCGGCTGCCGTTTAACCGGCGAATCCAATCTCACCGTGTTCTCTTCTCCCTTTCCAGAGTGTTTGGCTTTGCAATCGTGGCCACGTCTTGCCTGAATATGTTGATTCCGACCGCGGCGCGGATGCACTTCAGCTGCGTCATCATTGTCAGAATATGCCAAGGGCTCGTGGAGGTGCCTGGCCCTGCTCCATGGCTTTGGCTTTGCATGCGCAACTTCACACATACCGATTGCTTGTTTTTCTGTCGTGACGTGGCGGCGTGCCACTACTTTTAAAGATGGGAACTCTCGTTGAAGACAGCTTGTACTGAACTTGTACTGAACTAACTTCCGATGTCATTGGCAGGGTGTTTCATATCCGGCCTGTCATGGCATATGGGCGAAATGGGCGCCGCCCCTTGAAAGAAGTCGACTGGCGACCACAGCTTTTTGTGGTGAGCTTATGCTGTCACTGACCATTCGACCGTTGACTTTGTAATGCTTTGATAGATAACGTGATGAACATATCAACTGTGTGTGTGTGCGTGTGTGTGTGTGTGTGTGTGTGTGTGTGTGTATACACCAGGTTCATATGCTGGCGCTGTGATTGCCATGCCTTTGGCCGGAATTCTGGTGCAGTACAGCGGATGGTCATCCGTCTTTTATGTCTATGGTGAGTTATTACACCTATCTGGCTGTCTGTCCGTCCACCCGTCCGTCCATCTATCTATCTATCTATCTATCTATCTATCTATCTATCTATCTATCTATCTATCTATCTATCTATCTATCTATCTGTCTGTCTATCTATCTATCTATCTATCTATCTATCTATCTATCTATCTATCTATCTATCTATCTATCTATCTATCTATCTATCTATCTATCTATCTATCTATCTATCTATCTATCTATCTATCTATCTATCCATCTATCTATCTATCTATCTATCTATCTATCTATCTATCTATCTATCTACCTATCTATCTATCTATCTATCTATCTATCTATCCATATATCCATCTATCTATCTATCTGTCCTTTTCACACCCCCTGTGCTCTTCTGACTCTTGTCTGTTCTCTCTCTTTTTGTCCTCCTGTCCTTTCTGTCTGGGACTCAGGCACCTTTGGGGTGTTGTGGTACTGCTTCTGGATCCTGGTGTCTTATGAGAGCCCAGCGGCTCACCCCACCATCACAGAAGAGGAGAGGACTTACATCGAGGAGAGCATCGGCTTGTCGACGCAGAATTCCACGCCCGTGACGGTCAGTGATATCTGAATTCCCGCAGCATAGAGCCGCTGATACAAGGGTAAAGTGCAAAGACAAGGAAATTAAATAGATGCATGCAAAAGGGCTGGAACAAATATAATAGTTGGCATATCAACGCATAGTAGGTCCAGAGGCTTCCATTATTAATCTCCAGAATGATTTTGAATTTTTTTTTTTTTTTTACATTTTAATTTTCCTGTCTTTCTAGAAATTCAACACACCCTGGAAGTGTTTCTTCACCTCAATGCCAGTGTACGCCATCATTGTGGCAAATTTCTGCAGGAGTTGGACATTTTACCTGCTTCTCATCAGCCAGCCCGCGTACTTTGAGGAGGTGTTTGGGTTTGAGATCAGCAAGGTAATGGTTAAATCAACTGGGACTCAGACAACAGGGTTACGTGCAATGGGTTGTGAGTTGGGTTGAAGCATTTTGGTCCTTAAATTCCTGAAAGCCCATTCATCTTTCCCCGCCGCTTAGGTCGGCATCATCTCCGCACTTCCCCACCTGGTCATGACCATCATCGTCCCCATCGGGGGCCAGCTGGCTGACTACCTGCGCTCGAACCAAATCATGACTACCACCAACGTCAGGAAGCTCATGAACTGCGGAGGTAAAGTGAGGACGAACAAAGGAATATTTCTAGAAACAAGGGTCAGAGTCGACAAGGGTCAACAAGGGTTGAGTATTGGTCTCTGAGGCTTCCTCGCTGTTATATTTCAAGAGCTGTGCATCTTCTTTTATTGAGTCACTTGAGGTTCTGTGACAGGGTTCGGAATGGAGGCCACGTTGCTGCTGGTGGTGGGCTTCTCCCATACCAAAGGTGTTGCCATCACCTTCCTGGTCTTGGCTGTGGGGTTTTCTGGGTTCGCTATATCAGGTGAGAATTCTGGCCGTCAAGGTGCTTCTCCGTGTCCTTGTTCCCATACTTCTCGTTGGCGCTTTGCATCTAGAATGACTTTCCTCTCTGTCATCGATCCGACACTTCAAAAGAGATCTCACTAACACCAATAAACCCAACACTGGGTTCTCGCCCTAATCTTGTCTCTGAAGCAACCCCATTAATAAAGCAAATCTAATGAGGCATTTGACTTAAGAAAAAAAAAATATATATATATATATCCACGACTCTTTGAAGGGACTACTGAGGCAAAATACTTTTCATCGTTCTCGGTTCTCAGGCCAGTGGTACTGATGGGGTTTCCTTTCCCAAAAGGTTTCAACGTCAACCACCTGGACATCGCTCCCCGCTATGCCAGTATCCTAATGGGCATCTCCAACGGCGTGGGCACTCTGTCTGGCATGGTGTGTCCACTCATCGTTGGGGCCATGACAAAACATAAGGTGAGAGTTGACGATATCAGTATGTATTTCATTGAAACACTAAAACAAATGTCTTCATATATACAGTATATATACAGGTACGTACTGTATATATACAGTGTATATATATATATATATATACTGTATATGAAATGTATTTCAACCATCCACCACTCATCTTCATTGAGATTCTTCCCTTCATAACAATGACTCTTCCTCTCTTTCTGTCCTTCTCCATCTTGGGGCGCAGACGCGAGAGGAGTGGCAGGGCGTATTTCTCATTGCTTCACTCGTTCATTACGGAGGGGTTATATTCTATGGTGTGTATAACCCTTGTGTTTTTCATCCATCCCTTCATTGGTGCGTGGCCACATTCAAGTCTTCACTAACCCGTGTCGTGTAAAGGCATTAAACGTAAAGCGCACAAAACGTCAGGGTAACAAATTAGGTGCCGGGTGGGGGACGCCTTACCGTGACATTTGGCTATAAAATCGACACCGGTCACGGACTAACTCGACTCCGCCGCCTTTTGCAGGACTCTTCGCGTCCGGAGAGAAACAGCCCTGGGCCGAGCCGGAGCAGCTAAGCGACGAGAAGTGCGGCATTCTGGACGAGGACGAGTTGGCGAACGAGACGGAGGAGCTGTATCGCTCCAGCAGTGCCACCGGCGGTGGCTACGGAGCCACGACCCAGGGAGCGGACCCCAACGGCGGAGCTGTGGGAGGAGGCGGAGGGGGCTGGGTGTCGGACTGGGACAAAACTGAGGAGTACGTCCAGCCGGCGGGGACTAATAACTACCTGTACGGGGGAGAGGAGGAACGGGAGTTCCCATAGAAGGACTGCCTGTCGCGGAGAAGCCTTTGGGATGGTCGCCGTAGCGGCGCAGGGAGGGTAGATAACGGTACGGAGTTGCCCGCAGCACGGGGGGACTTGGAGAAGTGGGGTGTTGGGTGTTTTGGAAAATGGATTCGAGGCAGGAACGACTGATCGCACAATTACAATTGAACTCTTATAAGTAAATAAACAATGTAGATTTAGCAAAAGAATGTGTGTGTGTGTGTGTGTGTGTGTGTGTGTGTGTGTGTGTGTGTGTGTGAGGTTGTGTAATTTCACTATTGGGATTGGAATGGAAGTGAGACTTAAATATAATGCTTATTTCTCCCAGTGTTCCACAGTTAAATGATTTAATCATTCTGCAGTCGGAAGTGACACAGTGGTCTTCAGTTATATCGATTTATTTTTCAGTATTACCAAATTGTAGACACACATTGGACACATGCATACGACAGCAAGTTAAGAAAACATATGCGTAAATTCCAAAACCCCATATCTTAAAATCTGCACGGTAGTTAAAAAAAACATTTCATATGTGCCAATACGATAATATGTTTTATGCGCTAGTATTGGTTTGCTTATCAAGTGTTAACTAAAGAAAGCCACCCACCATACAGGTACCATGTTACAGTGAGGCTACCCCTTACTTGTTACCAAGGTGATATGAATTTCTCTCCAGCTGGGTCCAACTGTCTAGCACAGGCCATTCAATTGTCCTGCAATCGACTGTAAAGTGTGACATTATCCAGTGAAGTCACGGAAGTCAAAGGTCACTTTTTCAGCGATATATGCACAAAACATAATGCAATCGAACAAGAACGGCAAAGCGGAGTCATATGAATTTAGAAATTCCTCTTCTTAATCATTTTTATTTTGCTGATCGGATCACATATGAACATCGGTGGCAAATCCGGGTTCAGAAAGTAAAATTCCCCTCCGGGATTTTGTAGCCAACTGTGGTGGATTTGGCCGATTAGCCTCAACCCAGAGGTCCAACAAATGGCTCAGTGCAGGGCCGTTGCAAAAACACGGCAGGACTTTTCCTTTCTGGACCTGGAATTTCCCGACTGCATGTGAAAAACACTTTTGTACGCAACCCCTTTCCTTTTTCAACAAAACATATTTATTATTCATATTTATTCGTATCGCGTGTCGTTTCGGACATGATGTTGTAGACGTGTGTGTTTTTTTTCAAAGTGGTTTCAAACTCTTTAAAGTGAGTAGAAAAGCAGCCGTCATAGTGACAAAGCAATATCCAGGATACCCAGGATATCCAGGTGGTGTCGACGCCGTGCTCCTGATCTCGAAAATAACAGAGTTTGAGAAATAGGATACGCTCGAAACGCCCCGCTGTCAGATCAGCGTCACAGATCCATGGCAATAAGTCCAAAGTCGATCTTTTCTCACCTTCTGTCGCTGTCTCCCTTTCT
The DNA here is from genome assembly GCF_960531495.2 of Zeus faber. NCBI lineage: Eukaryota > Metazoa > Chordata > Actinopteri > Zeiformes > Zeidae > Zeus > Zeus faber. Next base: position 7,945,038 of record NC_137207.1, read on the forward strand.
CTCCCCTTCTCTGGATCTCTCCTCCCCTTTCACCTTTTCCTTTAAGGAAGAGAGGCAAGAGACGCAGCGGACGTTCACATTGTTACGCATGACTGTTCATTTGTGGCACACGTCGGCGCCATTTCACTGTACGTCCTGCAAGTTGTTTTTCTTGTTTCTTCAGTGTGTTTATTTAGGTAAATAGCCCCCAAACAAGGTTGAAGGCTGACGATCCCTGTGTTCGGTAAACGTAGTTATTTTACGCTCATTACAACATCATGAAAGAAGATGAATATTAACATTAGCGTTTTTACTGTCATCGTCGTTTTTGTTTTGTTTTGTTTTGTTCTATTCGTTGAAACTCTTTTCGGACTGAGCTATCAGTTGCTATTTGTTGTTTTTTTTTGTTTGTTTTGTTTTCTGTACCCTTTTTGTTCATTGTCAAATATAAAATATATATGTAAAAAAATTTGAAAAATATTACATTGAAAAATGGCAAATGATATTGTATAATAAAACCTAGAGGTGATAACCAAATCATTATAGTGTTATTACAGATACTGTGCTAACAACACTGCAAAATTATTAACAGAATATATATTGTCGTAGAATAACTCTCACTCACTCACACACACACGCACACACACACACACGCACGCATGCACACACGCACGCACAGGATGGAGACAGTGATGGGACTTGGAATCCGTCTCCCCTGATACGATGGTGTTATGTTTCCCACATTCTCCTCCCAGGTCTGGTATTGATCACTGAGCTCAAAGATATTCCACCAGGGGAAGAAATGTGACAGGAGCTCAGAGCGGCTCCCTGGGGCGGCTCCTAAGTGCGAGGGGAGAGGAGCCTCTGGCTCTCTGTGGACTGTACTCATTGTCTAAAACCAGGGTATCGTCCCTCAGAAAGTGTGTATGTATAGCTCTGTGGTGTGTGTGTGTGTGTGTGTGTGTGTGTGTGTGTGTGTGTGTGTGTGTGTGTGTGTGTGTGTGTGTGTATGGTGTGTGTGTGTGTGTGTGTGTGGGTGTGTGTGTGTATCCGTTGCTGATACTTGATAACCGTGCAACAGAGGTGGAAGATCTGGGTTCAGAAGGTACAATTCCACTCCAGGATTCTAAATCAACCATTTGTATTTTCTAATCATGCTGCATTCCTGTGACACTCTGAAATCTGCAATTGGGAAAAGTCGGAAGTCCCCACTTCCCTGCTAAATGTTGCAGGCATGCATTTGTTGGGAAAACATGAACATGTTTGATGACCTTGCGAATTCTAAAAGCTCCAAAACGTTTGTTGACATGACATGGAAAATGGCAGATAATGCAAGTTAGATGCGTTTTCTAATAGAAAACGGTGCAAAAAACGGACACGGGTCTCCTCTAACATATATATATATATATATATATATTAAAAAAAGGACCCCAATTAAAAGCACTTTCCAGTCCAGTTCCTGACCACGACATGGAATCACACCTGGATTTGGTCCCCGGGCGCTGACGTAGTGAAGGCTGCCCACTGCTACTAGCCGCCCTTGGAGGGATTGACGGCTGGGATGGGAGATACGCACCACTCCCTGCGTGCGTTTGTGATCGTCACCACTCCCTGCATCTGTTTGATTAGTGCAGTTGCGTCTGTGAGATCTGTGATTCTTCCATCCTGTCGTTTGCCTGTTCCTCAGTGGCAGCAGGGGTCGGGCAGGGCTCCATAGCGCCCCCTTGTGGCAGATGTACGCAATTGCTTAAAGCATATAGAACAGGGTAAAGTTTGTGAAAAAGGTGTTAACTGATAAAAAAGCCAACGTCCAAACCTGTGCTAAAACACCAGTGAACACTGGTGCAGCAATTCAACAGTGGAGGGAGCTCAGGACATTTATTTGTTGGACAGGTAAGTGACAGGACGTAGGGTTAGACACACAAGCTTGCTGCGGATAACTTTGGGTGCTGATGCTGCAACAACAGTCAAAGATATTTAACCACAATCCTTTTCTGGTCTTTCGTTATTTGCTGTCCAAAACTTTGTGTCTGTGAGGTTAATGGATACATTACCTTTCAATTGTACATAATTGATTTAATTTAATTTCAGTTTAATTCAGCAGTTAATACTTTCTGTCCATTCGAGGACACCATAGTTTATGTGAAGACAGGTTGGGGCAGTGTTGCCAGGGCCGAGGTTTTCCCGCGGAATTGTGCCACTTTGAAAGTGTTGCCGCAGGTTGAATTTGTTGTCCGCAGGTTGTGTATACCTATTTTGCATGCAAATTACATGAATAATATGTATAAATAAAAATAATAAAATTTCAAACACACGACAAACTCCCCCCTGTGCACCCTTCCTTGTCTTTCCTCACTTCTAGTGTGTCCCTGGAGATGAAAAAGGTTGCGAGTCCCTGTCCTAGCTTGGTTCCTCCATTTGCCAAAATATCAAGATAACACCAGGTGGTCGCTTTGGCACAATAGGATATTCCACACAATTGTACCATAATAGCCCTTGTTCTAATAAAGGATGGAGCTCAGAAGGGTCACTTGAACAGGTACCAACACTCCTAACCAGGTCCCAAGATGGAACGCAAGCATCGTTTGGGCGACCATGAAAATTAGCACAATGATGCTCAAAGTCCACCGAGATTCTGAGACTTTTGGATGACCGACTGTTAAATGTGAAATCTCTCTGATGTGTCTCTCTGATGTGCGTAGGACAACAGATGTGCTGGGACTTACCGATGTGGCTGTTGCTAAGCAGTGTTGTCCGATTCTTCCACACGGCTCCACGTGCATAATTACCAGCTGTAATTTACCCGGGGTGGTCCTGGCAAGTGGCTTTAAGTAACCATGGTTGATGAGGCTGTTGCTCGTGGTACGACACGTAGAAGGCTTCATCGGGTCCAAACGTCCAAATGAGCAAACAGGAGTAGCCTGCCTGCATGGAGGGGGGCCGGGGGAAAAAAAGTTGAAGACAATTTGGCAGAGCAAAATTACCTACTGGAGCCTGTGCCCTGTCCCTCCAAAAGGAAGACTCCGGCCATCCCAACTACGCTCTTCCTATAGCCATCGGTTACGTATTCGTACCTCAGACAAGCAGGTGTTGAGGATTAGGTAGGGTTAGGTATTGTTGTTAATTTAAAATAATATCTACACTAGTTAAGTTCGAAGGGAAACATTGTCCTCCGTCCTTTCCCAGTGCACTCCCTCCACCCTCTTTATCGTAATGTGCACACACTGTTAAACCGCTTTGCGGGTGGTTGTCTGCACAGGACCTGGGGCCGGAGCAGTGGTGCGATCATTGCTGCATTTTTTCACCCATCATTTGCTTTCGCTTAAGAGATCACTGTAACTGAATTTAAAGTAAACAATGGTCCCAAATGACTTGATCTTCATCACAATGCCATCCTTGTAGGCCCAGCACCTCCATCCCTGCAACCCATCCTCCTTCTGTAGCTCCATTGAGATACTACTACCCCTTAGCATCACCAACAGGCCAACAGGGATGCAGAGTGCGGCTTATGTTACTCAATCACCCTTGGGCATGCAAAAAGTGATTTATTGTAATTACCGAGGACCGAGATCTGGACTTTTTCGCTTTTTTGTCCATTGCTCTTATGTTCACCAGAGAAGGACCAGAGTGTTTGGAGGTAATGGCATCTGTGCTCCGAGTTTTTCTCTGTTGTGCCTGATCCCGGACATCGTTGAAGTACCACTTCACCTGTCTTCCAGCTTAACTGCTGCCACAGCTTGCCGTAATTGGTTCCCCAGAGAAGATTTCCGTGGATGTGGGGAGCATCAAAACTGATGCAGAGTGGTGCTCTTGTCTATAGTGTGAGTGCATCCACATTGAAATGTGACATCGCAATGAACTAAACTATTTGTTGTTTTAGCAGAACTGTTTTCAACAAAATGTCTTCAAATCAAGAAAATATAAACGACATACTAGATTTTGTAAGTGACACGATGAAAACAAACCTACACTAAATGACCAACTCAAAAAGGTAAAAAGGTTAAAACTGAAAATGATCACGCAGGACATGGTGAGTGTTTGACAGCTTATAAAGCCAGCTGTCCTGTGTCTAGATGGGATGACAGGCAGAGGCACTCTGCCTTAGGACCTCTTACCAACACAGGGTTTGCTGCCATCTATTGAAACACACTAGGTATGTTTAGAGTACTTACAGTTGTGCTTATTGTCCCAGTGTTGCCTAGCAGATGTGAAGACTCGTTTGTCCCTACAATGCATAGTACTTTAATCCCAATAACTGGCATTCAACAGTGTTTACGATGCTAAGCAAGAATCCCCAGCACCACGGCCTCTCTCGTGAGTCCTGGGTGAGAACATTGACTTAAAATGACACCAACATATGTTTTCTCTATGTAAGATAGAATGAAATGATCAGAAGATCTACGTATGCATGGCCTCGAGAATGAGGCACTTAGCAGAGGTAAGAAAAGCAGATTCCATCTTTTCATGGCTGCCGACCTCGGTAACAAGCAGCACGGAAACAAGTTGTGAGAGCCAGGCGATGTGAAAATGTAACAATATATCTAAATCCATTTCATCACATAAACATATATGCACACACATAATGAAGAACACAACTTCATGTAGCTTCCAGTCACACCCTTTTATTTCTGCACACAGGGTCAATTCTTTCACAAACCTTTTAGATTGTGTCCTCACTTGGGTTCCTGCCAAAAAGCTTGCCCCATCCTCAAAGCTTGCCTTATCTTGTCCTGACCAATTATTTTCTGCACCTGTGATGTCAAGTTGACTGTATACTCTCTCTATCTGTGACATCGAACTGACCATATATTCTCTGACTCCCTGAAAATAAACTGTTTGTCTCAGAGAGCTGCTCCTTAGCACATCTCTGATCCGACCCTTGTACAAGTAAAACCAACGTCCGTCTGCCACTTTATTTATGACCACCGATTGACAAACTGCAGATTGAAGCGAACCCATTAATATCTAACTAAAACACATCAGAGAACTGTCATTTTTCAGTAAGTCGAGTTCAGGGAGCTCAATATAACTGTTGAAAAGTAGGAAGAAAGTAAAGGCATTAGGTTTTTATCCTTTTTATAATAATATAATACAAGATAAAATGATTAATTCAGGTGTCACAGCAGCAATAAACAGTATGTTGAAGTGTAAACACTGATGGTGATTAAAATATATTATTAAACTATATTATTAAAATTGCATTGTCATGGAGTATTCCATTATTGTGGAATGGATTATAATATTGTTATATTCTCAAGGTCTGGTCAATAGCTTATAGAAACAGTTAGATGTTATCTTCTGATGTTTTTTAAATGGATTTTCTGTTTATATATCTTATATATCTATATCTCTTAAAAATATATATGTTATGCATCGTTACTGAGACATTGATTTTCACTGCGTGAAGTGCTGCCTGCAGACATCCACAGGTTTGGCTTGTCTATGGGCTAATACTAATGATAGTATTGACTAATTGTGTAAAATGTGAAGTTAAATTTTATTGTTTTTTTTTTGTTAATCAGAATCATGCTTCAAAAAGGCTTCATATGAACTCTACATTACTCCATCACATACTATAGTTCATTTGATAGATTTCATTCATCGACCGACATAGAATATCAAGTCCACCTGACTTGTACGTATGTCCTTGTAGGAGGTCAACGAGCCTGGTGCAAGAACTTGCAAGCTACAGGACCAGTGGCTTGGCATAAAGGGAAAGGGATTTACAAATTTTCACCAGGATGTCACGTGTTTACAGTCAGTCGGTCAGTGTCTCATCACAGGAAATTCTAGCGGGTCTGAGGAAGGTGGCTGTGTGAGTCTCTGCACACAGGTCGGGGTTTAGGGAGGCCCTGGCAAGCCATGAAAACAGCCGTTATCAAGCCGCTCTTAAAAAAGAACAATCTAGACACCTCACTTATGAACAATTATAGGTCTACTGTATATAATTCTTTCTTAAAGTAAAATCATTGAAAAAGCTGATTTTCAACAGCTGAACAATTTCTTGGCTCTACACAACTGTTTTGATGTCTTCCAGTCTGAATTTGGATCAAACCACAGCACTGGGACTGCTATTGTTAAGGTCTTCAATGACATCCATCTAAACTTTCAGAATTTCAGTCTTAGTATTATTATTAGATCTCACTGCTGCATTTGACTCGGTTGACCACAACAAATTATAAGACCGACTGGAAAAGTGGGTGGTCTTTCTGGGACGGTAATAAACTGGTTTAAATCCTACTTAAAGGACAGGGACTATTTTGTGTCGATAGGTAATTACACATCTAAGTGGACAAAAATGACATGTAGAGTTCCCCAAGGCTCCATTCTGGGGCCTTTTCTGTTTAGCATCTACATGCTCCCACTGGCTCAGATTATGGAAAACAACAAAATATGTAACCATAATTATGCCGACGACACACAAATTGACATAACCATAACACCAGGGGAGTATGGTCCAATTCAATCACCGAGCAAGAGCATTGAACAAATCAACAACTGGATGTGCTAGAATGAAACAAAAACAAAACTGAAGTAATTGTTTTTGGAGCCAAGGAAGAACGACTAAAAGTCAGCGCTCAGTTTCAATCGGTGATGTTAAAAATATACAAACCAAGCCAGAAGTCTTGGAGTAGTAATAGACTCGGACCTTAATTTCAACAGCCACATTAAAACAATTACAAAGTCTGCCTACTATCACCTTAAGAACATATCAAGGATTAAAGGACTTATGTCTTTGCAGAATTTGGAAAAACTTGTCCAATGCATTCATCTTTAGTGGACTAGACTACTGTAACGTGTCTTACAGAGTCCACACTAAGACCAAGAAAGTTGATCACATACCGTTCTCAGATCTTTACACTGGCTTCCTGTCCGTCAAATAATTGATTTTAAAATAGATTTTTCTGTTTGCCGGTGCCTTTTACTAAGCCAAATATTCATTTCATGCACTGCACCGAAACAATTTTTACTTGATTTTGTACTTGATTCTATTTCCTAACTTCATAACGTGTTCTTCCCTTTACAATGTGTTTATTTTGTCGGCACTGATTCGGCCGACTCAGGGCAGCTGTGCAGTCAAAGGGAAGGAAGCCATGCTGCCGTCTGCAGCCACAGCTAAACCATGCCCCTTGTGTGCCACTTACCCCCACCGCCTGACTTAGGCTGTGTAGCAGTCCGGCCGACAGCCGACTGATCTTGCGTTTATGTTCGGGCAGGCGATAAGGCCAAGCGCACCCTCACCCCTGGGGTCGTCTCCACATGGTGGTGTGTGAGACACGTGAAGCCTGGCAGGGAGGAGAAAACATGAGATAAGCGATGCTGAAGTGCGGCCACGTCCGCCCACTGGGACAGAGAGAGAGGGTCACTAAACAGGGCCGCCGAAGATCGGCTGCTTTTGGAACCTCCGGCCCCAACTCATCCCACTAAATGGTTCAGGTGAGGTTTAATCTTTCAGGCCGTGGGTTGGCAAGAATTTTTTATTCAACAAACTGAACAAAAAGGCTTGCTGGCCGAAAGGATAAATTATACAGAATAATGAGTTTGGGCGCAGGAGGAATGAGGTTCTGATCAGAAAGCTCCATGCCCCGGATTGGACCAATCAGTGCCGCCTGGGCGCTGATTCGGCCAACACGGGCAGCTGTGCGGTCGTGGGGAAGGAAGCCATGATGTCGTCTGCAGCCCGGCTTAAACACGCCCCTTGGTGCGCCACAGTGGCAAAAGATAGTGCTGTGGGGTGATTAATGACAAGTAAACTTTCCTTCATGATTCCAAGAATACCTAGGAAAGACCCAGTGAATGGTTTCTCTTCGTTTGATTTTATCTTTCTCCCTGTGTTGAAAATAGACAGGTCAGTGATGTATGCTAATGCCGAACGAGGGAGTTCCAAGTTCCAGTTAATGATGCTGATCTCACAAATTTCATCAAGCCTACTGAGAAATCCCGGCTTCCAGTTGCCTTGAACAACTACAAAAGTTCCCCAATGCATTGATTTCTCAGCAGTGGCTTTGTTTAGTACAGCTCTATCTATCTATCCATCTATCTATCCATCTATCTATCTATCCGTCTATCTATCCATCTATCCATCTATCTATCTATCTATCTATCTATCTATCTATCTATCTATCTATCTATCTATCTAATTGCGACAGTTACAATACAACACGTTTATGCCACGTGTATTTTCAGTCAAAATTCATCATATTCTCTCTCCATCCCACTCTTGCCCTCACACTGTTTGCCTTTTCTCTTCTTGATGTTATCTGGCTATGTCTGTGAGCCACCCACCTCCCTCTTGAACCCGAAACACACATGCACACGCAAACATGCGATGCTGGGGGGGGGGGGCTTTAGCATGGGAAGGATTAACCGGGTGCACAGGAGGAGAGCTGGTTCTTCAGAATAAGGACATCTGGCTACAGAGGCAGCGGTAACACCACTGTAGGGTGAAAGTGTGGTGAATACAGACCGTGGAGAGGTGCGCTTTTAAATGAGAGAATGCTCTCTGTGGCAGGGGGGCCGTGATGCCTTTCCCACGGTGTTGGACTCTCCTTGGGAGGCAGGATGTGGCACCCACTACACCTTCCTTTCAGCACACTCCACTGTGCATTACCGTGTGCATTAACCTACCTGAGCACACATTAACAGACTATCTGTCGTTCAGATTGCCCTATCGAACAAGGAACCAAAAACAGGAATGCACTCCACTGCGATGCTCTTAACCGTGCTTAACATCAAATGCGTAATCGTAACAGACAGTCGGATCCTCCCACTAGTGGCCATCTGATGAACTGCGTCTCAGTTTGGCATCACAGGTTGCAACCCGGCAAAATAAAATATAAAAAATGTAACTAGTCTGACCTTTTTCATGCTACACAGAACAAAACTTCAACCCATGCAGTTGGGAGCATTTGTCAGACTTTTTTTTCGTGATGGACTGAACGACATTTAAACCAATGCATTTTTGACTTTAGGAGGGGGGGAGGGGGTCATGCAATGGAAATGTTTTCCGCATTAGCTGATGGGTACATTAAAATTTTGGGCAAGGCGCCCATGCGAGCTATACGTACAGAATATCATAATCAAACGCTGACCTATACGGATAAATTGTATCTGTAAATTAAGTTTATACTGACGGTATGACCCTATATCCCTATTCTCGCCTAACCTTGAATTTACAGTTTTTCTCAATTGTTTACACACTAACACCGGTACGTGAGAAAACAATGACCACAACCTCTAACTCATGTACCAATCCCCTGAACTAATTCTACACTCAGTTCTCTACATTTGGCACAATCTTCATGAATAAAGTCTCTTGCATTCACATGTAACACACTGCCATTCAAAATGCTGAACTTAAATTTCCTACTATCCACACAGACGCCGCACATGGGCAGTTTCACAATTGTGCAATTAGCAATCAGAGCTTTACTGTAACAAAAGGGCCACATGCAAGCTCTTCTGTTTTGGAGCAATGGATGCCAGTATAGGAGAGCGAGTCATAGCAAGAGGAGTGAGAGTCCTATAAGAGGAGGAGGACAAGGTGAAGGAAGATGAGGAAGAGCAAGACCAAGGAGAGCCATCATCTCTGATGAAATCCGGGCCACTTCTGTTGACCATGTGGTCAACCATGGTCTAGTAATGAGGGAGGCTGGGCAGTGTACAACCAAACTTGAGCAGGTTCACAGCAGCGTCCATTGTCCGGACTTTCCCAAATGAGAATAGGTAAGAAATGTACTCTCATTACAGTATTGTAGTACTGCCTATCAATACAGTACTCAATGATAACTGTATAAAGTACATTTTTCTATTATTTGTTCTGTATGAAGAACACTGTACAGATCCAATGTTGTGTTTGTGGGGATGTATATAGCATTTTGGGGAAAAAATAAAAACATATTTTTGTTTATACTACAGCACATTTGTGTGTTTTATATTTGAGTATAAAAACATTATACGAAAATATTTTATGACAGACTACTGTGCATACGTAGTAAGTAGAACACTGAACATGCAAAAGGCATACATCTCCTGATAAGGCATTGGTAATAGTGTTTTCTATTCATAGTAGTTTTTTACATTGAGCACATCAGTCTTCAATTGGTTCTTAGAAATGTCTATTCATATGATGGTGTGATGTGTCATTTCAACACAAAAAAACATTTTGAGAAGACATAACATTGTTTTGAATTCTGAGTTTCATTTTACAAGACATTGGTGGAATTTTGCTTTGTGTGTGTGTTTTTGGATTTGTATGTAGAGTTCTGAGAATATGAGGTATGTTTTCAGAAAACGTGTGTAAACAACTGAGAAGACTGTAATAGACCATTCAATAGATTATTTTTCGTGACTGTGAGCACAAAAAAGCAAAACCAGTATCCTGCTTTTTTTCGCGCTAGACAGTACAAAATTTAAACCCATTTTAAATTTTAATACATACACGCACCACCACCACCTCTCAGCAGTGGCATACTTTCATCATAAGGGACGTGGTTAGTTTTCGTTTTTGAGGAGGTCTGGGGCAAAAATCAGAGTATCCATCCTATACGGCATTTACCCTTTGTTGCATTTGCTTGTATGCAGGTAAATTTGACGTATAAATCACTAGAGGGTGCACTGCACGTTTCTGCGACCCCCTCCTTTCCCATAACTCCCACTCCCCTTCAAAAGTTGAAAATGCATTTTTTTTTAATTTCATTCAGTGTAGCACAAAAAGAAGTGCAATCGTTCCGGGACACGATTCAATAGATACATTTTTTTGACTATGAGAACGAAAAGGTGTGATCACGGAAAACGAGAGCGCTCCTTTTTTCATTACAAAAGCGAGTAGTTTGCTCAGATGGATATTCACCATGTTCCATGAATGATAGTTTAGAACTCCCTTTATATAGTGTTTGTCGGTGCGAACAAAAATAAAAATTAAACACAATTCACTTCTATAAATACATTTATTTATAGTGAATATGGTGACATCCAACGTCAACATTAATAACATCATTATTTTGAATGCATGACTTAATTACTTCGTTTTAAGCCCAGTTCCAATAAGAAATTTGATTAAAAAAAATTTAAAAAAAAAGACCCTCAAAATTCCCCAATGCCTTAACGCAATTCTCTTCCCTTGAAACATTTGCATTAATAGAGTACGTCTAATAATATTCATTCACTGTTAATTGTTTAATGTCACAGTTTTCAATCTTTCTTTGATATAATCATTTTTTTGCACTGGCCTGCTTGTTTGCACCTGTTTTTTCTCCTCCTTCACACAGGTAGACAAGCCTCCCACCAGGTGTGATAAAGACGTCAACGCATGTCACGCACCTTAACGTAGTGTTTCCGATGTGAGGAAAAGTTTTGCCTTTCTCGTGTGATGCGGGTCGGGTGTGAACAGAGAGCCAGGAACAGGATCATGTTTAGAATGTCGTGGTTGAGCAAAGAAACGAGATATAACTGTTGACAGTTAGTCAAGGCATTACATTTTTATTATATTTATAATTATTTAAGATAAAGCTATTAATACAGTTTGTTGAAGTGTAAACACTGCTGTTGATATACTATATTATTAAAATTGCATTGTTGTTGCGTATTCCATAATTATTATGGAATGGCTGATAGTATTTTTATACTGTCGAGGTCTGGCCAATAGCTTATAGAAACAGTTAAATGTTATTTACTGACATTTTTTACATTTATTTTTTGTTTCTTTGACTGAACATGTGGGTGATTTTTATCACTAAGACATCTGCACAAGTATAGTTATTAACATAGAAGTAAGACTTTATTTCATAATTTTTGAGCAGTGTTAAAAAACATGGTGTGGTCTGTATAATGGCTTTGTAAAAAGGAATGCAACATAAATAATAAACAGCTAAAAATGCTCAAAAATATATTTTGTATGCATTGATACTGAGACGTTGAGGTTAACAGCGTGACGTGCTGCCTGCAGACATTCACAGGTTTGGCTCGTGGCACAGGTATCAGCCCTATGGGTGGTATTGACTTATTGTGTAAAATGTGAAATTCAATTTTCTTGCTTTTTTTTGTTAATCAGAATCATGCCTCAAAAGGGCTTCACATGAATTCTACATTACTCCATCACATACCATAGTTCATTTGATCGATTTCATTCATAGACCCATGTAGAATGTCCAGTCCACCTGACCTGTACGTATGTCCTTGCAGGAAGTCAAAGAACCTAGTGCAAGAACTTGCAAGCTACAGGACCAGGGGCTTGGCAGAAAGAGAGAAAGGGATTTTCACATTTCCACCAGGATGTCACGTGTTTACAGAGGCCAGTGTCTCATCACAGGAAATTCTAGCGGGTCTGAGGAAGGTGGCCAAAGATGGTGCTGTGGTGTGATAATGACAAGTTAACTTTCCATCATGTTTCCAAGAATACCCAGAAAGCACCCAGTGAATGGTTTCTCTTCGTTTGGTTATATCTTTCTCCCTGTGTTGAAAATAGACAGGTCAGCGATGTATGCTAATGCCGAAAGAGGGAGTTCCATGTTCCAGTTAATGATGCTGATCTCAGCTTCCAGTTGCCTTTAGCAACCACAAGAGTTCACCAATGCATTGATTTCCCAGCAGTGGCTTTGTGTAGAGAGTTTAATCTATCTATCTATCTATCTATCTATCTATCTATCTATCTATCTATCTATCTATCTATCTATCTATCTATCTATCTATCTATCTATCTATCTATCTATCTGTCTATCTATCTATCTATCTATCTTTCTATCTCTCTATCAATCTATCTATCAATTTAATAATGACTATCTAATTTCCCATTTTGTTTATGTAGTTATGATTGTCAAAATGTGAACTAGATTTTGTGCAATAGTGATGTGAATATTGTGGAAAATCTGGATGATGGGCAAAAGGACAGTGAATACCGAGTTACAATACAACACCTTTATGCCGCATTTCTTTTCAGTCTTTCAGTCAAGATTCATCATATTCTCTCTCCATTCCACTTTTGCCCTCACGCTGTTTACCTTTTCTCTCCCCGATGTTATCCATCTCTGTCGCTTAGCCACCCACCTCTCCCCTCTCGAACCCGAAACACACACGCACATGCAATGCACGTCAGGGGGCATGAAACGCACACAGCATCACCTCGCTGTACATCAGGCACGTGACCCAGTTTCACGCTCCCTGCCTCTGACATGGGAAGGGTTAACCAGCACAGGAGACGAGCTGGTTGTTTAGAATAAGGACATCAGGCTACAGAGGCAGCGCTCAACCACTGTAGGTTGAAAGTGTGGCGAATATAGACCGTGGAGAGGTGCGCTGTTAAATGAGAGAATGCTCTCTGCAGCACTTAGCAGGGGGGCCACAATACATTTCCCACGGTGTTGGACTCTCCTTGGGAGGCAGGATGTGGCACCCGCTACACCTTCCTTTCAGCACACTCCACTGTGCATTACCGTGTGCATTAACCTACCTGAGCGCACATTAACAGACTATCTGTCGTTCAGATTGCCCTATCGAACAAGGAACCCGAACACGAATGCACTCCGCTGCGAGGCTCTTAACTGGCTTAACATCGGATGTGTTATCGTATCTGACAGTCGGATCCTAGTGGCCATCGGATGAACTGCGTCTGAATTTGGCATCGCAAAATACAAAGATCAGCCACAACATTAAAACCAGTGACAGGTGAAGTGAATAACATTGCTCATCTCGTTGCAATGGCACCTGTCAAGGGGTGGGATATATTAGGCAGCAAGTGAACAGCCAGTTCTTGAAGTTGATGTGTTGGAAGCAGGAAAAATGGGCAAGCGTAAGGATCTGAGCGAGTTTGAGAAGGGCCAAATTGTAATGGCTCGACGAATAGGTCAGAGGATCCGAACCGGCTCATATGCGCCCAAGGCTCATTGATGTGCATGGGGAGCGACTGCTAGCCCGTCTGGTACGATCCCACAGAAGACCCACTGTAGCACAAATTGCTAAAAAGGTTAATGCTGGCTATGCTTGAACACAGTGCATCGCAGCTTGCTGCTTATGGGGCCGCATAGTGGGAGACCGATCTGAGGGCCACCTGTCCACCACCAAAAGCACCTACAATGGCCCCCTACGTGAGCATTAGAACTGGACCATGGAGCAATGGAAGGAGGTGGCCTGGTCTGATGAACCACGTTTTCTTCTACATCATGTGGATGGCCGGGGTTAGGGTCCGATCTGATCGAGCATCTGTGGGATGTGCTGGAACAACAAGCCTGATCCATGGAGGCTCGACCTCACAACTTACAGGACTTAAAGGATCTGCTGCTAACGTCTTGGTGCCAGATACCACAGGACACCTTCAGAGGTCTTGTGGAGTCCATGGATTCTATATGGAGGCGTCTCAGAGCTGTTTTGCCAGCACAAGGGGGAGCTACACAATATTTGTGGATATTAGTGGTGGTTTTAATGTTGTGGCTGTTCAGTGTATGTCAGGGAAAACGGGAGAGCTTGTTTTTTTCAGCACAACAGTGAGTAGTTCGCTCAGCCGGACTTTCACCATGTTCCGTGAATGAGAGTTTAACACTCCCTTGATAGTGTTTTTATGTGCAAACAACAATTAAAAATACGCACAATTCACTAACATAAATACATTTAATTATAGTGAATATGTGGACATCCAACGTCAACATTAATTACATCATTATTTCGAATACGTGACTTATTTACTTGGTTTTAAGCCCATTTCCAATAAAAAACTTGAAATTGAAACTTAACACTCAGCAACGCAGCGCCTCACAGCTTTTTCGTGTGCGGAATCCGACTCTCCCGAGGAATGAGTGGACTTCCGCTTTGCTCTTGTCATTTGTGGTTTTAATGAATACTGTACAGTACATGTAATATAATATTCACTGTTAATTGTTCAATGTCACAGCTTTCAATCTTTCTTTGATATGATGTTGTTTTTTTGCGCTGGCCTGCTTGTTTCCAGGCTTGTTTTGTTTTGTTCCTCGCACAAGTGGACAGCCCTCCACCTACTGTGATGAAGACGTCGATTCATGCCGCCGCACCTTTACGTAGTAGGGTCGGGTGTGAAGGGATTTCGGATGGCCTCATCTGGCGACGGAGGGAACAGCTGTTGGCCTTGTACACCTGTCGACGTCAGTAACAATAAGATAGGGGGGCAGAATCTGGCGGCCACCAATAGAACAGAAGAGGGGTGGTGTGAGAGAGAGAGAGAGAGAGAGAGAGAGAGAGAGAGAGGGTGGGGGGGAGGTTGAGGGAGTAGCAGAGCACACAAGTGAGAGAGGGGGGCTGAGAGACGGAGGGAAAGGGAGAGCTGCCGGAGCTACAGCGGACAATGGGAGTGAAAGGAGGGTAAGCCGAGCGAAAGAGAGAGATAGGTCCAGCCCGCACAAAGGAGAAAGGCAGAGAGAGAGAGCGAGAGAGAGAGAGAGAGAGAGAGAAGGAGAGGGAGAGAGAGGAGAGGGAGAAAGAAAGAAGGAGAGAGTGAGAGAGGAATCAGAGTTGTGACATAAAGTGAGTGAATGTGCAGGTGTGAGACGGGGGCTAGCCTCGGAGAACGGGTGTATGTGTGTGTGTGTGTGTGTGTGTGTGTGTGTGTGTGTGAATGAAAAAAGAGAGGGCTTGTCAGAGCCCTTGTTTCACCAAGACTCAGCGGCTCAATCGCTCAAGGTGCCGCTGACCCGATCCGCATCCCCAGAGGGGGGGGGGGGAGTGTTTTACCAAAGAGACGAGACAATCAACTTTTGAATTTTTCTGCCTCGTTACGTCTCACCCACCGGATCTTTTCCCCCCCCACAGCTCCCTATTTTGCTACGACTCCCCGGTGAAGGAGGTCACTGGAGATTCAAAGAGGAGCGCCGCCAACGACACGCTGAGAGGTATTTACTCAGAGGTAGATTACTTATTTCATACAAGCTCACTGATCCGTTCAGGCGCCTTTGTCTTCAGTTAGTTCCTCTCGACTTTTGAGCGATTCCGGCACAATCTCCGTCGCCGTGGCACTGTAGCGACGAGGGTGAGATGTCGATCATTTTCGGTGTTGGAGGTGCAAAAGAGAAGTGTCAGAATAAGGAAGTACGAACTTGTGATGACAAAAAAAAAGTGTCAATAGCAAAAAGATGAGAGGAAGAAGAAAAGCCGGAGACGAAACGGACGGATTTCATCGCATGCCAGAAGGGCTGTCTTGGAGAGCGGTGGTGCTCCTGGGGAGGGGACGGCGGAGTGCCGGAGAGGGGTGTGTGTGCCCATTAATGAAGAGGGGGAGGCTTTAATTCAGATGTTTCGTGGAGATAAGGAGCCGAGCAAAAGCGGAGCTCTGCATTAGCCATAATGATGAAAGTGGCTTCAAAGCCAAACTCCGCCGTAATTGCGCATATCACTGGAGAACAGCTTCAACACGGTTTTGTCCGGGGCTAAGTTCCCATTTACAGAACACACTTTATACGTACCCGCGTTCGGGCTTTCATCGCCACTATTTCTGGCTGTGTCGACTTTCATTGGGAGGCAATAAAAGATTTGTTTGTTTCTTCTAAATGGTAACTTTTCACAGAAATGAAATTTTCATTCCGCACGTACAGTAACAGGATTTCCCCCGGGTGCGTCCCGCTTTACACCGACGAACGCGGTCACTTCTGGTGGAAAAAAGTTACTTCCTCCGGGCCGAGGGCCTTTATGGCCGTTCCAAGTTTGGAGCCATAATTGAATCCCCGATGACTCACTAAAGCCCTGTTTCATGTGCACGGCTCCATTCTTTCACTAACTGTGTTCAATCACTCACAACCAGTACAATGCACAGTGGACTCGGGACCAACGCCGGGGGACAGAAAAAGCACTTTCTATGCTCAGCTTCGGCCAAAATCATTAATTTCTGCAATGAAGCAAATCGACCGTGAGCAGATCTGAGCCACGAACAAAATTTCCCCCGTTCCGATCACGCACAAAACGACCTACAGCACAAATAGAGACTGCAGCGTTAGAGGAGTTGGTGTTAAAAGGGGGAGGTGAGCAGACAGGAGAGACGCATGGGAGAGCTCACCGACACCCCCCCTCTCTCTCGCACTCTTTCTGTGAGGTGACTTGTCAACGAACCGGACAATACTTGCTGCTGGTGTGTTGTGACATTACCTGGCGAAAACTCTTTGGGGGTTCCACAATATGGACTCACCTAGGCACACACACACACACACACACACACACACACACACACGCGCGCACACACACACACTCGTATGCCTATACTCAATGTATAGGCAAACATCCCTTTAAGTGTATGTACAATTGATACATCTGGAACGCCTACTCAAACACACATAATCATAAGTTTTTAGAATTATGTTGGTGTGAGTGTATGTATGTGTGCGTGTGTCAGAGGTCGTGTAGTAAAGGATGCACCAGTGGTGAGTAGTAACCGTACTGTATTTGGGCGCTGCTGCGCTGTAGACTTTGATCCCTCCGATACAACCTAATTGGTTATGCAAAGCCTTCCCAGACCTACACACATAATGCACAACAAGCAGTATTGACTCTTTAAAGGCTTTTTTTTTTTTCTCCTATGAGAAAACTTGACCCGTGGGAATTAATTTGCAGTGAGGATGAAATTATACAAACCGTCCAATTTGAGGCGGGAGAGTGGTCACAGAAAGATTAATGACTCTCTCGCAAAACCCCAAAACAATTGATCAGAAGGGAGCGGAGGCAGCGGAGGCAGCGGGACGATGTTATCGAGGCCAGCGCGCCACTGACGGATCATATGTAATTTGGCTTTTCCCGAGCAGCCAAATGTGAGAAACAAATGACGTAAAACAGGACACAGGCAGGTAGTAAACAAACATGTCAACAAAACTGATGGCTCCCCCGGGGAAGGTGTCTGACTTGATCTCTTTGTATTCATTATCCAGTCCATTCCCATCTCAACTCAACCCACTTTAGTCTACTTTAATACCCGGCTCCGACGGTATCTTGCCCGGGCTTAAACGCTCTTAAAGGACCATTTTCTTCAGGAAAATGGCCAGTTGAAATGTCAAATGTGTATGCTGACTTGTCCTTAGATGGACTACCCTACCTTGCCCCAGTCCCACTGCATTGTACTTTATGTATTCCACTCTCCCACTCGCTCTCTCTTACCCTCTCATCGCTGGGAAGAGAGCGGTGTAAGGAAAGTGGTAGGTCACAGGCGGAAACTGTGACTATGCTACAGTATATGGTGCAGTGATTCCCGAGGGTTTAGTGTGAACAGTCGGTGCAGAAAAATGAGAGGGACACGCCGGGAATGTTCCCAGTGGCAGGTAACCGCTGTAGAGGAAATAAAGCCGGACTTGCTTAGCTGCTGGCCACTATCTCTGAAGCAAAGTGCAGCACTGGGTATTAAACAGTTCGACAGCAGAATGGAATGTACGGACAAAATAGATTTTTTCGCCATGCTACGTACCCATATTGTGACCAGAATGTGTGTCAATGTCATACAATGTGTCCTAAATACAACTGCACCCAGCAACCGATGCAGTCGCTTCAGCACGTAAATTTGCATGGAGAAATAATTTGATTCACCGAGATCACAAGATTATCTACCAACATTCTTTTTTAATGAACTCTTCCTATTGTTGTTTATAGGTCTGCAATAATAGAGACCTGCTGCGCTGCTCATTAAGAAGGTAGAACTCAACAGAGAAGCTGTTTCTCCTGACTCTGCAGACTGTTCATTACACAAGGAAGCGGACATCCCCTTGAGGAAAGATAATGGAGGACTGCCATAAGCCGCGGAACGCGTTATTGGTAAACGGCAACGCATCCTCGGTAATGAGAACTCGGGATAGCTCCGGCGGCTCATTTTTAAAAACGAGTTAAAAATGAAAGGCCTCTGACGTACCGTGTGATGCACTGCGGCTCCCTGTCTTCCTGTTCCCCTTACTAAGTGGTGTCAACAATTAGATTTCACAATATTAGCCGTGACATTTTTACATAATTGAAAAGGGCTTCTTGTACGCTGCCTCGGGATGTTGGGGCAGAGAAATATTCTGGCTTCTTAAAGCACATTCCATTCATCTCCTTCACGCTCTGGGTTTTTCGGGAGGCGGAGGCTGACTATGGCCGTTAGGCAGAGAGAACTTCTGAATGGGACACCAGTCCACTGCGATGCGATTAACCTGCACCCTTCTTAATGGGTTACACTCTTTATATATTAGACTCGCCGGATTCACACCAAACACAGCCTCCCTGTGTTTGGTGCTGCGCCTGGGTTTCACGTCACAATACGTCAGGGAAAATGTGAGAGCGCATCCTAGCTTTTCGCGTGCGGAATCCGACGAGCCGTAGGAATCAACGGACCTCCGGTTTGTTCTTGTCGTTTGCCATATTCGGTGTGAGGCCAGCTTGAGGGGAAACTCACGTAACCTCCCCTCAGAAAGGTCCTGAGATGAGATTTGAAGCCAGGTCCCTGGAGCTCTGTGGAGCCACAGCGCTACCCACTGTGCCACCATGTTGCTCATTGACGACGCTCCCGCCGTTAATGTCAACTCCTTATGGTCGACAGCGAGCGGCACAGCAGTACAGATCTGGGTTTGTTTTACATTTGTATTGTAGAACAATACGCCCTGTTTGTATTACCAGGCAACATTAATACAGGCTTTCATAACAGCCTTAACACTCGCCACTTAAAGGTGCAACACAAGCACACGCTTGGTAATCATTTGCACACAATGTGTGGCAAGGGCATTAGGATATCAAACAATGTGAAATATGAAACTATGGAGCGAAAGTGCTCTCAGTAATTTGTCTTGTTGGTGTGAAATTAGTTTCTTGCCCCATTAATATACAGCGGGTCCGTTTGTAACGTGACATGACAGTCACAGTTTACGGGCTTCCTGAAGTCGCGGGCCAGGTCCACATAGTGTCAGACACAGCTGTCAGCATATATTAACAGCCTGTTGGATTCATGTCCCCCTTTGTTACCTACCTGTTAACGGACATCCACACTAAGTGAAGCTGACGTCGCTGTATTGCGTCTTCTCTGGGTGATTAGTCCACGATAACATCAAATCTCCCACCTTTAAATTGGATTCTGTTGCCCTGGTCTAAGTGGTGCTGAGCACTTTCCATGCAGCGGTGTGCCTGTGACCTGTTTTCATTGTATTTGGCCTGAGGTCTGTGGTCGGGAGCTCTGGGACAATTCTAAAAAGTGAAACTTGTCCTTGAAACGGTGTCTTGATGTGAGATATTCCAGAGATGCTCCGCTTTAGTGGAAATGGTTTGCACGGCTGTGTTTTGCCTCTCTCCGCCTCTGCCGTTTATATGAGACACGAGGAGTCCCGAGGCAGAGCTGCCTTTGAAGTTTTGTCTCTCTTTTCGTGGCGTTTTTAATGTACATTCTGTCATATTCCGTTTGGAAGGAAAGACAAGGCAGCAAAGGAGGAGATGGTGTCTCCTGCATCACCCACAGAGAGCTATAGCCATTCTTTTTAATGCCGACAAAAATATTTACCCGACGTTGAGTATTACATTTTTTTTATATATACATAAAAATGTTGGCGGTGTAGCACAGGACACAACTGTTTTAGCAATAAAGGTCACATTTTAATACAGAGCAATATATATATATATATTTTTTTTTTACATTTCGTTTTCTGCAGTGGAAATGAGAGCCATAGTTACTTCCATTCATTTCATTTTTAAAAAGTAAATATTTAAACTTATTAAAAATTTCAAAGGATAATTGTACAAATTTGTTGTGGACATACACTACATTGTAGTCAAGATCTTAATAAACTTTCAATGCAGATTTACACTAAGTAACTTTTTTGTCTTTCATTTTGTGTTTGAAATTGTATTTGTAAGGCTAAAAATAATTTAAGAATGAAAGCAAGACACGTGATATTCAAGGCGCCTCGGTGCACTCTGTTCCGAAATGCAGACTTGCTGTGCAGTACCTTCCATTTGAGGGGGTTGGGGAAGAAAAAAGCATTTGGATGGAAAAGGGGAAATCTCAGTAATAGCACGGGGGTGTTCAGGCCCAAATGTGGGCCAAGCTGAGGGCTCCCACTCCTCCCTACCCAAGTGAGACTCCCAGCACACGCTCCATCCGACCCAATAAAAGCCCGTCTGACGAGGACATGGCTGGCTTTGATCCGCAGCCCGACCACCAGACTGCCTAAAAGACTGACTGACTGGCCTGGCACTTTCAGCTCATGGTCACTACACCCTTTTCCATGACGTTCCATGTGTTTGAGTGGTGTCTTCAGGAGTCCATCTTCAGTCTCACACAGCTTGTGGATGTGTGTGCGCACGCGTGCGCGCGCGTGTGTGTGTGTGCATGTGTGTGTGTGCGTGTGTAACCTCCAAGGAAAGCTATGGCCTCTTTTTCTGGAAAAAAAAAATTAATAATAATAATTTTTATAAACGATCACTGTGGGTGAGATGACTTGATAGAATGGCCGTGCAAGCATCAATCCAAGGAGTGGAGTGGAGGTGGTTGCAATGTTGAAATGGAAGGATTTGTGATGATGATGGTAAGCTAATGAATTTGATTTGAATCCACTTAATTAACGGTAAGATGTAAATCCTTTGTTTGAACGCAGGCTTGATTGGTGTTAGGCACACAGTGATTTTGTAGTTTTATCTCTGTTAAAGCAGGACTTCCTGTTGTGAGTGCTTGTGTGTGTGTGTGTGTGTGTGTGGTCTATTGGTAATAAAAATCTTATCTCTGTGTAGTTTTAATCAAGGCGGCTGGGATTGCCAATTAAGAGCTTAACGCTTGCCCTTGAATTTCATGAGATTTTCGTCAGTCACAGTAGATTTAGCTACCCTTGCAAATGGACAACTGTACATTTGCGATTCACATCTTAAATAAATTCTATTGCCTATTGATTTGCATGGATATTTAAAAAAGATTCTGGTTCAGTTTCTCACCTATTTTTATGGCTGTATTTTACATACAGTCATATTTGAACATACCTTTATTCAGCCTCCTCCTGCACAGGACTTTTACTATGCCTCAGAAACATTATCTCTCCCAATACTGATGACTGATAATGCATCTTCATTAGAAACAAAAAACCCACTCCTAAAACACCTCATCCAATATCAATTCCTGAATGCCTCCTGTCACAGTCGAGGGGAGTGCGGCGGTGGTGTGAACAAGGTTGAAGGATGGAGACCCAGTGAAAGAGGAATATGGAGGACACAACTTGGCCGCTCTACTTTCACAGGGCATAAAAGTGGGACAATCTGTTCCTTGGATGATTTCCAATTCTACTTTCTGGGGACTGATACACTGAAAATACATCTATACACATGCTCTGTCCTACATAGGCAGAGAGAGAAAGTGTATGTGACAAAAAGAGAAAGTGAAAGGAAAGATGAAAGAGAATGGACGTGACTACTGTGTTGACAACCCACAATCCCTCAGAAATGTCTGGTGGTGCGGATTTTATTTTCCGTTACACCCCCTGTGAGGGACCCAAAAGATGGGAGAAATCCTAGCAGTGGAGGGTGGTCTTGCAGCTGGTGAGGTCACTTCCTGTTCGTTAGTGGGTTGTTCTTCATTCACCCATGAGGCTGTAATTGCTCTCCCACTTGGAGACCACACTGACTCTACCTTCGCCCGTACGCTGAAATGAAAATGGCCTTTTGAGGGATCGGTAAATAGATTAAAAGCAGAAATGTAATGTACTGTAATTATAGTTGCCATTATAGTCGAGATCATTTAGGAATTATTTTGAAATAAGTCCTGCTAGACAGGAACATGCAACATGTTATTTATCAGCTTTAAGCCATGTGGCCTTTTGTTTACAAAACGCTTAAGATTCCTGGGAGACATACACAAACAAGTACAACAAAATACATCATGAAATAATAATGAAAGGGTGCATATCCTTGGAGGAGAAGAAGGTAGAACAGTTGAGACGGATTCAATTTGGTAAAATCTATTAAAAATATTGTATTATACAGACTCCAGGACACCCAAGTGTAAGAAAATGGGATTTAAGTTGTGATTTGAGGACAACGAGCTTGGCAGTAGGAATAATCCAGAGACTGCGGGCCCTGACCGCGAATGCCCGGTCAATCTGTTTAGTGTCTGGTCCGTGGAACGAAAAGATTCTGCTTCTGATCTCAGACTGAGGTGGCCCTCGAAGGGTTAAAGGATTAGTGATGTAACTGGGTGCAAACCTAGTCTTTAGAAGTCCAGACGAGATCTTAAAACCAATCCCAAAGTCCTCTCCTGAGTCGGAGAAAGCAAGACTGAATGACCGAATAGCCTGTCTGTGCAGGCTAAGCTGTAGGTGTCAGCAGGCCACCTTTGCTTTGTTTATCTATAATACATTTTGCGATATATTTCGCAATACATTTTTGTAATACATCCAGACCATGAAGACCTCGCGAGAAAGACTGGTGGAACCAGGCTAGGAGGCGGCCATTGGTTGTGTTGATTTGTTGGACATTGGGATTGAGTGTAAGGTACAATTAAATATCATTGTCATAGAAATGGAAATTAACCTTATATCTCTGAATAATGTAGTAACATACATATTGAAAATAAGAGGGGTCCAAGGGCATACACTAGGGGTACCCAATAGGTTATCTCTCCACTCAGTTACTAAGGTTTTCCAATTAAAAACAATCATCAGAGCTATTTCAATTGTTCAAAGAGAGCATTTTTACTTTTAAAGGAAATTAATTGCTCAGCAGCAGCTTTTTCTGAGGCCTCCTCTAGAAAAGGCACTTTGGAGATCGATCTATAATTATTCAGGGAGCTAGGGTCAAGTGAAGAACTGCATTTTTTAAATAAGTTGGGGCTGTGCCAGTTGTTAGAGACACATTGATTATGAACAATTCTATATATTTGGAACAATAGATCCATACACTTCTTTAAGGAATCTTGTTGGTAGGATGTTGAGTTTGCACAAGGAAGATGTCCTTTTACAAATATCCTTAGAGTATCCCTTGTAATTGTATTTATGGACTCAAATTACCTGTCACCCAGAAAGGAGTAGATACAGCGAGTGCTTAAGGCGGTTGTTCATTCTGTTAAGGTTAAAAACTTCCCATTTGTCAGGGCTGGGATCAAGGCTGACACATGATTGGGCAGGAGTGCCACTAATTATATAAAATAAATGATCCTAAAGTTATTACGATTGTTTTAATGAATACAATTGTAAAACTTTTCTGCAACAGTCTTATTTAATCTTTTTATGTATTTTAATTACCTGCAAGTCTGGTGGTTTTCCGACTCTGCTCTACCCTAATTATGCGTATCCTTTCAGTTATCCACAGTGAACAGAAATGGGAGGATTCTCTTTGCTTACTAATGGGGGCAATTTGGTCTAAGATCAGCAATCACGAGTTAAATTAAAGTTAATAAGCCTCACATTTATGTTAAAATTTGGTCCCATCTCAACCAACCAAGGGGAAGGATTAATGGCACTAGGGAATTGAGCAGCAGAGGTGGGGTTGAATACAAGAGTACACTTTTACACGGATTACTTGAGGAGCCATTTAGTAATACAGAGTCAAATATATAATAATTGCTGTAGTAGCACCCATGTCTTTACTCACATGACAAGGGTATGACCGTTGTTTGACTGCCCTGGTTAGGTTGAATGAACTATAATGAACTATAATGAACTATATATAAAAAACCTGTGGTTAAAGTGTTGCAGGACAAAAGTGTTTAAAGTGGTTCTGAGAACTCTCCCTGAGAAATAACCCAGGAAGTCACCAAGAGATTTTGGTCTATAAATTATGAAATTTGAATGTTACTGGCCCATTGGGAAATTGCCTAAAGAGCTAAGACTTTAAGAGATAAGACTTTAAATTACTACCCCCCACCCCACCGCCCCTACCAGATAACCTGGGGTGATTTTTAAAAAGGGAAAATTAGATGGTCAGGATTTAATAAGCGTGGTAACGTCACCTTCGTTAAGCCATGTTTCAGTTATCATAAAAAAGATCAATCCTGTCAGCTGATGAGGTCATTCCAAATTCACGACTTATTGCAGAGGGACCTGTGGGAGTGTTAAGCAGACCACTGACACATATCTGAGAATTTAAGAGAAACAGTTTATAAGGTAAATAAGTTGTTAATATTTTATGTGGCAGTTCCGCCTGCTACACTCCACCCGAGTGGCGTTTTCAGGGCCCTCCGACCTAAGCCCCTTTCACACATACAGTAGTTCCCAGTAAATTACAGGGATAATCTTTCCGGCACCGCTAGAGATTTTCAATATTCACACATGCAGCTACATTCAGGAAAATTTCCGTTTTGCCCCTTTTCACACATGCCATGATAATGCTGGAATAGATGGGGCAAGGGATAGCCCAGCAGAAGTCACCCAGTGCAGTCCTGGTCTGCACCCCCGCCCTCGAGAGCGACAGACAGAGCAGCAGCGCATGGAGCGATGAACGGACAAGGCTCATTCACTTGCACACACAAAGAGGAATATGTGGACGTAGCATGCAAATGAAAATAAATATGCCTATGAAATAAATCATTAAATAAATCAACAAGGCAATAAATGAGTAAATATGCCCCCGACGGACTGGGCGGAAGCAGGCGGAAGTGTGCCCAGCACAGCAACCCTAACCCAATGTTATTAAATCAGCGTGATAATTTTCCATCTGTTCTACACTCTCTGCCTCAGGAGAGGGAACATTTCCCACCCGTTCCGTCCTATCTGCTCGCTTGATGCAGGATGACGTCATCAGACCTTCCTGGGCGTAAAAGACACTTCTAGGGTCTGAGTGGCATTTTCAGAAAAAAAAATTATACGATTTCAAGAATATAAAGAGCGGTTTCCGTAGAGACTGGACGTGTTTCTCCTCTTTGCAGCTGAGCTCCACGGTTCGCCTCAGACTCCCCATTTTTCAGAATGTTTTTCTTTCTTCCCAAACTATTTTTTTTTTAACTTTTGTATGAAATTTATTTTCAGAAAAAACCCACAATTTGTGCTTTGCCGATACCGAATACAGATTCAGCTCCACCGGTACTTCACGTGCTTGTTATTTCTATGTACTGCTTATTACCGGCAATGTTACTGTTTCCATTCACAACACAGCTGTAACACAGCCGTACCGGCATTTTCCCAGAAATGTCTTAAGGTGGGAAATTGCCTGAACAGATTTCCCAGAATATCGATCCCTACTCTCCTTCACACATGACCCCATGCAGGAACGATTCCGGAACATTGCTGGGAAAGACTGCATGTGTGAAAGGGGCTATAGAGACACAGGCAGAGATGTTGCAAACACACCCATTTATTGTAGAGAGTGGAAAGATGTAACAAGCAAGGAGCAAATGGAAACTTGTGATGACAGAGGCTCTCCCCGAGTATGTGTGGGGATGGGTGATTTACCTCTTGCTCGTTGATCACTCTGACAAACAACAGGCATACAGCCAACCAGATCCCAGGCATAACTATCTAGACCCAAGACAGGTGTGGCTGCTTAAACCGCACCACCCCCACACCACAATGTGATTCTCATTTGTATGGTGATTATGTTCATTGTATCTACTATGATTTGGAAGGGCGAGAAAAACATCTTAATCACAGTCGTTTCTTGAGTATTCCCTGTTATTCTTTCTGATTGGGATGGAGCTGCACTGAGACTGAATCTGATATTGGATGTGCTAATGTCAGAGCCGCTAATGTTTTTTTTTTTATTGTTTTTGTCTGTGCGAAACACAGGGACTGGCATGAGGTAGCATATAGGTTGTAAGTGGCTAACAAAAGGAGAGAAGGAATAACTTTAATTCCCTTGCTGTTACAGCCCCAAGGGTTTCTATGAGCCAAAAAGGAGCCCCAAAATGATTGTGACTGTCGCACTTTTTTGCAAACAACTAAATCTAGATTATACCTACTGTTAAAGGCAAGGTAAAGATAGAAATGAAGAAGAGATGTCTTTTCAAATCCATCCATCCATCTTGCTCGTCGGTGGCTGAAGGAGGTTATCTATCTCTGTCCGTGTTATCAGGATTAATTATCGCCCAATCCTCATCTTAGTTTCTTTGTATAACCTTGGTTTCAGCGGACCAAGATCAAGTCCAGACTGCTCTCTGCTATGCTTGTCATCAATACTGAGCCTGTAAGGCCTCTCCTTGGATTGCAATGGACCCCTTCATGATCAAAACTCAAACTGTCACACATGGCATATTAGATTCCACCAGGCAGATTACACAAAATCCTCCCGTGACCCGCATCATGCCTCTTCTTAATCCCACTCAAATGTCAGCTGTCAATAAAGTTCAAGAGGTTCTGCAGGTTCCGGGGTTTATTTTTCCCGTCTCCATCCTTCTCAACATGGCGGTGTTCTTCTCCGCCACTCCTGTCTATCACTGATTGCGCTCCCCGAGCCCAAACGCAACTTCGCTCCTCTCATTTTTCCCTCCCTCCTCTCCTGTGTATTCTCTTTAGTTTTACACCCCAATTAGTTGGCCTCTGCCCGCCCCCTTCTCTTTCATTCTTGTTACTTACCTCCCCGCGCTCAAAGACTCAAAGTTCTTCAATATTTGATGAGACTTTGTTCATAAATCTACCTCTTCCAGTGGTCCTCCCTCACGCCTGAATGATAGTGGTAATCTCCCATGCCCTCGTAGATGTTGCCCCATTTCCACCTGGGGAGTTATTAAAGCGATCAGACAATATGTGAGTATTGTGGTCAGACTCACACGCCGTGGGAGAACACGAGCTGCAGACTGTATTTATCGAATGGTTGCTTCAGGGCAAAGCCGGCCGTGTTCCTCCACTCTTTCGCAACTGATGGATTTCGCTACAGTCCACTATAAACCTCTGTGGGGAGGAAAAAAGATTGATATTTTTGGTGGGATTAACCAGACATTCTCTCTCTCGTTGAGGTTGTTGTTTTCTTTTTTTCTTATCTATAACATTCCCTCCCCAATGTATTTGTTCTTGCTGAACTGGTAAGACACGTTTTCTCTCTTTCAGCCGGTCGCCATTCTTCTCGTCTCCCTCTGCTTCCCGCCTCGCTTCCTCTGACAGGCGTTTGTTTATGGTCATGCAGCCCCTCCTGTCATTCCAAACTCCGCTGGGGAACCACGCTCTGGCCGTTTTCAGTCTTTTTTCCCCCCAATGCAGTATTTGTCATTTCATCAGAAAATGCTCAACCGGCAGACTTCCTCACGGATATGTGACATGGACAAACCCGATTGTGAGTTTGTAATTCATATCCTGCTAGTTTAATGCTTGAGTGAGCCAAATTTTATTGCAGAGCTGAACATACTTGAAGCTGTAAAGCTGTCAAGCTGCTCAAAGAATCACATTATTTGATGCTTGTTTTAGCTGGCATTTTCTAAGAAGCAGCCATTCAATGTATTGGTGTTATGTCTGTGCTCTTGTATATGTTGTTTCTAATGTTGGTGGCGGGGTCCACCAGTCCAGGCGAGAATACAATGATCAGTCACACACAAGAAGTGAAAGGCAGCGAGGCAGAATTTGATAAACCGGCATAGCTCGCTAGCTGTGATCAATAAAATGTTGATATTGATAAACATTCACAAGAAAACACACAAATTGATGGATCAGAAAGTATACTTTGGAGAGAAGAATTGTTGAGGGTAAACCTGGATATTGGAGAAGTATAAGAAATTTCCGTTTCCAATTGAATTCTGGGACTTGTTATGTAATCCACCCAAAACAGACTAGATTACCACTTTAAATTAAAAACATATTGTTAGTGATTGTAGTCTATTCTCTATCTCTATTATTTGTCTACTAGCCATTCAATTACTAATTTTTTTTGCATCTTAATCACCTTTGTTAAGATTAGACAATATTACATTTATTGGAGTGAATTTAGGCCGCTGGAATTTATTTTCAGCCTACATGATGAACTGCAAAAGTACTGAGAACTGTGACACCAAGTGACTTTACGATCAATTGCCAATGTAGGGGAAACATATTTGATTAGCAGTGGATCCACTGATTCAGTGTGAGATTTTTTTTAATCATCTCGGAATATTTTGAGAATCCAGATCGCCGTCCAGATTTGCCTCCAATTCCCATACTATGTGCCCCTGGTCTCATGTGACTTATTGAGCTCCATCTGTCGAACTCGATATACTGATTCCGCTCTATTTTGGGTGCTCTGCTCGTGAGGCGTTCAGAGTGCTGCACAGTAAATTAGATGGCGGGGGGATTCCCGATGTCATTCGCCATCATTTTACCACAGCGGCCGGATCTGCCATTTTCCATATCTGGATAATGGCAAGCCGTCTGCAGCCAAATTCTACCAAGCAGCAAAACCAGATCAACTTGCGGACACCACAGCCTGATCTGAAACCCAAATGAGTAATTTAACAGATGTAGCAAGTGAAACTATTGATACAACCAGTTTCAAAAGACTGTATATTCCCTCTCAGAAATGACTTTCTACATTTCTACCTTCTTTCTATCTACTTATTCATAGCATTTCACTTTGGGTGAGCGGGAAAATTATCCACGACTGTGCTTTGGAAAACACCTTCCGCTGCATTCGTGGGACGGGGCAGTCTTCTTGACCACACACTAAACCGTACACCACCCTAGCTGTCGCCTATCCTGTGATGCAGATTCATAGAGTTTAAATATAACCTGTCTTCCATCAGCCTGCTATTCCCCGATGCATTCCCAGTAGCTAAATGGAAAATGTGGACCAGTTCGGTGCACTCATGCAAACTGTGAGATTTGCCTCCGGCAACTGCTTCTATTATCACGCTTGTCTTTCACCTCAAATAACTCACACTCTAAATTGATCGCCATAGCAGAGCACATGTGCGGGGCACATGTGTTAATATCAGCATAATGGTAACGTGAGGAAAAAGGGCCCAAGGCTTAAGGACTCTCTCCTCTGCTCCTGTTTCTCCACAGCATGTTCCTGGTGATGAAGCTGCAGGAGTTGCATGGGAGGGCCATGTGTCTCCATGACAGTGATGCCCTTCCAACCTCCCTGCAGTGACCCCCTCCCCAGTGAAGGATGCTGGGAAACAACAAGCACTTCTACCTGGACCAGGACGAAAAGGACGGGGAGGATGAGGAAGAGGAAGAGGAGCAGCAGGGCAGAGACTACAGAAAAGGGGAAGGCGGGCGCGACAGGGAGAACGGCGGGATGGATGGGCTGGAGGAAATGGAGTTGGGGGGCCGACGGTCGTGGGAGGGTAAAGGAGGTGAGCTAGGAAAACCGTCGGCCATCGTGGTCGGTAGACAGAGGGCCGACCGCCTGCTGAGGCCCGGCAACCCGGGGACACGGGGCCTCCCGTACACGTCCAATCAGGCCCTTGCTCATCATCAGCCGGCCAGTAAGCAGCTGCAGCACCATCTTATTCCGGCCAATCAGCAGCCTCATCACCCCGTACCAACCAATGCATTGCAGAAGAGGCGGGCTCTCATGGAGCGCAGTATGACC
Source organism: Zeus faber (assembly GCF_960531495.2). NCBI lineage: Eukaryota > Metazoa > Chordata > Actinopteri > Zeiformes > Zeidae > Zeus > Zeus faber. The sequence goes on from NC_137207.1 coordinate 7,975,377, forward strand.
ACAGTGGGTCCCCTGGAAGACACTCACCTGACCATGATGGTGTTCCGCGTTGGGATCCCTGACATCAAACAAACAGTAGGTGCTTGTTGTCACTTGAAACGCTCAGTGCTGACCTTTATGGGCATCGCCTTCTCTCAAACCCAGTTTCTTTTAATAAACCGTACCATTTCAAATCATTTATATTCCTCCTGCCATAGTGATGGCCATGATTGAATCATAAATTAGAGCACAGCAGGTGAGTCCCTCTTAAAGGCCACCCTCAGCATTTTTGAGCTGTTGAGTGTTGGTATTCCCAGCTGCAACACATCAATACCACAGTCACGACCACACATTTCTCACGAATAATTCACTTTATCACCAAATGTTACAAATTGCAAGCTCTTATTAAAACGGTACTTGTCAAAAAGTGACACGCAATTATTCAAGCTGGAATGCCCACTTACTTAGTATTGTAAGTTAAATAAAGTTCTTGACAGTTAGTGACTTCGCGACTTAGTCAAAAGAGCCTTTTGATGACAAGTCTATGGAGGGAATCAGCCTTTTAATATAGATAAATCCTCGACCACCAAACTTCTAAGTCGTCTCTACCTTCACTTCGGCACTGAATTATTTATGCCACAGTAGCTAGTGGCCTAGCATTTGTGAGAATAAGCTTTGTTTACAACTTGTGGCTAAAAGTTGACGGTCGTTTGGTTACCGCAACATGACTTTCTGTTTGGGGAAATATCACAAGGGAAGTGCGGGGTGGATTGAGGCCACTCCAGGCGGCCTTTAAGAGTTTTTACAGGTGAAACATCTTATCTTAAAAAAGAAAGAGAAGAAAAGTAATGGAAAAGCGTATGATATTCTTCTTGACCGTTGTTGTGAAACCAGCACGTATAAACACATGTAGTCAATTCAACATAACCAGCTCCCTCGGGCCACATGTATTCATAGTCCCAACATTTAGAAGTGAACCGAGCAGCTATTGTATTCACACTTGGTGAGCCCCACCAGTTGTAAGGTGGGAGCAGGTGGGAATTGGCTGGCCCCACACAGTGTGAAAACCGCTGCCTGGCGCTCAAACCCCTCCCACCACCGCCAGCCTAGCTCTGCGTTTCAAACTCCCTGAACATCCAGACTGTTCCACATGTCAACCAATCTGCCCTCAATATAAGAGTAATTGCTAATTATCTAATAGGAATTTAATGAGTTTGGAGAGGGAGCAGGGAGTGGGCAACGTTGGAGAGGCATGAATGTAATTAATGGTGTTTCGTGGTTGGTCGGGAGGGTCCAACGGCGCGTCGGCTCCACGCTCACACCAAACAAACAAGTCAGCCGCTCGAGCCTCACGGCGGAAACACGATTGAAGGTAATCAAGGGGTTGGAGGAAAGCGGCGGCGAATGTTACGAAGATGGCAAATTAAGAGAAGAGGGAAGATGTTTGAAAATGACAACATCACAACTGCGGGTTTGAGATGTGAACTAGCTCACATCATGCTGAAGGACTCCTGCTGGAAGGATCTCATAACACCCCACCAGGCTTTGAAAGACTCCCCTTCATTCATATTGCATTACTCTTCCCTCCCGCTGAACGTGCTCACACATATGGCCACAGCGAATGACACACACACACACACACACACGCACGCACGCACGCACGCACGCACGCACGCACACACACACACACACACACAAATCCCCATGCAGTTTACCTCCCAGGGACCACCAAGACATTGCTGCAGCAACGGATGCCTGGCTCCCGTTAATGAACCGGTTGCCATGCCAATGGTGTTGGCTACACTATCAAATGCAGGGACCCAGTGTGGGAAATATGAGAGTTTTTGTGTGTGTGTGTGTGTGGGGGGGGGGGGGGGGGGGGGTTTGGTCTGTGCTTAGCTCTGCAATTTTTACTTACACTTTGGCCATAATGGAACAATATGGGATCTACAGATCTCACCCAGGCCGCTTGGATCCGTTCCCTTCAGCTCGACCCCCATTGAATTTGCTCAGCCCAGGAAATGCGGTGAAATTAAGCGGTTGGGCGGGGGTGGGGCCACAGCGCAAATCACCGTGAAATCGAATTTAGAGTAGCGGCTGCACACGCAATGTCAAGGTATTGTTCACCGTGACCGAGAAATCGCCGCATAAAAGCCAAAGAAGAAGCTCATGAAAAACGTTCTTTGCTCCTCTCGTTCTGTTTCTCTTCCTTACCCTCTTTCTGTCTTGATCTCTCTGTCTCTCTCTCTCTCTCTCTCTCTCTCTCTCTCTCTCTCTCCCTCTCTCTCGGTCGATATCTCCTGAAATAAGAGAACAAACACGGCTACATTCCCCCCCAATATTGCATCTTTAGTTGACTCTATCTAGGATTAAGGCAAAAAGCGGCTTGTGAAAAAAGTCCTGACTGTTACGATGGAAGGTTTCTAGTAGAAGTCCTCGTATTTCCACAAAAATACTGATTAAATATTTACACTTATTCCATTCATATTCAGTGCACATAGGAATGCACGCTGCTTGGGCCGTTGTGTATATTACTGGAATTCAGTGCATCCTTCACAAATTAATCAACACTTCGCTTTTTTTTTGACTTGCTTATTCCTGTGCTGGGTCATGGGAGGCTGGCAGTTTTAAGGTCTTCACCATCTCCAGTGTTTGTATCCAGACTCGTGTTCTGCTGGTATACAATCATTTTCGCGAAGAGCTGGGTAACGCCGTCCCCGTCTCCCGTCTGTCAGAGGTGTCTGCAGTTTGACCCCGACTCCACGGTGTGGAGCGCCAAGCAGCAGATCATCTGCTCCCTCAGCGAGTCGCTGTGGGACGTCTTCAACTACGGCCTCTTCCAGCCTGCCGGTGACAGGAGGGACGCCAAGTTCCTGGAGGAGGAGCGCACCCTCCGGGATTACCCACAATCCTTTGAGAAAGGGGTACCTTACCTCGAGGTAGGAGCTCTCTGGCTGTTGGGTCGTTTGAGTTCGCTGGTATTGAACCAGCAGGAACATGTTTGTTCGTCTTCAGGCAGAAATATTCCTCGTTCTGCTGGCATCTCACAGTTGAATCCTCCCCCCGCCATCACACCGTTCAGCCAGTCCAACCCAATCAGCAGCGTCACGGGTGGCCCCAAAAGACCCACTCAAAGACACTTGGAAAGGTTTAAAAATAGGCAGAAATCTTTCTCGTTCTGGCATACAGCAATTTTGGTTTAGTAACAAAATTTCCAACATAGCACGCCTCATCCTCGTGACGTCAGAGTGCCCCAAAAATAGGCTCTCTGACATCAGAGTGCGTCCTTCTCCAATACACCCACAAACACGCACCTCTCCCTACTGTGCCTTGTAATTTCTCCACAAGTTCTACTTAAAGTGGTGTACACTTGTTAATCTTCAGACGGCAATGGGTTTTTATCTGTAAGTCTTTTATTTGCATGCTCATTCGACTCGTATACTTTGAGCTCCCAAGAGGCAGGACTGCAGTGTCATAGAACGGCTCACATTGTAAGTCTTGAGGTAAACAGCCAGATTGAGGAGTGAGAGAGAGAAGTGCGTGAGTGTGTTGTTTCTTCAGTTGCATGCCGAAATGCAATTAAATTCTCCGTGAAAGTTCCACCTATCAATCTCATTCACTCAATTCCTAGTTCATCGTCATTAATTACCTATTTTCACAATACTAATTGCATTATAGTTTATTCTGAAATGCACCAGAGTCCCAAGTCCATTTTGACATAATTCATTTTTTTTTTTCTTTTGAAAACGTGTGCCATAATAAACCTGCCACAGTTTCCCATTTTGTACAACATTTAGGTTGCAGCTCCCTCTAGTGGCATATGTGAGCAGTATCGTGCCCATGAATTGCATAGAGCTTGAAATACTGTGCTTTTTGGTTTGACTTGGAGCCAGAAAATGTGTTTACTTTTTAGAATTGCTGCCAGATGCAATAATGGTGAACATAGGGAAAATATTAAAGGGGACGCTGAATGTTTCCTGAGTTATCCCCTGCTTTTATCCGAAGCAAGGGCAGGCAAGTGGAAGAAGCTGAAGTGCATCGATTTTTGCCTGCATAGTCCAAGGAGTGAAAAAACCTTGGCACTTTTAGTGAGCTCCTGCTACCCACAAACAGCATCAAATAATTGTGAAAGAATTCTTTGCGACTCCAAACTGACCATGTTTAAAAGTTAAAGTCACTACTTTTTCCCCCCTGTGTACTGCAGTTCAGGTACAAGACCAGGGTGTACAAGCAGACGAATCTGGATGAGAAAATACTCGCCAAACTCAGCACGAAGGTACCCCGGCAGTTGTTATCGAGGCGTTCGGAGAGCGGGCACCAGTGCTCCAGCGCTGAATGGCTTTAACAACATTGATTTCTTCCCCTCAAGGCCAGTCTGAAGAAGTTTCTGGACTACATTCAGACCGGAGCGGTAGAAAAGATAGCTAAGGTGCTGGAGAAAGGGCTGGACCCAAATTACCATGACCCAGACAGCGGAGGTGAGCTCAACACCTACCCGAGGGTGGTTTCGTAAAATAGAAGGGTATAATTGACAATGTGCAACAGGGGTCATGCCTTGCTGCTGTCAAAAAAACCTTTTTTTTTTTTATGTTGATTCATTTAAAAATGGTCAGTCAGCTTTTGAGCAGCGCAGTGAGTGTGTGACCGACATGCTGATAAGCGGCTATTTTGAATAAGTCAAGGTTCGTCTCGAGATCTGTCTGAGCACCGTTATCTCGCTCCTTCCTCCCACAGAGACCCCGCTCTCGGTGGCCGTGCAGGCCGGTCTGACGGTGGAGGGGATCCGGCTGCTGGTGCAGGGCGGCGCTCACCTGGACTTCCGAACCAGGGACGGGCTGACGGCTGTGCACAAGGCCGTCCGGGCTCAAAACCACGCCGGGCTGCTGGTAATCCTCAACAACCGCACACTCACACAAAGCGGAATTCTGCTTCATGTCAGAACTCCTGATCAGAACAGGGCCTTCAATTAGCCCCAGGCTTATCTTTAAACCACGGGTCTTGGTTCATCTTTTTCCGTCAACTTGAGGCTAGTGATCAGTGTCGACCGGTATGACCGTCGTGTACCGTTGTGTCCAGGGTCCTCAGGGTCATCGCTTTATCGTCGTCTATCAGGTCTGGTATGTGCAAAAAGGGAGGTTCAGAAGAGCTGATTGTTCTTGTACGGGTATCCCTCCCGTCAGCCCTGAGTCATAGTCATCCCTTTTCAACAGTTCGTGTCGGCAGCCTTGTGCCGCACACAGGAGAAGGCCGACCGTCTAATCCCACCCCCTTGCACATTCATCACTTTGTGAACGATGGGAGCGCTTACACGTTTGCCTTATTGCGCTCGGTGTTCAGCGTCTAATGCGGTGAGCGGGGTGTCTGTGGGGACCATGAGACGAGCCTCTTTCATCCATTCACAGGCTGCTTCCACGTTTGTGTAGGGTCTTCGTCTGGTTTCTAGACCATCTCCATCAGAAATGTCCGGTTCCTTAGTGGAACGCAGACCAGCTCCTTCAGCTTGGATGGCCGCCTCAATGCTCAGTAGATGGAAGGTAGATTAAATGCGTAAGAAGGCTTCCACCGTTGTTTTCGGTATCTCACCCACTGCCCCCCCCGCTCCCTCACCCTCCTGTAGGCGCTCCTGTCCCTGGGCGCGTCCCCGAACTACAAAGACCGCCGTGGCCTGACCCCGCTGTACCACAGCGTGCTGACAGGGGGCGACACCTCCTGCTGCGAGACCCTCCTCTACTACAGGGCCAGGCTGGGCACGAGGGACGAGAGCGGCTGGGATGAGTCTAACCAGGTGGAGGCTGGTGGATCTATCTATCTATCTATCTATCTATCTATCTATCTATCTATCTATCTATCTATGTATCTATCTATGTGTGTCTGTCCGTCCGTCTGTCTATCTATCTATCTATCTATCTATCTATCTATCTATCTATCTATCCATCTATCCATCTATCTATCTATCTATCTATCTATCTATCTATCTATCTATCTATCTATCTATCTATCTATCTATCTATCTATGTATCTATCTATGTGTGTCTGTCCGTCCGTCTGTCTATCTATCTATCTTGCCGTCCGTCAACACATCACTACCTCAAACAGTTTTCCCTCCTTTTGGAATTCCCACACGATTTCCTCTCACATTTTTCATGTGAAACCAATATTTCCTGCTCCGTCCATCTCTCTTTCACTCTTTCATCGCTCTCTCTGTCCCTCCTGTAGCTCTCCCTCGCTCTCTCTCCTTGTAACACAATCCCAGTTACCTTCATTACGTCTAATGTCTAATCATTAAGCAGCAGCCTCCTCCGCCCCGCCACACTCTGACTCACCCTCCCCCTCCCTCCCACCCTCCTTCCCACCCCTCAGTCGAGTGCCCTTTTTCTCACTGCTCTCTCCATTCCCCTCCTCCTCCTCTCTATCCGTAGCCCAGGGATGAAGAGGAATATGGAATGGAAGAGATGCATAAGGTACCCTTCATCCGCCCCGTCACTCCATCCGCTGAACGCACAAAGGCCATTATACAATTAAAGTTGCCTAATGGCACAAGAAAAACAACAAAAACAAACACAATAAAACCCTTGAGCCACAGTCCGTCCGCCTGATAGGAATCATTTCAGCTTTGTATTTTTGATATTGAGTCCGCAGGGTTACAGTGTGTACCTTTATGTTTCTGTGGCACTCGAGTACATTTGCGTAAGGAGTAGTATGATCGTTGTTGTTTTTATTTATTGATTTATTGATTTTATTTATTGATTTATTTATCTATTTATTTATCTATCTATCTATTTATTTATTTATTTATTTATTCTTCTGTGTCGGTTGTATTTCACTTTGGCAGCTGCGTTGGCCTGTGTTTTACGTCCTCGTTTCTTTGTTGCCTCCTCTCGTTTTGGTACCTGCACAAAAATATGAGGAAACCTATTAGCCCCGGGGTCTTATTTCAGTTTGTTTGAATGGGCTTCTCTCTCTGTTTGGTTGAAGTGCAGATGTAATGGGGAGGTTGGGGTCCCTTCACTCTGACCTTCTTTGGGAGTGAAGTACAATATGAATGTGAAACCGAGACCGTGTATTCGGGGTTTTTGTTTTTTTTTCCTTCTCACTTATTGCATGTTTTCATCTGATTTTCTCTTTCCTCTTTGTCTCTCCTTTCCTCTTTCTTTCTCCCGCTCTTCCTTGCTCCCTAGCCGTCTCCTTCTAATGTACCACAACATGTTCACTTTATGCGAACATCGCTTCTTTTTTGTCCATTCCCTATATCTCCTCTTTTAGCTGTTGTAACCGGGCCAGGGTTTTAAATAAAACTCTTTGTATTGCGTTCCTTGTGTCTGAAGGCTTGCCAGAACGGTTTCGCCCAGCACTTGGAGCACCTTCTGTTTTACGGAGCTGACACCAGCTCTCAGAACGCCTCAGGGAACACCGGCCTTCACATCTGTGCCCTGTACAATATGGCAAGTATCGTAAAACATTGTTATTGAAATGTGAATAAGAGTTTTTTTTAATATTAAAGCTTATCGAAGACAATATCTTTGTGGTAGAATAGCATTAAAACAGACTGTGCCATGCAAAATAACTGCTAAATGTCAGCCCCCTGTGTTCAGACACCGTGATTTGTTTATATGACAAGGGAGTGAGAAAAACATTCTTATTTGCTCATGATAAAGACTTTCAAATAACACTTTTTCATTATTTGTTTTAATGGTCATCGTAATCTCTCTGCATGGGGCCAGTCCTCAATCAATGTTGGCCGGATGAATCTGATATCTGCTATTACTACTGGAACCATGCTTACTATGTCCCTCAAGATTACTTTGACATTGTTATGTATTTTTATATATAACAAATACATTTTAACGAATACTCGTCAGAAATGTGCTAACTGATCGCTGTGTCTCTCTGAACAAATCAGGAAAGCTGTGTCCGTGTTCTTCTGTACAGAGGAGCCAATAAGGAGGCAAAGAACAAACATGGCCAAACTCCTTTTCAGGTAAATACTCCCAAGATACTTTTCCAACACCTGCTTAGCAACAAAATGACATAAGTACGAATATCACAAAGTACAGTAAATAGTAGATGGAGCTAGTATGTATATGTAACCAAAGCTGTGTTTTCCTTGTGATACTGGCAGGTAGCAGTAATGTCTGGGAACTTTGAACTCGGGGAAATCATCAAAAACCACAGAGACGCTGACGTAGGTGAGCGTCATTTCTAGCTCGGTGTCACCCGACGGTCCCGGGGGCTTGTACTCTGCTTCTATTTGCCTGTTCTCGTCGTTAAATCTATTTAACTGTCACGTTTTCCCCTTTTCCCCATTAACCTCACCGCCCCTCCCTCACCTCTTACATTTCACCTCGTCTCACTGATTTACCCGCAATTCCTTCACCTTTCCATCTTTACCCTCATTATTGGACGCCCAGTGCCCTTCCTGGAATCCCCAAAGTACGTCCCAAAGCGTAAGGAGAGTGCCCGCACACTACCTCTCCCCCTGCTACACTCCCACCCCCTCCTGCGTGCCAACAGCGATAACACCATGACCCAGCCCGACCCCATGGCTCTCCCCAACAAAGCCGCCACCAACCCCGTTCCCAGACAGGTACTGAAGTGGGTGGTGGTGGTGGTGATGGAGATGGACTGTCTCTCTTCCAGCAGTATCCAGCACAGACAAGACAAACCCACAGCGCATGAAAAAAAAAAAAAAAAAAAGATTAAGTGATTCATCGACGTGAGCCATCACTCGTCGGCTTAACACTTAACATACATTCCATTTCGGCGTTACGTGACAAACGCATTAAGAAACACTAACTGCAAAATCAAGAAGCTTTGTCTTGGCAGTCTCTCATCTTTACCCGCCTTTTTCCCACACCAGAGAATCTGACATTTAAACTTTCAGATGTGTCTGAAACGCGCCATGTTACCATGGCAACAAATTTTCCTCCAGTATGGTCAGCAGTAGCTTGGTCTTGGTAGAGAAGATTACAATGCATCGGCGAGGCGGATCACGGAAGGGCCACATTCGTGCCTCTGTAGTATAATATAAAATAAAAAAGATGCCATTTATAATGTCTCATAATATGGCAATAGTAAAACCTTCAATTTGGACATTGCATAAAAGAAACATTTGGGAACCTGCACTGTACACTGAACGTCGGGGAATTTTTGGGACTGTGTGCAGGGCCAACGCAGGGCCTCGGTGGGCATGAGGAGCTCCAGCAGCCCCAGGACTCGAACCCGCTCTCCGTCCAGAGGGAGAGGCGGTCAGAGCGACACGGAGGAGCGCCACCGGCAGCCAAGAGGCCGACAGGGGTGAGCAGCCTCAAGAAAACAGTCTCACCATTATTTTGAGGGGGGTCTTTTCCCCCCCTCAAAATCGGATTGGATGGAAGAGTAGAGCCCGACAGGTGGATGCAGGTGGCAGCAAAGCAGGAGGAGCAGGAGGGATTGGCATCTTAAATAGGCTGGCCCATGAGGGCGTGCCGACAAGTCGTCTGGCAGAACTAGCTCCGCAAGCTACACCTTATTTACAAAGTAGGATCTATGATAACAGTATTGACATTGAGGGCAATGGGCAAACAGCATATTCTGACAGGTAGAGCGTGCAAGTAGTAACGATTCAGAAATACATTTTAAATTTTTCATTGGAATATTGAATATTTACTTTGTGAATGAATGAGTGAATGAAGACCAACAACCTCTCATTAAAATCACAAATACCTCTGTGTTTGTTCCGTAAGCTTTCAGTAGTAATGGGTTTAATAATTGGTCATAAGGCTTTTCCAGTGGATACACACACCTTTTAAAAGACTTTTTGTCTCTTTCTCGCTCTCTCTCTCTCTCTCTCTCTCTCTCTCTCTCTCCCTCCCTCTCTCTCTCTCTCGTTCTCTCTCTCTCTCTCCCTCCCCTCCCCGCAGGGGGACCCCGGCAGGGGGGGGCGGCCAGGTGAGGCGCATGTACAGTGCCGTGCCAGGGAGAGTGTATGTGGCCACGCGCGGCCACTCATCTTCGGGAGACCGAGAGCTGACGCTCAACAAGGGGGACAAGGTCAAAGGTCAGACAGATCTATCTATCTGTCTGTCTGTATATCCGTCTATCTATCTATCTATCTATCTATCTATCTATCTATCTATCTATCTATCTATCTATTTATCTATCTATCTATCTATCTGTGCATGTATGGTCTGTCTGCCAAATTTTAACCATCTTCCGCCCCCCTCCTCTCTCTCTCTCTCTCTCTCTCTCTCTCTCTCAGTGTTGAGCGTTGGAGAGGGAGGTTACTGGGAGGGGATGGTGAAGGGTCGCACTGGCTGGTTCCCATCAGACTGCGTGGAGGAGGTGGGAGCTCCAAATAAGGACAATCGGCCAGGTAAGACACACACACACGCACGCACGCACGCACGCACGCACGCACGCACGCACACACACACACACACACACACACACACACACACACACACACACACACTCTAGTAGTTATACTCATATGCCTATACTCAATGTATTGGCAATATAATAGCAGAGAAAAATACAGATGACTTCAGTAGTGCCTAGGGAATTGTTTTTTAATTCAAGAGCACTCAAATAAAATTTCAAGTGAAAAGGAAACTACGACGCCCTGTTTGCGCCCTACTGAGTTCTGTATTTGATTTACAAAAACACGTTCAGCCTCGACACTAAACTAAATGACTCATAAAGATGGATTTTGTTTTTTTCTCGCAGTGAGCGCGACGCCAGCCCCTTGCTGACGGAACTATAAATAAAACCATGAACGTGGTGCGAGATCCGCCAGATCTGAAGTGTCGCGATAACGGCAACGCCTCAGTGGAAACGCGCGCCGCGTCAGAGATTGGCGGGCGACTTTGACGAACTCATGCCACTTTGTCTTGTCTCCCTAGACGCGCGCAGCGAGAAAGCCAGGAGGAAGCTGTTCAGGAACGTCACCGTGGGGGCTTATGACGGAGTTGACGGCCCCAGGTGAGGATCCAATATGGCCTCCTACCAGGAGTGTGCTGAGCTGTCGCCTTGCCGCACCAATAAAGGGAATATGAAGACACCAAGCAATAACGCATTTACTCACATTGTGTTGCTCTGTGATGCTTGAGCACAGAGAGATGCAGTTACTGTATACTGTATGTACGGCGTGTGATTCATTTCATATTTCATCACATAAATGCATATCTAGCTGATGTCTGACTGGGGTACAGGTAAATGTGTTCATTTTTTTGTGCCATAATCGCCCTTTGTGAGTGTTTGATTTAACTACACTATATATGATAATGCAAATAAAAATAGAATAATTCTGTCGTCACCTATAATCTATCTTTCCTATAAGATATATGGATAGATAGATATATAGATATATAGATAGATAGATAGATAGATAGATAGATAGATAGATAGATAGATAGATAGATAGATAGATACATACATACATACATACATACATACATACATACATACATACATACATACTGTACATACATACTACATATACATAGAAACTTTACACACACCGAGTCGGAAATTACAGTGTCAAAGTAGCTCACCTCCAAATAGGCAATGGCAATAATAAGAAAAAGAATAAAAAGTAGAAAAGAGAAGCACTACACAATAAACCTCAATACAAAATGTCCTAAAAAAAAAAAGCGATGCACATATACCTGCATAAGAACTAAGCTAGAAATGGAGAAATTTGCAATGTATAATAAACCTTGTAAATTAAAAAAGAAATTAACTAAATATAGATAATGTAGAAAATAAATTTGGAAATGTACACTAGACCTAACAATAAATATTAGATATAAACCTATAAATTGAAAATAACTATAAAATTAACGAAAACCTTTAATCGTGAACAAGAAAATAATGGCAATGTACAGTAAACTAGAAGGCCAGACACTATCGATATAAAATTAACCCAAAAATACACAATAATAATAGAAATAGAAATAAACCTAGCAATAAACTGGGGGAAAATAAACCTAAAATGTGGATCTCTGGGAAATTACCCCTCGATAAATGAAGGGACGAGACTGTGGAAGAGAATTGATTTTCTGAACAAATCTCCCATCTCGCAGATCAGATCAAGTCTGTCTGGGCTCAGCTCGATTTTCTTTATTTATACACACAAAGCAACAAAATAGCTGCATTTCCTGCTTCACTCTCCACTGACCACTCGTATAGTTTTTATTTTGCATAATCTGCCATTTGAAAAAAAACGATGCTCTCAGTTTAAGAGCGGTTAAGACAGTTTAAGACGCCTTGGCGATGGGGCAGGCGGGACCTGAGGTGTCTGCTGGGATGGTCGTGGAGGGCAGTCCACGTTGGGTTGACTGTTGTTTGACAACATGACTTGTGTCCGTGTGTGTAGGATAGATTCGCACCTAGCTTTCCGCTTCCCACTCTGTTGCCATGCGTGCGTGTGAGTGCCACAATCCCCTCCTGTTTTGTTGTGGATCCAGATGATCTGATGCTCTTGTTCAGTCCTCCGCTCTGTCCAACTCTCCACTGAGTAAATGCCCTCGTATTTTGGTCCACATTGTTTACCCCACGCAAGCACTCTTCAGCCGGTGTTTCTTCTTTCCTCGCCACAGTGCGAGAGGCAGAGAAACTAATTGCAAAGATGGCCGGGGACCGTCTTTACTCATCGCCCGCATCACATCTGACTCAACCACTTGCGCCGAGCTGCACAGCAGCTCCCGGGCCGCTGCACTGGTGCATTTTACAGCCTACCCTGCATGGATGTGTGTTCGTCTGCGTTTCTAAATGTGCACCACGTGTGAGTGTGACGGCGTGTGTGTATGTGTGCAAGTGAAACCATGCCCGATTTTTGCTAAATCTGTCCATCCTGTGCACAGGAACAAGCAAAGGTTTGCCAGTCCACGCTCTGTGTGCACAAACAGGAAGCTTGCACTTGGCCTCTCCGGGGTTTTCGTTGTTGCTGTTGTGTTTTTTTTTCGGTTGTGTCTTTTGTCTTTCAGTGGGCCTGTGTGCATGTAGGCTCTGCAATGAGTCATGGAGAGGGTGGAGTGCCAAGCGCTGGTCAGGTCCAAGGACCAGTGAGTGGGACTCACTAGTCACCAAGGCCTTGGGAGTTTCCCGCACGCCGCCACTGACATTGGTCGGGAGCTGAAGCCGCTCTCGCTCTCACTGCGACATAGCCGCACTGCGATCTTACACCAAAATAGCTGCTAGTTGCTAAGATTACCCGGGTTTGTCACTGTGGGAGGTGGTGGGAGCACGATAACATTACCTATGTCAACTGTTGAGTTCTAATGACTGAGAGGATAGTGTGTGTGTGTGTGTGTGTGTGTGTGTGTGTGTGTGTGTGTGTGTGTGTGTGTGTGTGTGTGTGTGTGTGTGTCGGGAGAAGTGCCTCTCAATTAAGAGTGCAGTGATTTTTTAGATGTTCCTGACTACATCCCTGCATTTAGGAGAATGTCAATGAGCTTTTTAGTGTGTGTGTGTGTGTGTGTGTGTGTTTGTGTCTGTGGTTTAGAGAGAGCTGTTATTTTGGTTTTATTGGCAAAGAGGGAGGGAGAAATTAAGGTGTGTGTGTGTGTGTGTGTGTGTGTGTGTGTGTGTGTGTGTGTGTGTGTGTACATTTTTGTATGTGTGTGTGTGTTTCCCAAATGAGTAAACCCAGGGTGGGAATCAGCTGTTGGTGAATCTGTGATACACCAGTCAGTCGAATGTGCAAATACATGTCTCTCTCTCGCTTTCTCTCACTCTCTCTCTCTCACTCTCTCCATCTCTACCTCTTTCTCACACTCTCTCCATCTCTCCCTTTCCCCCTCTCTCCCTCAATGTGTCTGGATGCAGCTGTACCCATCCCCCCATTACCACCCGCAGATTCGAACCCTCTCTCCTCTCTTTCATCCTCCTCCCCCTATCTCTCCTCACATCAAGCACTGCCTCTATCCTCTCTCTCTCTCTCTCTCTCGCTCTCTCTTTCTTTCTATCTCCTCTATCTCTCTTCCTCTCTCTTTGCCCATGTCACTATCTCTGGCATTCTCCCTAGTCTTTGACGCTCTCTGCGAAAAGAGAGAGAGAGCCCTCTTTTTCGCACTGTCTTAAGCATGCCGGGTGCAGAGCCGGTGATCTCTCTCTCTCTCTCTCTCTCTCTCTCTCTCTCTCTCTCTCTCTCTCTCTCCCTTTCTACCCCCCCCCCTCGCTATCTGTGCTCCGCTCTCGCGACGCTCTCCGGCTGAGCTCTCGCTGGGAGATGGGCAGAAGGAGGGAGGAGGAGGGGGGAGGGAGGGAGAGAGGAGGAGGAGGTGGTGGCGGAGGAGAGCGAGAGAGAGCGAGAGAGAGCGAGAGGGAGAGGGAGAGGGAGAGAGAGAGAGAGAGAGAGTAGAGAGAGAGGAGGGGGGGACATGGCAATGGGGGGATGCGGAGAGGGAGATCTCTCTCTCTCCCTCTCTTCTTCGTGGCCGTCATTGGGTCCCAGAAACAGGAGCGTGTGGTTCATTTACAGGTAGCGGCTGCTTCCTCATTCATTGGCTGGCTATGGATGTGAGGAAAGGACAATGGAGAGAAGGGAGAGGTAGTGTTGCCACTGAGAGGCCGTGTTCTTCAAAGGCGGACTAACGAGCTATGTATTCTGTCTCTCTCTCTGTCTGCATGCATCTCTCTCTGTGTGCATGTGTGTGTGTGTGTACGTGTGCGTTTCATTGTCTTTTCCCCGTGCCTGTCCGAGCGTGAGACGAGTGACTGTTGGATGGAGATTGTGATTCTGCATTCTTACATCCTGTGGTGTTTCCTGTGGTGTTTCTCAATGCTATTTGTGTGTCTGTATCTGTGTGTGTGTGTGTGTGTGTGCGTGCGTGCCTGCGTGCGTGTGTGTGTGCGTGTGTGTGTGTGTGTGTGTGTGTGTGTATGACCGTGTGAGGGAGTGTGGATTGATGGATCTCACTCAGACAGTGTGGGTGTATTTCATTCTCTTTGACTCATGGTTTCTAAGAGCAGATATCTTTCATTCACCGAGACTTTCCATCTGTGTTTCGTATTTCTCTGTGACTTTATCCGCTGTATCATGTAAAATGGCTGGTTTTTCACTCAGAAATGTATGGTGGTCCGGTAGCATAAGATGAGTTATGTTAGCTAGTGTGGCTTGTCAGTTGCTCTTGCGCTTAATTTGGGTTTGCGTGTGTGCAGGTGTGTGCATATGTCAGGAATAGGCATGTATTCATGGTATATACTGAATACAAACACTTATTATTTAATCTATCTGGTCATCTAACCTGTAAATACATACTTTATTGTAGTTAATGGTCCTTGTGGGCGGTGTGCATTGTGCTCTTTTGTGTATCACTCATGTAATTCAGGTGGTTTACCTGTGATGTGTGGGCACCGTCCCCAAATGGGCAACCTATCCGCATGCGCGTTGGTTAAAACGCCCCCTTGCCTGTTTTGTCAGTAATTGTGGATAGGAGAGGATGACTCAGGAGTGATCATAATAACACAGCTCACTAATAGGCTTATAGCCCTGGTGAAACCGCTGCAGAGAGTGTGTCCTGCTAGCTGATAAAGACTAACCGAGGGCCATTTGGACCCTGGAAACCATACTCAACAGCGTGCGCTTGGATAACAGAGAGGCAATGGCGGCGTGAAGTCAAGGAACCCCAGTGTCTCACGACCAGCCCACCGACCTCAGGATCCGCTCCGGCCGGGGATTGATGGGGACTCTGATCGAGGGCCGGGCGAAATCTGTCCACCCACTCGGCGTTACTTTGATCCTCAGAGAGGCAAAGCAGGATGGAGGACAGGGTGCGAGAAAAAATAAATGAGGTGTTAGGAGCAGATGGAAAGGAGGCGGCGGTGCGTCGGCGAAACAGTAACGTTTACGGAGAACGCACAAGGGACGGACATCGGCAGGGGGAGGCTAACTTGCTCGCCTGTTCGGCGCGAACAAAGTTTGCCGAAGCGACTTGAGCGTAAAGCCCTTTAAGATTCCACATGAATTCACAGGGCAGTGGCTGGGCCTCTATCGCAAAGGAGAAGGAGAAAACTACGGCAATGGCATGTTGGTAGCATCTATGTCGTCTTATGCATACTAGTGAGCCTTGGGTTTGCCGTGAAAACTGACCGGGCTGCCCGTCGCGTGGCCAAATTCAGCAACTCTAGAAATTCATGTCATTCCTTTGATTTGGGTACAGTTTGAATCGGATGTCGGTTGAAGTTTAGTTCAGCGCCAACTGCGCTAATGCGGAAGCAGACCGTTAAGAAAATAAAGTGCCCAGAATTCCTCTTCAAACCGTACAATTCCGCCGGGGGCTTGGGCTTCCCGAGAAGGCATGAGTAAATTGACATTGGAGGAAAGTCAAGTCCTAGATGGGCGGTGATGTGTGGCAGCGGCGTGGCGTCCGGGATGTTTGTTTCCGCTATTACGAGAGACCAGGGTTTTGGGTTTTGATGTACCTGCAAAATCTAACTAGTCCATCAAAGACCCAGAAGACCCAGATGTACACGATAACGGTGTAATCAAACAGCTGGACTTGCTGGCGCCAAGCGTGCCACACCACCGCTCTCTTGCCGTGTAGTTGCAAGATGCAGTCGTCTGCCAACCGACAGCGTTGCAATTGACAATCGGTGACCACTGTTTCTGCCCTCCCCATACACCGTCCTTCAGGCTGTAAGAGGCTGAGTGGGGATGAAGATTTGAGGCCCGTTGGATTTCCCCACCGCACACAACATAATTTGAAGTGTCATGTATGACCAGGCGTGGGGCTCTACAGTCGGTAAAGCGGTGATCCCCGCAAAGGCACTCAGAGGCACTTAAGGCTAATGCCGCGGTTTAGGTGCATTCGGAAGTTTCCATTGCCGACAAAGTGGATGTGTGCATTTTTCTAACGTGCACCACCACCCCCTCCCAAGCCCACCCCACCAAGCCCCGCGACACTGCGAGGCAACACTGGCCCGATTAGGCCGTAGTATAGACGCTGACTTACTCACATGTACTACCACAAACCTATCAGTGCTTTTGGTATGATGAACCCGAGCCACCCCATCTCGCTGTTTTGGTGCAGTGTCATTTCATATTGTGATGCACTATAGCTGTCTCTCCTGTTTCTACTTAGAAAAATAGGCTTTATTTGCATGACAATGACACATTGGTGTTGCAGGAGAAGTCATATAGATCGCTCTCTCTCTCTCTCTCTCTTTCATTTTCTTTCTGCCTCTGTCTCTCCCTCTTGCTTCCTGCCCCTGCCTCCTTGTTGTTTTTAAGTGACTACATCATTAAGGAGAAAACAGTGCTCCTGCAGAAGAAAGACAATGAGGGCTTTGGCTTTGTACTCAGAGGAGCTAAAGGTGAGCCTGCTCATCTCCTCGAAAATGTACCTACGATGTCTCCACATGTTTCCATATAATGTTCTCTGTTGCAAAAACTCTACTACTCATCCAGGGATGCACCATACTGACAGTGAACATTGACTTAAATACAATCCCTGCATTGGAGAGTATCCCACGTGCAAATATGCATATGTGCATATGAAGATGATGATCAAATTGGATAATTACCGAAAAATGTCCTAACATCTTGATTCTATGTAAATTATTATGTTCTAATGACCACAAACGAATGGTCCAAACCTATAACATTCAGGAAAGTCATCCATTCAGGAAGAACAGCATCTTCTTCCTCTCTGTATCTCTACAGTCAATCACTCACTCACACACACACACACACACACACACACACACACACGTACAATTTACAGTATACCCACAGGTTTCATCAATCTGTCACTACTGGTTTCAATCTTTCCTCCAGCTCAGACTCCCATAGAAGAGTTCACCCCGACCCCGGCGTTCCCAGCACTGCAGTACCTGGAGTCTGTCGATGAGGGGGGCGTGGCTTGGAGGGCGGGCCTTAGGATGGGGGACTTCCTCATTGAGGTGTGTTTGCCCACCAGGGGGTGCGGGGGGGGGGGGGGGGGGGCTGTCGCTTCGAATCACTCCAGAAGCCGAGGACGACGCAGGACTTAAATAAGTTATAGGGAAAGGGACCTGCCCGTTCTTTAACCCAACACTTTGAAATCATAGATCTGAAGAGGTCAGGGTGACGAAATCAGGCTTATATTAAATCTTTCCTTAGCTTCTATTTCTGTTGTTTATATTGTATTGTTTCTCATTCGGAAGATGCTATCGATCTTTACTTTGAAAAGGCATACACAAATGATAAAGATAGACCGATCCTGTATTCTAATATGATGGGGGTTTTTTTACATTTATAGTACAGTACTGTAATTATTACTTACATTCACATTTGCACTTGTCACTAACATAAATAAATACAGTTGATTCTAGATAGAATTTTGTGTGTGTTTTTTAGGTAAATGGGCAGAATGTGGTCAAAGTGGGCCACAGGCAGGTGGTGAACATGATACGACAAGGGGGCAACAGCCTCATGGTCAAGGTCGTGATGGTGGCCCGCAACCCAGAGATGGAAGACACTTCCCGGAAGAAAGGTGAAAACCAACAATCGCCCTCCTTTATGCTGTGTGTATTCAGGTTTAGGATTCAAAGTGAAGCCCGAGTGCGTGTTTATTTATTGGCTTGTTTGTTACGTAATAGCGTAATGGTAATGGCAGTGGTGGAAGAAGTACTCTGAGTTTGTACTTAAGTACAAATACAAACACAAAATGACTCCAGTAAAAGTGAAAGAACCACCCTGACATTTCTACTTCAGCAAAAGTAGAGAAGCACTTGCTCCTAAAAGTACTTAAAGTATTTAAAGTCAAAGTACTTGTCATTTCCAGAACCCTGGATATAACCGATTCTATAATACTTCATGAACATTTTTCCTAGAGATGATCATGTTCAGTGCGTATCATGGTTAAAATTAACAAAAGAAAATCAGTATAAGTGGAGTCATGGTCATTTTCAAATACATGAAAGTTTCGTTCTGTTTGTCTGGTCTCTAACTCATTTTTCATTCTGCTTACTATATATTTTTGAATTTAATATTAATATTAATATTTTAATATTTTGTTTTATTTTGTTTTGTTTATTTTCTTTATTTTATTCTATACTATTTTACTTTACTATACTTTATTTTATTTTATTTTTTTATAATTATACGGATACTTTTTTACCTGAACTAGAAATGTAGTATAGTAAAAAGTACAGACATTTGTTTTTGAAAGGTAGTGGAGTAAAAGTTGAAAGTCTCCAAAACGGAGTATACTTCAGTCAGTACAGATACTTGAAAAATGTACTGAAGTACAGTAACAAAGCATTCGTAGTTAGTAACTCCGCTCCACTGGGTAATGGTTATAATGGCTGTGTGTTTGGCGGTCTCCCTGTGGCAGCCCCGCAACCAACAAAGAGGCTGACTCCTCCTGCCATCGCCCTCCGCTCCAAGTCGATGACTTCCGAGCTGGAAGACATGGGTAAGTGAGGGAAACGATGGGATTGGACGGCGGTAAGGAAGAGGGGGAGAGGGGCATTACGGGTGGAGATTAGGTGGAAAACAAACAATAAAAGTGTTTGCGACCGAGACGTCTTGATATCAGAAAAGGAAGAAAAGGCAAAAGTTTTACATCACTAAGACGCCCACGCGCCACCAATAATGAAAGCGGTGCCACTATTTAGGTGAGCTGAAAACTCCTCTTTACAAGTTGGACCACACTGTACTATCAGTGTAAGGGCTGCATTCGATGCTGTGCAAGTACAGCCAAGGTGTGATTTCATTTGAATTCGATCTGGCACAGTAACGGCAATGCGTCTCCCCCCCACCAACGATATCTGATGTCTACTGTGAAATACCAAAAAAATAACCACTTCCTCCTTTATTCCCCCCGCTCACTTCCAAACCCTCGACGTGTGTCCGCCAGTGGAGAAAGGTGGGAGAATCCCGGATTCCTGTGCTCTCATTGTCATTCCCATTCCCCATCGCCACCCCCCCATCACAGCATTCCCACCCCCTCACGAGTCTGAGTATGTACAGTGTTTCATGGTTTCAGCTGCACGTTCACGCGGACATATATGGTTATTCTAGAGCGGAGCCTAATTTTTTTTCTCCCTGCCTTTAACTCTCTATCTTTATCTATCTCTCTCTCTCTCTCTCTCTCTCATTGTGTATGCCGTAGCAGCGTCTCCCTGGAAAAAGAAAGGTGAATATCAGTCTTTATCTTTACGCCACCCACCCCCTCACCCACCACCATCCAACCCGGAGCCTTAATTAAGAGTTGGCCCGTTTGATGCAGAGATATCTATTTTTTTTTCCTTTCCTCTCCTCTTGCTTCAGATTTTGACTCCTCCCAGGCTCCCGATAAGAAGAGGACAGTCTATCAAATGGCACTAAGTAACTCATCCTAACTAACCTGTTGCTCTAAAATGTCTTGACTTTGGAAAGACGCAGACCCGGGCATGCATGGTGGTTGTGGTCCTTTCAAGCAAGCTCCCTTTATCTCTTTGTCTCAGATAAACTGGACGAAATCCTCGCCGCCGCCCAACAGACAATTACGCCGGACAGCCACGGCCAGAGAGGTCACGGGGGCAAGAGAGACCGAAGCAAAAGCATTGTTCCCAATGTCCCCAGCGAGGTACGGTGTGGGATCGTGGAAGTGTTGGGTGCGGGATCAGCGTTGGGTTATCGGACTTCTGTTTGTTTTTTTGTTTTTTACACCGCCAGAATCTGGTACGTGAGGACTGCTTTGTGCAGTTTTTTTCTTTCCTCCTCTTAGAAAAGGCACTAATTTATGGTAATTTATGGGATTTTTCAACTAAGGGCCCCTTTATATGAGAGAAAATGAACCAAGGACCCCCTTACATATGTCCCAGAACATAATTCAAAATTATTTGATATTTAATATATTTCTCACACTAGGGAATGTATTCAAAATATATGTATTGCATCATTTCAAAATACAAAATATTAAAACAATGTATTCAATTCAATTGACATCCATTCAATTAACAAGTAACATTGTAGTAACACAAAATATCCCACACAAATCAAGAGAAATCTACTATAGACAGGCACGCGCATGGTGGTGCACATGGAAGGACTTGTATGTATATATTGCATAAAAATATATATTCCAATATTATATTTCATTTCATTTTCCGTACACTTTTATTGCACTGAATTACTTTGCCACCCATAGCTTTCTAGAACACCAGCCTCCGCTCGAGGCCCCTGCTAGGGTCGAGGTGTAACCTTTTATTGTTGTTGATGATGTTTATGGACCATCTTAAACCACAGTCTCCAGTCCTGTAATGAAACCCTCACTTGCTGAGGTGCCCCAAACATCTTTTAGTTAGAGTAGTTCATGCTGTCACTGTGAAGCTGACATTTATTTCATAGAGGTAGATTTGCCTATAAATACACCATGAACCCTGTCCTCGTAGATTGTTCACTGTGATGCCGTTTAGTGGAGTCTTGCAGTGCTATGACATGCATCTGTGGCATGGATTCTTTGTGGGAAATCATATACTCGTCTCAGTATAATCTTTGCTGCTCTGTGAGTCATGCAATGTGTGTTTATTACTTCCCCTTTTCTTTTCGCCAGTACCATAGCTCTCTGTTGTGGTGCACCAGCTGTATATTGTGTCATGCAACTTCAGCTGCAGTAATATTCTTTTTATTAGTCTTTGTTAGGTAAACAGTTTTCACTCTACCCCTCCCCCCCATCCTGCTCCGTTCCTCTCTTTGACTCTCCCTGTTTTTTTTCTCATTTTCATTGTATGTATCAACACATGAAGGTGGGTTATGAGCAGCAGTCATCGGTGGTCATGATGCAGCCGGCACCAGGCTTTAGTTTCAACCAAGCTCAGTTTCAGCCTGGACACGGCTCTCAGCATGCAGTAATGATGCGGCAGAAATCCATCGGTAATGCTTGTCCAAGTGTCTCGAAATTCTCTGACAGTTTTTGAAATGTGAGCCTGCCGTTTCGCTATTATAACTAAATGTGTGTGTTGTGGTGTGTTTGTTTGTGCCTAGGTGTGACAGAGGAAGAGAGACAATACCTGAATCCCCCAGCCATGAAACTGGCCCGCAGTCTTTCCGTCCCAGGGCCCGAGGAGATCCCCCCGCCGCCAAATACCTCCGCCCCTGAGCCACCGTTATCAGCAGGCCCCGTCCCCGGAAGAGGGCCTGCTATGCCCATACCTCTTGTGTCCCAAGCCCACTACCAGCCCCACTCTCAGCCAGGGCACGCCAACCAAGCAGCTTGGGAACAGGGCGGGCCAAGCATGGTCCCCACCCTGCGCAGACAATCTGAAGGACTGACCCAATACAGCAGGGAGCCAGAGGCACCCAGGAGAGGTGGAGGAAAAATGGGGGGGCTGAGAAGGGGCTACAGTAGCGCTACGCCACCAAGTAGTGCGACGTCCAAATCCCAACATGCTCCACAACATCTCCCACAAGCGGTGAGCCGGGAGCAGAGCGGTGGAGGTGGTGGAGGCGGTGGTGGTGGTGGGGCCGGTAGGGCAGGAGCTCGGCGGGGTGGTAGGGGGGCTTTAATGAAGCAGTCAAAGGTAGAGGATGGACTGAGGCAGCACCGGGGGAAGGGAGGGGCAGCCAAGGAGAAGAGCTCCATCCCCATCCCCACCATTATTGTCAAGGCGCCCTCCACCAGCAGCAGTGGCCGAAGCAGCCAGGGCAGCAGCATGGAGGCCGAGCCACCCCCAGACATAAATGATGCCACTACTGCACCAGAAACCACCAACAGCCCCAACACCAGTCTGCCCTCCCCCCTCACCCCGACACCACCTCAGCCCCCCATCTTGACCCCTCTCCCACCATCTTCTGCAGCCCCCGCCCCCCCCTCACAGCAGAACTTGGAGAACCTGGAGTACACCTCCCAGTTCGGTGCGGCTTTCGTCGGAGCAGCACGAAGGGACAGGGAGCGTTTCAGAGACATGAGAAGAAAGAGCGCCTCATTCTTCCTCTCCTCTGAGGATGATATCCAGGGAGAGGCGGGGGGAGTAGAAGGTGGAGGAGTGGGTGGGGTAAGGATTCAGCCTTTACAGAGCTCTCAAATGGAGGTGCCAACACCTCGCCTCCGGCCGTCCAAGTCTATTGATGAAGGTATGTTCTCTGGGGACAACTATGTCAACTATGCGAGCAGCATGCCCCCAGCGTTTGGACTTCCAGAATATTCCTCCCCCATCCTTGGTCAGGACGGCCAGCCCAAGTCTGCTCCCTCCAGCTACGGCTCTGGATCCCAACCCGCTACAACCTTCATCCACCCACTCACAGGGAAGGTGCTTGACCCATCATCCCCTCTGGGTCTGGCCCTGGCTGCACGAGAGAGAGCTCTAAAAGATGACCGGAGGACGCGTCGAGAGGAGAGGCACTTTGGTCGGCAGATGTCCACCGTGGGGTCGTTCCCCACACCCGTTCAGACTCCCACCCTCTCACTGTTTGCCACCCCCACGCAGTCCGCCTACACCTCCCCCGTCTCCCTGCAGCTCACCTCTCCAACCACTACTACCTCCCCAGCCTCCATGAGTCGGCCTCAGTCACCTAGAATATTACGGCTTGGAGGAGCAGGAGGGGAGAGAGTAGACAGGGAGAGGGATGGAGGACCCAGAGAGGGTCTCAGAGTACGTTTCTCAGAGGACAGAACCAACCAATTTCAGCCCCAGTTTTATCCCCATGGCACCAGGGACAGAGAGAAGGATAAGGAAGGGAATGATGGGAGACCTGTTCCACCAGTACAGCCTCCTGCCCCACCGACACAGCCAGCCCCTCGCCGACCCTCCTTCCTACAGATGGAGAGCAGTCCTAACACCAGCTACGTGCCCCAGTACACTGTCCCAACAGCTCCAGCCCTGATGCATGAATCCGGAGGTGAGATTAGACCAGTAGGGCCTGGAGGTTTGGGACTCATGGTCCTACCGCCTCCAGCCCCCTCAATAGACGTAGACGAGGAGTTTGTCTTTGCAGACCCACTTCCCCCACCTTTACAGTTTGCCAACGGTGGCAACGACAGACTTCCCAAGTACCCCCAACAGCATCAGCCCCAGAACCAACGCCTCAATACCGTAGCCCCACCTCCCCCACCCCCACTTCCTCCCTCCAAACCAACTGTTGGAGGTGCCACACAGCCCTCCTCCCAGGGAGGGGACTCTGCCGCTTCGAGCCTCACCTCCTATGACAGCGAGGTGGCAAACCTCACACAATCTGCTCTCTCACCCTCCCTCCCTTCCCCCCAAATATTTCCCCCTTCCTCCACCGCCACAACCTCTGCGCCCTCGTTGCCCTCCACTTCACTCCACCGCCCCCAGCCCCTGTCCCACACCCACTCTTACTACAGCACACCCGGCAACCCACCTGTGAGTGGTCATACCCCAGCCGGCATGACCGTTACCCAGGACAGAGGTACTGCCGTCTTAACCACCACCATGACCTATGCCACCACCACAATGACAGCCACTGCTGCCGCTACCACCACCACAGCCTCACCAACGACCTCTGACTACAGCATGAGCTTACCTGGCTCCAAGACCGGCGGAGGAAAAGCTGGAGACCATCATATTCACCCAGCCGCCATGCCCAAGAGTGGAGACTGGCAGGACGCAGTTGTGGACTCTGGGATTGAGGAGCTGGACAGTCACAGCAGCAGTGACCACCATTTGGAAATGCTGGGAGTGAGCAGTCTGCGGGGAGAGAGAGAAAGCTTGGGTGGGGGAGACAAGAGTGAGAGGGATGGCGAATGCCATGACCCTTACGTGACCTACTCAGGTGGACAAACCTTTGAAGTGCACAATGCCAAACCCATAAACCCAGTATTTCCAAAGATGACTCATTACAAGGAGCCGGGGGTTAGGGCACCTCCTGTAGCGCTGCACCGGCAAAGCAGCACCCACCCTGCCTCCATGCAGCCCCAGAGACAGATTAATCAAGAAGAGGAGGCGAGGAGGGAGGGAGCTTTAGCAGATGACAGGAAACGCAGGCAAAGCAGGCCAAAGTTGGAGGATGGTTTTGGCTCCACATTGGCTGCCTGCTTAGAGAGACCCATGGAGGCCAGGACCGGGTGGGGGGAGCTGATGGAGCAGGAGCGAGGTGGTGCTGGGGTACAGAGGGGTGGCATTTCTATGGACGCACGCCGTTTACATTCGCCTCTCTCAGGAGTCAAGGCCAGCATCATCAACGAATTGAGCTCCAAGCTGCAACAGATGAGCCATGTTAAGAGCATGGACGACTGGAGCTACACCCCCAAGTCTCCCACTGTGCATAGGTCTGTGGTTTTGGTTATTTTGTTCCATAGAAACATATACAATCTCTGTTGTGTTTTATTTAAAGGGACTCTACTGTTAGTGTTAAGGTTTTGGGTTTGTTCTGTGTCTATTCCAGGTATTCGGCAGATTTCAGTGATGCGTTCCACAGCCCGCCCACAGGCCACTTGACGTCACCCTTGCCCACGTCCTCCCCGCAGCACCATCAGATCCTCACTCCCAACCTGTCCACCACCCCCTCCATCTCGCCTTCGCCGCAGGTTCAGCGCACCTGGAGCCGCTCTCCGTCTCCCCAGATGCCCCCCTCTCCGGTTCACGCCCACCCACCCCTGTCCCCAACTTACGCCCCATACCCGACCTCGCCCAAGCACCGGTCTAAGTTCCGCAGGCAGACATTTGACTTCCAGTGCAGCTCTGGTCAAGAGATGAGGTCTGCAGCCTTGCGCCGCCGTGCCCCCAGTCCCCTTATCTACTCCACGGACCAGCCCAATCCCTCGCCCCCCAGGCCCTCCTCCCTCCCCATCCTCCCCAGCACACCGGTCTACAGCAGCCCCTTTGATTTCCCCAGCCCCCTAAATTCGCCCTGTCATCCTCTGGGAGACACCTACAACCCCTCCACGCCCCCTCTCTTCTCCCCCTCTGGTGCCCCTGCTCACAACCCCCTCCTGGTGTCCCGTTCGCTCTCCCCAACACAGTTCCTGTCTGGGGCCTCCTCTCCCATGCATCTGCCCCCGAGCCCCTCTTGCCTCAGCTATCCCCACCTCACCCCGCCTCCACCTGCTAAGCCCTTCGCAATAAAGCCGCTGCCCTACTGGACCAAGTACGACGTGGCCGACTGGCTGGCCTACTTGAATCTTGGCGAGCACAGGGAGCGCTTTTTGGACAACGAGATAGACGGCTCTCACCTGCCGTCACTCACGAAAGACGACTTCCTGGACCTGGGGGTGACGCGCGTGGGACACCGCATGAACATCGAGAGGGCGCTGAAGAAACTCACTGACAGGTGAGGGAGGAGACCAACCCGACCGACTGAGAGAAGCCCAGAAGCGTTGGTCCCGGCCGGGGATGAGTGGCAAATGGGGCGAGGGGGTGTGGAGGGGAGGGTAATAAATACTCAATGGAGAAGAAACGTCAAAATGTTGCGCTCCTTTCCTGCTCGGGTCCATTCCCCTTCCCCTCCACTGATACCTGACGTCATTAGACGTCATTCCTCCACTCCCTTGTTTATCGCCCCTCACGTCCTTCTTTCTTGTAAGCCTTCCTTCCCCTTCCCCATTGTTCCTTTCTCACCTGTTTATTATTCTTTTACTGACCCTCCCTCTCTCTCCAGGCGGCTCTCCTCCCCCTTGCATGTCTCTCCTTCTCCCCGAGACACAGAGTGAGCGAGCGAAAAAAAAGCGCGAGGTGACTCGAGCCTGAGAGAAAAGGACAGATCGGCCGATGGACAATAACAAGAGGGAAGAACCGACACGTCGACCGACAGGTTGAGTGGGGACCTCGGACGGGAACAGGTGTCGTCGCGCCGAACACGGATCCACCCCATGCGACGGACTCTTTTATGAAGCGACGTTTGCCGCGATGGAGCCAAGACAACGGTTGCACGAAAAGACTTTCCTCCTCTACCGATGGACAGGCATTTAATTAATACGTACTGAATCGTGCTCTAGCGGATATACAGTAAACACATACACAACCACACACACACACACACACACCCCCACACACACACACACACACACACATTCTGAGTGGTAGAATCTTGGGCCATCTGTTGTTTGGCTAGACTGAAAAAAGAAATTTTTTAGGTATTTAGAGATATTGCCTTTCAGAATTTATTGGCGTGGTTAAGGGGAGTCGTGGCCACGTTCTAACTTCAGCACTGTAGCTTTAAGATCCCAGAATCTACGATTCTATGAAATTCAACAGCGCAGAGGGTGGCGCTGAACACGACAAACAAAGAACAAAGAATCAGTGCGATTTGTAAACCTCAAAAAGATGAAAAGATGAAAAGGAATAGATAACAATAGTACTCTCTTTTTTTGATACAGAATACATTTATTTACCATTATTCCCCAAAAAAATTCCCCCAATATACTTTGGTTTGTGTGTATTTTTGTTAGCGCTGAATATATTCTGCGTGTAAAAAAAAAAAAAAGGAAAAAAAGGAAAAAAAAGGGATCCTCTCGAATTAGAGCTCTTTTGTTTTGTATTTATTGCTGATTGCAATCATTCTTTTCCAACCAGTCAGGGTGTTTCTAATCGTTGAATACAAGTTGTGCAGAATAAGGATTATACAAACGTTGAAAAAAAAACAAAAAACATCGTGAAATTATTGTTTTTAACCGGAAAAACGCTGACGTAACAGCAGCGGCTCTTTCTCGCACACAGTCGCATCGATAAGGGCTTTACACTGCTTTTACGTCACTTGTGAGCGTGTATGTGTGTGTGTATGTATGTGTGTGTGTGTATGTGTGTGTGTGTGTGTGTGTGCGTGCGTGTGTGTGTGTGTGTGGCGAGTGTGTGTGTGTGTGTCAGCGTCAGCCTGCCTTGTCAACCAAGTCCATTCCCCCAGCCCTCGCCCATAACTTTCCAATGCCTTTGCCGACGTATAGATTTATAATGGTGAGAATACAATATGTTTTTTTGTTTGTTTTGTTTGTTTTTTTCCATTACTTGACAATCCATGACCCCCCTCCCCACGAAGGCAATTTGAACGTACCCCGGGACCTTGGCTTCTGTCACGCAGGCCAGTTGTTCCCCAGAAAGAAGAAAAAGACATTGTTTTTGGGTTCGTAAACACAAAGATGATTCTGAGCTTAAACAAAAAAAACAAGAAAATAACATTGAATAATTTAACCATGATTCAACAATGTTAATTATTAAGTATGATAACATTTTTTTAAGAATCTCCGTCTTCCATAAAGCGTGGAGAATTCTTTTGAAGCCCTTTTAGACTTTTTTTTTGGTTGCTTTTTAGGGGGGGGGGTTCATTTGACTATTTTCCTGTAAATGCTTCTTATACTTCGCGCCAGCGGAGCTTGCACACATTCATGCTTTTTTCCTCTGTGAGTACAAACACATGAGTCTGTCTTCCTCGCGCTGAGGAGCCACGCCACTGTCTTATCACGGAGGCTGTTCGGAGGAGCCACAAACGGGAAGGGATTGATCGGTAGTGTATCACATTCTTTGATTTTAAAAAAGAGGAATATTTTAGAAATAGTAAACACAATGAATATGACTATAAAGTATGAGCATAAGTTTGCAGAGATAAGAGGTATATATATATATATATATATATATATATAGGAATATATGAATATGAAGTTTTGTTTTCGATAAAAATGCAGTATATACTGATAAACAATATAATAGAGCTATAACTAAGGTGTTGAAATAAAAACTGAGTAAACCATGGGTTTGGCCTTGATTCATATTTCCCCACGGATCCACACCCCTCTACCGCCATCACTCTGATTCACATCGTGATCCAATTTAAGGAGTCCCCTTTGAACTGAGCCCCTTGGCAGCAGCCCCGCAGTGTTTTGACGGCCAGGATCACTTTCCCCATCACAACAGACGAGACTCTGAGGATCGGCCGTCTGGTCCAACACCGAGGGCTCGCCCCAGGTGATTTGACGTCTTGTAAGACGCTCGATAAACACCATGAAACAAGAGGGATCGTGGGATGAAATAGTTCAACGGTGTCTCAGCTACGGAATATGGAAACAATATCAAAAACATATGAACTACAGAAACACGGTTCCGTAATAGGGGTTGGGCTGGGTGTGGAAAGCAGATTAGTTTTAACATATGACCTTTCAACCTTAGTGAGCCACAACTGAACTGACACTAAAGCTGTGTACAGTAAGAACCAGTAAAAGTGTTATGCACCTCTTTTGTGAAAGATAATGTTGTCAAAACAGTTTGCTTACAGTTTTTCTCTTGTTAAAATGATCACTTATTTTTGTTGAAATTAAAAGCGGATTCTTTTCATTTTTCTTATTTTAAAGCAGCATATGACCATTAGCTCAGTAATTCAGGTATTAAAAATTGTCATCCTACAGTAACGCTTCCTCAGTCAGAAAGAACGCAGTTTGGTTCAAAAACTATATTCGATTGAACTTGGCTGAATTTTTTTTTGGAGCAAAGTCAAAGAGAACAGCTACCATGTAATCTCTCTTTCTGCCGCAGGAAGTGAGGTCAAGGAGTCAGCACCAGAATCCATATTGAACATTTATGTTTTCAGGATTTTGGATGAGTGTGCTGCACAGCCCTGGTAATGTATGGATATTACTAGGCCTCACCAGTCATTGAGACCAGTCGCCAGAGTGAGTGGTCACAAAGGAGTACAGGGCGGCAGCCAACACACACACACACACACACACACACACACAGACACACGCACTCACGCACTCACGCACACGCAGACACACTCACAGACACGCACACACACACACACACACACACACATACTAATAAGCTCACATGATGCTGGACCACACTGACACTGTGCCGTGACCAGCGGAGGACCGAAGCAAAGTTCACATCCTCTCCAGAGGTCATTTCACGCATCGACATTATAGTTCATTAGCACCATATTGAGAGAGAGAGAGAGAGAGAGAGAGAGAGAGAGAGAGAGAGAGAGAGAGAGAGAGGCATGCTTGAGGAGAGGGAGAGATGGAATGTCTCACTCTTTCTTTCAGCTGTTTTTTGATACACAGCGCCGAGTAAAGCAAAGGCAGATAGAGATAGAGAGGGAGAGAGAGAGGGAGAGGTGGAGAGTCCGAGAGGGGCATAGGACACTAACAAAACCTACCGGGGGGGAACCAGGGAAAGTATCCCAAGTGAACGAGAAGAGAGGGATGTTGAGGGAATAAGGGGCAGAAGAGAAAGACGTTCATCCCAGCAATAAATGTTGGATAGATAGAACCTCCCAGGGGATGACTGCAAGGTAAGAGAGCTCCTTTTGTTTTTGTTTTTTCCCCTTTATATTTCCACGCCTGGAGCCAAGTAACAAGCAAAACGGTTTCCATGCAAATGCACGGTTTTGTTTAACTTTTTTTGATTCCTGTTTGACTGGAGCAGCAACTGTGTGTGTGTGTGTGTGTGTGTGTGTGTGTGTGCGTGCTTGCGTGCGTGCGTCTGGCGTGCGTGCGTGCGTGTGTGTGAGTGTGTGTGTGCGTGTGTAACTTTAAGTGTCGAGGGGAAACTGGGTCAGTGTGGAGTGTGTGAGAGAGAGAGAGAGAGAGAGAGAGGGGGACGGGTACCCGTGGATAGAGGGATAGACTGAGGGAGAGAGCGAGAGAAAGAGGGAAATGGAGAGAATTCTGAACTAACAAGTGGTGACTTGAGTAAATCACGGGTCACTCGGAGACACAATGTAAGTGTGGGCTTCTCGCGGGGCATGGCTTCGGTCACAATCTGCTTGGCGTTTTCTGTGTGGGCAAACCTTTCTCGCAGCTTGCATCTTTGATCGTCGGAGACTGAAGGAGATCAATGTTCCGAATCGTTGTTTTCCCCCACCCTTTTACGCTGCTGCATGCAGGGGACCAGACTCACAAATCTGGGGTAGTTTGATGGGACTTGGTAAGGCTCTTACATGCCGATGGTCTTAAATGATGGGGGTTTTGAAGACCCCTATCCAACCAAATCAACAGGGAGATGAGGCGTGATGAGGTGCGGTTACTCGCTTCCATACCGCTTCTGAGTGATAGGGACGGAAATAGGCCCCGACGCCGCTGCGGAGTATGTGTTTGTGCGATCAAACTCCCACACCTTAGGTAGCGAGAGCGCACTTGCCGTGCCCATCACATTCGAATACGGCATGAAAATATCTGTTGCCTGGGTAGTTAATTCCCCCTCAAATCCAGCACGCTGATCAGAAATATCCCCCCCCTCCCGTCGCCGCCTCTGTTGTCACGATATCCGTTTTCGAATGGCAACGGGTGATTGAGAACGGGAGCCAGTTGGTGCACTCGTCCGTCCGAAGGGAAATATGACCTTTCCCCGCTGTTTTATTTTGGGAGGGCTGTGCAAGGAATGCCGAACGGGGGGCTGTTCTATTCCTGCCGTCAGATTCCAGCCGGCCGCTGGAGTGACACACCCGGCCTTCGCGCGCAGGCCTGCATGTGTGCATAAGCAACATATTGTACGGTATAAATAACACCTTGTGGGGATCTTCTAGGTTGTCATGGCGCTGCGTTGCCATCAGACTCTGTACGTTACATGAGGGAAAGCAACGCTAAGGAGGCAGTCAGCTAAAATCCTCTAGACAAAAGTGTTTCACGATACGCGTGCTAGGTCTCTGCCAAACTCTTATTAATCTGCTATGCTTTCCTAAAAAAAAACAAATCCTACCCAGCGCTGACTATTTCTCCCCCCTCTGCTCCAGACTAAGTCCCCAGTAATGGCCTCTCTACCTAAAGAACCTCCCGAGGACACCAAGATGCAGAGTTTCTGGATGGTGAGGAACATTGTCTATAAAGTTTAAAGTGGGGAAAAGGGGAATGGAGGAATGCTCAGCAGTAAATGACTGTAGGGAAATCTGTTTGTCTGTCTGTCTGTCTGCCCTCCCCAGCCAGGGAACTATGGGCGCACAGTGCAGCGTACTGACCAGTGCTACCAGGCCTGCAATGACATCATGGCCTGCTTCCGGGAGCGAGCCAAGGTGGAGAAGCAGTACGCTCAGCAGCTCAGCCAGTGGAGCAACAAGTGGAAGTCCATCGTCGAGTTCAGTGAGTACGATCACAATCACAAAGAGGCACGTTGACGTTAAAACAAGACTCGCATCGGTTCTGAACTCCGCTTTCTGCCGTATTGGGGTCATCTTGATTAGTTGAGGTCAGTTGTGAAGTAATTAACTTTTCGTCTTGCTTACATTCCAATGGAATTGTCGCTTTTGGCCTCGGTGGTGAATTTCCAGATGGGCCTCATTGTTTTCTTAATCGTTCCCTGAGTTACCTTTGTCCCCTTTTTCCACCCCACCCTGTGTCCCCAGGGCCACTGTATGGCTCCCTCATGAGGGCGTGGCAGGCTTTCTTCACCTCCACGGAGCGTCTCTCCGTCCTCCACTCCTCCATCTCCCAGTCCCTGGTGTCAGAGGAGCAAGACAAGATAAAGGCCTGGCAAAAGATGACCTTCCCAAAGAAGATATTCTGTGGATTCAAGGAGACGCACAGCAATGAGAGGAGCTTCGCAAACGCGCAGAAGCCCTGGACCAAGAAGCTGAAGAAGGTCAGAACTTGCGGTGCACAACCGGGTGGAATTTATTTGGTCTCAGAATATATTTTATGTCTGACATGATAATATTACCCAAGAGAGAGTTGACTTGTAGCCTGGATAAAAATAGTGTAGATACAGTAAACATTAGAACCTAAAGTGATAAAACCCTGGAAGTAAGGTTTTCACCCTCCCCAATATACCAAAATAAAGACTAATTCTAATTCAATCATTGATTCACACTTCACTAATCACTAATTCACACTTTTGGTAGGTACGAACCACTGCATACCGGGAACACCCCACAAGACCTGCCGTTTGGAGATGTTCTGACACAGTCGTCGCACAATCACAATTTGGCCCTTGTCAAAGTGGCTCAGATCCTTACGCTTGCCCATTTTTCCTGCTTCCAACACATCAACTTCAAGAACTGACTGTTCACTTGCTGCCTGATATATCGGTGTAGTAGTTAACTATAGTATTGTAGTAGTCTAACAGTGGAGCGTAGTATAGTACAGTATGCTATAGTATAGTATAGTGTTGGAATGATATAGTATGCTATAGTATAATACAGTACAATACAGTATATTATAGTATAGTGCAGTACAGTATGGTATGCTATAGTATGCTATAGTATAGTACAGTACAGTATGCTGTTCTATAGTATAGTATAGCACAGTATAGTATAGTACAGTACAGTACAGTATGGTATGCTATAGTATAGTATAGTACATTACAATACAATATAGTTCATTACAGTATAGGACAGTATAGCATAGTTCAATATGGTACAGTACAGTATGGTATGCTATAGTATAGTACAGTACAGTACAGCAGAGTGTGTTTTGCTATAGTATAGTACAGTACAGCACAGTACAGTACAGTACAGCATAGTACAATATAGTACAGTACAGTACAGATAAAGTAAATAAAGTACAGAATATTATTTACGGTACATTCAGTACTGTATAGCACAGTATAGTCCAGTACAATATAGTACAGTTAGTATTGTATAGTTTAGTTTAGTTTAGTATAGTATAGTATGGTATAGTACAATACAGTATAGTACAATATACTGTAGTACAGTATAGTAAAGTATAGTACAGAACCATATAGTATAGTTTAGTACATTACAGTACACTATAGTATAGTATAGTACAATACATTACAGTACAGTAAAGTATAGTATAATACAATATAGTATAATACACTATAGTAAAGTGCAGTATAGTACAGTACAATATAGTATAGTAAAATATGGTATACTATAGTATAGTGCAGTACAATATAGTATAGTAAAATATGGTATGCTATAGTATAGTACAGTACAATATAGTATAGTAAAATATGGTATGCTATAGTATAGTACAGTACAATATAGTATAGTAAAATATGGTATGCTTTAGTATAGTACAGTACAATATAGTATAGTAAAATATGGTATGCTATAGTATAGTACAGTACAATATAGTATAGTAAAATATGGTATGCTATAGTACAGTACAGTACAATATAGTATAGTAAAATATGGTATGCTATAGTACAGTACAGTACAATATAGTATAGTAAAATATGGTATGCTTTAGTACAGTACAGTACAATATAGTATAGTAAAATATGGTATGCTATAGTATAGTACAGTACAATATAGTATAGGAAAATATGGTATGCTATAGTATAGTACAGTACAATATAGTATAGTAAAATATGGTATGCTATAGTACAGTACAGTACAATATAGTATAGTAAAATATGGTATGCTATAGTACAGTACAGTACAATATAGTATAGTAAAATATGGTAAGCTATAGTACAGTACAGTACAATATAGTATAGTAAAATATGGTAAGCTATAGTACAGTACAGTACAATATAGTATAGTAAAATATGGTATGCTATAGTACAGTACAGTACAATATAGTATAGTAAAATATGGTATGCTTTAGTACAGTACAGTACAATATAGTATAGTAAAATATGGTATGCTATAGTACAGTACAGTACAATATAGTATAGTAAAATATGGTATGCTATAGTATAGTACAGTACGGTGTAGTGAATGATGATCTAATTAGCAGTTGCAGGTATGCTGATTAGCAGTGTGAATTGTCTGCTCACATCCCAGCTGGAGGCGGCCCAGGCGGTGTACCACAAGGCGTGTCAGAAGGAGCAGGCGGCCATCAACAAGGAGAAGCAGGCCACCAACAACACGGACACGGTTCCGGAGAAACTGCAGAAGATAACAGCGGCCAGGGAGAAAGCCACGGAAGAGAAGGAAAACGTGAGTGGGAACAAGGAAATACTTAAAAACTCAGTGGTTCTCAACATGGGGTCCGGGGATCCCCCCAAGGGTCCTTCATGAGGGTCCAGTGGCCCAGCCACATGCACAGTAGTTAATAGTTAAACTTCACTGTTATTTCATTTACAAGACATTGTTCAATCAATTCAATTGAGGGCCCTTGATCAGGGGCGCCAGATTGTACCACGTAGTGAGGGGACACGGGGGGGGCTCAAAGTAAAACAAAAAAAGAAGGGCACATGGATATTCATATCTTGCCCAGAAAATAAATCTGCTACCTGCTTGTCTGGACTTCCTCTTCTCCTTTTTCCTACCGGCTAAATAAAGTCATTTATTCTGGAATATGTGATTCATCAAAACCCCCTGCTTAAATATGGCTTTTATTTGGGCTTATATTATTCTATTATATCCAAAGTCGACAATTGATATTCAGATTAAAAAACAACATAACGAGAAGACGCTCCACTGTCCACTTCGCCTTTGCGCGTCTCTCTTGGAGAAACTGGTTCGGCTGCGGTGGGGCGGGCCTCCCCCTTGCGCGTGCCGTGGGCGGGCATGGGCGTCCCACCGGCTGGCCTGCGGGGCGGGCAGGGTGGGCGGGCAGGGTGGGTCGTTCTGTCGGCCCCGGTTCTGTTTCTGCGGCTGCGTCTTGTGCCTGCACTTGTGGGTGGGTTGTATGTGTGCGCCCCTGGGGTGAGAGGGGTCTCCTCGTGCTCCCTGGGACTGGGTTATGCTCCTCGGGGCCGGGCGTGGGGGTTGCTCCGCGGGTCTCCGTCCTCTCTGGGGGCCCGGAGGTGCTGTGGCCGTGGGGCAGGGTGCTCGGGGCTTTCCTGCACCCGTGGGGTGTCTACGCAGCTGTGGAGCTCGGGGGGGCTTCAGGGCCTTTTCCGCTGCTTGGAGGCGCCACGACATAATACCGACTTTCTGCACCAGAACCAATTGGGATAAGTCCTGTACACTCACCGGTGGACACCTTACACACACACACACACACACACACCACCACACCTTCTTCGATTGCACCCCAGCACCCTCCTGGTTGCATTCCTCTTCTTTCCTTCCTCATTTACTGCCATAACTATGACAGGAGGAGGCCATGTGCCCAATAGTAGTTCCAGTTTTCCTGGACCTGGTTAACTGTTCAATACATGTTGTCGTCCAATGTTTATGTTTTTGGGTAAATGTTGTTCGGTTCTATGTTTA
The DNA here is from genome assembly GCF_960531495.2 of Zeus faber. NCBI lineage: Eukaryota > Metazoa > Chordata > Actinopteri > Zeiformes > Zeidae > Zeus > Zeus faber. The sequence continues at coordinate 8,011,252 of NC_137207.1, forward strand.
TTTGTCTCACCCGTGGTGATCCTCCCCCCGTTGGAGTAGTGATCAGTTGTTTATAGACCCAAACATGATAAATAGTTCTCCAAAGAGGGGGATTGGTGGCGGTTCTGTATAACCGAAATCTGTCTCTCTATCTTATAGGTCGTCCACAGGACAGAGTTCTTGCAGCTGTTCTTGATGATTTAAGAATTAATAAAGAGTTGCATTGCAGGTTGAGAACTTGAACTCCACTTGCAGAGTAACTCTGTCCAAATGCAATAGCATACAAATACTCTGTGTTGTATGCCAAGCATGCTGACAGCACAGGTTAAAAAATAAAAAAATAAATATAAAAATAAAAATAAAAAATAAAAAAATAAAATAATAATAATAAAAAATAAATACACAAATAAACAAATAAATAAACAAATAAATAAATATATGTTGGGTTTTTAACCCGTTTTAGAAAAAAAAGCCAAAAAGCCTGTTTTATTACCGTAATACCTGGTGTAGACGTTCTCACCAATAACCATTTTCCATAATACCCAAAAGTGGGGTGACAAAAGGTCCTGGTGTCCTCCCTATTCCGGCGCCCATGCCCTTGATATGAAAACGTTTGTAGATTACTGCTCTAAGACCTATGACCTCTAATATATTTAAATTAGGTACATATTTTTAAAATCTGAATTCATAATATTCAAAATGGAACTATATGAAGGACAACTGTATAAGGGATAAAACCTTATTGAAAATATTTATTCAGTTGAAGCCAGCGAGTGTCATCCTGGGAAGGAAATGCTTCAGGGGGAAATGATCTCATCTACAACACACGATTCAACCTTGAACTTGTTTTTTTCCAAAGGAGAATCTCCTTCTATGGCGCAGTGTTATTGTTACCATATCCAATGTTTACGCTTGCCTAAATCAACTGCACGTTGCATGGGGGGCTGGGACAGCAAGGAACCGAAGGCAAGGTTTACCCGTCTCCAAGCCACCGGCTAAGAAACACAAGCCACGACCTTCATGCTTTTCATGACGTGATGCCCCATCTGGTTCTGATTGTAAATCCCGCTCTCCCCGGGCTCCCCCCAGGTCCGCGAACACTACGAGAAGCTGCTGGAAGATGTGACGTCCTACACGCCTCGCTACATGGAGGAGATGGAAGCCATTTTTGAACAATCGCAGGAGGAGGAGAGCAAGAGGATTGCCTTCCTCAAAGAGGCCTTTCTCTCCATCCACCAGCACCTCGACGTCACCAGCAATGAGAGGTCAGCGTGTGTGTGTTGAGGTGTGTGTGTCTATCGCTGTCCTTACACGGTGTGTATTGTGTAATCAAAGCGTGTCCCATCCCTCCGTCAGTGTGAAGGCAGTTTACGGCGAGCTCCACCAGACCCTCATGTCCATCAGTGAGCAGGACGACCTCAAGTGGTGGAAGAACAACCATGGGCCCGGCATGCCCACCGACTGGCCAAGGATTGAAGTAAAAAGAAAAAGGGAGCTATCTTAGAACTATTCGCCACTGAACCAAAATAAAAACGGCATGTCAGACATAATGGCAGCATTTGATTTATGATGCGTGGCTTGCAGAGCTAGTTCTGTCAGACAACTTGACGGCGCCACAGGCTTCAACACCCTTATGGCTCATCCTATTTAAGCAGCCTCCTTCCCTAGCGGCTGTACTTCCTGCTTGACTTCCTGAAGATAATATAAATAATAAAATCAATGAGTAACTCAAAAATAAATTAATACAATTTTAAAGTAAATCTAAGAGTTGTCTCTCAGAAATACCATTTCATCAACTTTCATTTGTTGAACTAATGAAAGGGTTACATATCTCTCCTTTTTTCATCAGGAATGGGTCCCGTCTGTCAAAAAACTGAAGAGAAAGAAACGTGACCGAAAACGTCAGGAGGACCGTCCGTAAGTTTAGGAAAAAGCCGAGGGTCGCACGCAGGTCAACCTCTGTAGAGATGATGCAGAATTATAATACCTTATATTGGGGCGCAGCAAAAAAAATTTATAATTTTCTCAATTTACAGTTTTAAGTGTATTCTCGTGACTTTACCTTAAAAAAAAAATATATATATATGTAAACTAAAAAGATAAATAAATAATATATAAATATATCAGTTGTGCAGATAATCCTCTAATATCCCATTCAAATCTGTTTTATTATACTTATAATGCCTAGTCTGACTTATTTTGGTGAATAACTTAAAAGTGGTGTTAAACAGATAAATACAGGATAAGCAATACATATTTTTTGTTTGTCATACATATACTTATACATATTATTATTATACTAAAAATTGGGACAACTCGGCTGCATAGCTGCCGATCTCAATGTGGTCAAAAAAGTCAAATAATGACTGATATCGGTCAGGCTTTTATACAGTTTTTATCATTAACGCAAGTAATTTTTTTTCTGTCAAGTCAAAATTGCAAGTCACCAAAACAGTTACTCCAGTCGACTCGAGTCCAAGTTACAATGACTCAAAGTCAACATCTCTGGTAATTGTAACTTTTTTTGCGTTGATACTCTATTCTATATATGCTATGTATTTGGACTTATCCGCAATGTAAACGAAAGAGTGGAAAGGAATATAAAGGAAAACTGAAAGGAGTACAAAGCAGCTACGCTCCGCTAAGTGGCTGGAGGGAAATGACTTCCGAAAGACGAAGCTTGGACTTATATAACTTCGGATGATGATGTCCGAAGCAGCCCGCTCCTGAAACTGACAAAATTATGACCGTTTTTCACAAATTTCTGCTCCAAATGTGGATCAATATCGATCAAACTTGAAAACAAGACGTCTGAAACGTACTGGTTCTAATGAGACCTCAATATCTGTGCACCTCATATCTGTGCCTTCTGCCGTTGTCATAAATGTCGTAATAAACGCTGAGCAATAACAAACGGTTCCAGCCCTGCGAAAATCATTTTAAATATGCTTTAATTGAACAAATTGCACATGAATAAAAAAACTATTTGTTTAAATAAGACATAACTATAAGATATTACAGTTTAATTTCCCCTGCTCCCTTAAAAATATTTCGCTCTAAATTCATCCAAAACATCTCTTGAAATAAAAAAATATATCTGGGGGGGAAACAACAGAAATTACAGTTCCACTGAATGCGGCATCACTGCCGAGTTTTCCAAGTTCCATGAACACACCATCAAATCTATTATCTGAATAGATTTTTGATGTACAATTTTTAATTATATATATATTGGTATATACATATATATAGTCAGAGTTTGTATTACATAGTTAGAATTGCTGATTATTTTATATGATTCACAATCATTCATTCAAAAGTTTTATCTCTGTAATTTGGTCTGACAATGTGCTCCAGGGTGATGATTGGCGGTGTGAAGGTGCGGGCTCTGTACGACTACGTGGGGGAGGAGGGGGACGAGCTGTCCTTCAAAGCAGGTGACTGCGTCTCCCATTACATTTGAATGTCTTGAATTTAAAAAAATAGATATTGTTACGCAGAGGGACTCATAGACTTTGTTTATGAGGGCTCATCAGTTGAACCCCAGATCCCAGTCATGTCAGTAGATTGGAACGATAAGAACAAGGGATATCAGCAGAGGCACAGAGATAGTTAGATAGCTGTAAAGAGAGATGGGTGGATAGATAGAATCATGTGTAGGAAAAATCAGGACTTGAACCTGCGACGGCTGCGCTGGAAGGCAATGTCTGAACGGCCACACCTCACCACAAGGTCGCCCTCACACTTGGCCCTGGTCTCGGGCGCAATTTTGTGAATGAGTGAAGAAATTTGCCCTTTAACTGTCTATCATATGGTATGTATATCAAATCAGGTATAAACGGAAATTGTCCATGAAAGATGTACAACATGAATTAAAATAAATAGCACACAACAATGAAAAAAAAATACATAAAAACACTTCAGCGTTTGCTAATTATCAGGGTGCGGGTGTGACAGCCTCTATTTGGAACCCACTCGGCCCTTTTTGTTCCAGATAGGAGTCTCAGGTCAGCCTGTGAGTCGCTGCAGGTAGAGTCATGAACAAAACGAGCAAATGACTCTTTGGCCTGAGTAGTATATTCATAATCTTTTTCTTGTCACATTGTCTTTTCTAACACAGTGAAGAGCGTTTGAACGGTTCGGTGAGATCTCTCAAAGAGCTACCTCTAAATAGTTGATGTTTATGAGCCATGCTTGCATTTAGTGAGGTGGAGAAGAGCCTCACATTGGTCCTGCCTTGGGCCCCCAAATCACTTAGACCGCCCCTGGATAGATAGATGATAGATGGATGGATGGATTGGTTGAGAGAGGGATAGACACATCATTTGTAATATTTATATCATAAAACATAACAAACTTCAATATAATTTGGAAAAGCAAAAAAAAAAAAAAAAAAAAAATACACTTATTCTTAAAGCTTGACTTTCTTAACGTCTACGTTTTGTGGCCCCAAAGGGGAGGTGCTTCTCAAGGTGGAGGAGGAGGATGACCAGGGCTGGTGCCGGGGGGTGCTGAGCGGCGGCAAGGAGGGCTTCTATCCCTCCAACTACGTGGAGGTTGTGGAGTGATGTCAGGCGGTCCCCTCAAACGTTGTGTTTTCAAAATTGTTTTTGTTTTTTTCACACGCCCCACAGTGATTCAATGACCTGGGCTGTTTTTATGTTTACAGTTTTTGAAATGTTATGCAAATTGATACCACAATAAAAGCACAGTATGTCACGTATCAGATGTTGCTGTAAAAACTTTTCTCAATAATATCTGAAAGATAAATGACACAAAATGTAAATTATATTATGACCTATGCAGTGTACGGCTTTTGAAATTGTGAGCGACTAGGAATCCACTCCGTGTGTGTGTGTGTGTGTGTGTGTGTGTGTGTGTGTGTGTGTGTGTGTGTGTGTGTGTGTGTGTGTGTGTGTGCGTGTGTGTGTGTGTGAAGCTATTTAGAAGATATTTATATATATGATGTTTATTGATTTAAACACAGCAAAGACCTCCAACTAGAATGTATAGGGATCACCCAAGAACAGGTTTAATTTGATTAGTTCTGCAGATCGGTTTGAAATGAGGAACAGATTTTCAAAATAAAAGTTGAATCATTATCGCGCGTGGCGTCATGTCTTTTCTATCAATTCATGCACAGGACTAGTAATTTACCATATAAATGAAGCTGCTGCTGCTGCTAAGATGCATCCGTGGATATGGCTTGGGTTACCACGGAGAGCATTCCTTCCATTGCATGCCTTTCTTACAGCACTTTAAGAAATGTTTAACCACTGTTGGGAAATCCAAAGGCGGAGTATGCAGTTTAGTGTACACCCAATGTGAGCTCTACTGGAGGGTGACTTGAAGAAACCGGTTGGGCGAGCCCTTTGAGATCACAGGCACGAACGATAAGTGACAAAGTCCCACACTTCAAATGTCTCTGGGACCGGGAGGAAGTCACATTGAGTTCTGTTCGGAAGCGCTTTGCGTAAGTGAGTATCCATTTTTGTGACAGCTTTGGCCTTCCAGTTCAGATATGCCGTAAATGTCGCGTTACTTCAAGTATCTGGGGTGTTTCGCACTTGAAAGCACAGACTACTGGAAAGGGATTACATAATACATAATACAGTGGACATCATGGTGTCAAGTCTTGAATAAGGAATCGTTGAAAGACGTTAAAAAATGATTTAAAAAGATAAATATGAATTATTTTTTTAAGCTTCTTCTACCATAATTCTTATCTCTCTTAAAATCCTTTCTTTCAGAGGCAAAAGTGAAAGAGAATTCCACCTATGGAAATTGCTTGCGGCTTTGTGTACGTTCCCCCGGTAACCAGTCAGAAGGATGGACAAAGGTCAAGTCCAAACAACATTAAACGCTCAGGTAGGGCTTCTGTTTTTCTGTTTTTCTCAGACATTAGATCTCGTGAAATACACCCGAGTGAGGAGTGAGAAACTGTTTTCTATCTATGACCCATCTGCCAAAAATGAGTCACATTCTCTCCACGGCAACACAGTTGGTGCGGGCAAAATACCTGACTGTCTGTCAGTGCATGCAGTTTAGCAGCTTGGCAACTGTCGGGATATCAAATCTTTATTTCTGTCCACGTATTCTAGCCCTGCTACCTCCTATCAGCAAAGTCCGGCCCTGCTTCCCTCCTCCTCTTCCTCCTGCGGCCAACGGCGCCAAACTCAAAACAACACAATCCCTCTCCTCCAATCAGAAGTTCATTGAACGTCTGGAAAACAATAGTGAGGTGAAGAGAGGGGTAAAGCCTTCTCCCACGTATGTAAACATTGCTTGCTGGAATGCCGGGGCCGACCACAAAGCAGAAGCAGACGCGTCTGCACAGATCGCACCGCCTCAAAAACCAAAAATAGGTAAAGGGTGTATAGTTCAAAGCCCATAGGGTTCGCCGCATCCAAAATTGTAATAACTCACAATTGCCTTTGGATTCTTCTCACAAAATGGTGTTAACACTTAGCTCTGCTGCCACCGCACATGAGACCGGCTAGGAGCAGCTCCCTGCCTTACAGCCAGCCGCTCACCTCCCCCGGCGTCAACAGTCTGACCGTGACCTACGACCTCCCCAAAGAGGAAACCCCTGACATCAACCCCTGGGATCCCGACCACCCGTACTCCATCCCAGAATGCAGCAGCGGAGAGATAAGCTTGGCGCAAGCCGCCGCGAACGGCCCGGGAAAACCAGAGACCAAAGGTAAAGCCGTTCTTCCTCTGGGGCACATTTTTGTTTGTGAATCGGAAACAACAGATTTCCTCCTCAACCTTTAGCTCCGCCCCTCCCTCCGAGGCCATCGTTCATGAAGTCGATGCCGGAGTATCTGGTGCTGTTACCCACCTCGCCCGCGTCTTCCTCTTCCGCGCAGATTTTCCCTGCGTCCCCGCCGCCCGACACAGCACCCGCCGGTAAAACTTTGTGTCCGTGTATGATCCCAACTTTGGAATGGCTAAAAGGAGGGCCCCTTTCATTATTACCAAACCTAATCTCGCTCTTGGCGCAGAATCCGCAGATGATGGACACCTGCCAGGGAACCCAAATGTGATTCTCGTCAGCTTGGGAAAACTGCTGTCAGAGGAAAATGGTCGGTAAACGGGATCAATCCATGCCGAAATATCTATCTTATATGTTTTGAGCTTGATTTAATTAATTCTCCCAATGTTCACCAGTGTGTGTGTGTGTGTGTGTGTGTGTGTGTGTGTGTGTGTGTTCCCAGTGTGCACCATAGAAGGATATCCCCCGTCGTGCTCCCAGTGCGGCTCTGTGCTGGACACCTACTATGACAACATGGTATTTATTATATCTGTGATTTACTCTTAATTGAGAAAGAGAGTTGCCTCAGGATGGAATGCCAGTCATAGCCAGTCATAGCCAAAGAAGTGTTTCTTTGCAATAACAGTAAAATAACATTTTAGACCGTCTACAGCTTATTTATAATACCTAATGACATAAACTCAGGGATTAGTAGAGGCCATGTATGGTACATTAGCAGTAGAAAAACATTAGTTTTGGGTTCAAATTCCACAAAACATTGTAAAACAGAATTAGCTGAGGTTTGGGGTAAGGTTTAGAGACCGTTTTTAAATAATCTACCTCTTTATGTTCAACTGCAGGTCGACTCGTGTTACTTCTGTCAGTCGTCAGATCCAACCGCCCTTTCCGCCGAACCGCAGTGTCCCCAAAACGGCTGCCAGGACAGCCTGTTCCTGGTGAGCCCAAATGACAAGCCCCTGTCGCCTTCGGATGCTCTGCTCATCTTTTGTATCGACATATCGGGCTCGATGAGCATAACCTCCCAGGTAGAGCCTTGCGGACCGCATTTCTCTTATCGATGCTTGATGGACCTTGCCGTCACCGTAATCCCTGTTCCTTTGTTTCAGGTCTTAGTAGAAGAGCAGGTCATCTACAGAACCCGTCTGCAGGTAAGGCCATTAGTCTTACACATTACTTTAATGAGAGTATTATTGTGACAGATTTGTAATTCAGATGGTATTAATGGTAAACCGTCGCATCCAAACCAGTTCGTCCAGGACGCTGTGTTGCTTTGCATCCAGAGACTGTACCAGCAGCAACCAGACATCCGAGTGGGTCTCATCACCTTCAGCAATCAGGTAGAGTTTGTCCACATGCTTGCTCAATTTTGGCTCGACCTTCGAAGGTCAGTCGCAAAATGGGTCCCATTGTAACCTAAGGCGTGGACTTGAAACCTGGTCTGAACCTCGACCTGGACTGGCGATTGCTCACCACTGACGTGCGTGTGTTACCACCAGGTGACGATTCACGGCTGCGGTGAGGCCACCTCCCGTTTCCTGTGCAATTCCGAGCTGATTGACACACAGTATCTGAAAGAGGCCGCATGGAGCTTCCCGAGCCCGCCGCCACTCACGCGGACCAGGGACTGCCTGAAGAAGGAGCTTCTGGGGTAACGCAGTGCTCATAACTCATAACTCTCATTGGGATGTCAGTGATTTATAGTCGTTTATAGTAGTTTATAGTTTTATACAGTACTATTTGTCAAAAATCTAACCGAAACTGAACAAATTTTTCACAAAAATCATCATGGACACAAAACTTTTTATTTACTTTTTCACCGTTTAACTACCCATGGGGGCTGTTTTTATCCCTGGTGGATTTGCATGCTGCGAGACCTCTATTGTTTACTCTCAAGAACAGCTGATTGCGTTGGCGCAGCCGGCTATGGTCGTCAGCAAGCGGCCCACTGTACGGGAGGAAACAAGGAGACTGCATCGAGGGAGCAGAGTGGGTGTCAAGCGACAGATAAGGAAAAGGAGATACAAGCCTTATCTTATTTCCATCATCATGGGCAACGGGAGCTCTCTGGGCAATAAGATAGAGGAGCTTACGGCCGTGGCGTGAGGACAGAGGGAATACCGTGAATGCAGTCCGATGCCTTTTACGGGGACATGGCTGCAGAAGGTTATTCCCAACGCAAACACCACCATGGAGGGCTTCCAGACAGTGTGGGCGGACAGGATCCACCTTCAGTGCAGCAAAAAGCGAGGCGGGGGAGTTGCTGTATTTGTCAGCAACAGATGGTGCAATCCTGGCCACATCATGTGAAGGAAAGTGTCTATAGCCTGGACATGGAACTTTGGGCTGTAGGACTTTTCCCATATTATTTGCAACGTGACTTCTGACATATTCTTGTTGTGGTCGCATATATCCCACCCTCTGCTAAGGCGGAGGCAGCGTATTAGGCGATGCACGCCGTCCTCGCGAGACTACAATCCGACTACAATTCTCCCAGATTGTGAAGCGCCCCTACTAGGGAGAACAAACCACTGGACCTGTTATCATGCTAATGTGAACAATGCCGAGATCTCAACAGCAGATCCCGGGCAGATCGGACCACACTCTAGTCCACCTCAAGCCCATGTATGGGCCTCTAGTCCAGCAGCACTCTGTGACCACTAGGAATGAGGAGATAGACACATTGGACACAGGAGGCTTATGAGGCTCTGCAGAGTAACCTCTGCAGCGTAAGAAAGTGAGAAAGTCTAATTTTTGTTTCATTAAATGAGGACACAGAGGAAAATAAATATATCCACAATAAAAACAGACTTTTTATTTGTTTTGTTCTGAGAATCAGGGAACGGGTAGGTACAGCTGATCTAATGGGCCCTTCCCAAATCTGCTTTTTAATCTCGCTTTTATATGAGCATGATTATCGCTGGCCTCCATGGGCAACCCTAACAGCTGGGACCCAGAAAGCTTTCCCCTTTTTCCCCCCTCATGGGCGGCCCCGCCTGGGGGTGTCACTGGGGGACAATAAACTGGACTGGACTGGAAACACAGATGTCCTGTACAAGAGGGCCAGAGTCGGCATCATTTCCTGAGGGGGCCCAGGTCCTTTGACGTGTGCAGGACTCCGCTGCACATGTTTTAGCAGTCAGTGGTGGCCAGCACCGTGCTGTATGCAGTGGCATGCTGGAGAGGCATCTAGAAGGGTGACACCAAGAGGCTCAACATGCTAATTAGGAAAGCTGGTTCTGTCCTCCGTGTTACCCTGGACACTGTGGAGGAGGTAGCCAATACATGTAGGAGGATGAGCATCAAACTCATGGCCACCATGGACAATCCCTCCTATCCCCTACATGACACTGTGGCAGAGCGGAGAAGCTCCTTCAGCAATAGATTATTACAACTACATTGCACTAAGGAGAGCCATAGGACATCTTTTCTGCCTGCCGCACAAGACTGCACAACTCCTCTTCCGGCTGGCTCGATCAGGGTGATCAGAGTCAGGCTGAGGGATGTTACACCATACTGGACTGCTCGTACTGTATGTAATGTTTATAAAATGTCCATTTTATTCTTTTGTCACCTTTGTTTGCCCTCGGCGATCAATAAAGTGCCTACTTGCCTGTCTATGGTCTTATATATACCAATGGAATTTTTTTGTATTTATATTTTCTTAAAAGGTTGTTGGAGAGTGGAGCCACAGCTCTGGGTCCAGCCGCGCTCCTGGCCATAGCGATGGCCTCCAGACACCCAGGGTCAAAGGTCAGCCTGGTGCCTTCACATTACTTTACACTTTACACACACACACATCACATTACTTTCGATCGAAATGTGTTTTGTTAATTTTAAGATTTAAACAGATTAAAACTACTCAATTGGATCTGGCAGGTGATCATTTGTACGGATGGGAAGGCCAACACGGAGCTGGGAAACCTGGAGGTGGAGGATAACAATGCCTGTACACTCCTCTCATCCACCATCTTTTACCAGGATCTGGGCGAATATGCTGCCCGTCAGGGGTGGGTGTAAATCTGTACATTGACATTAAACATCCTGAATACGAACAAGTCAATGCAGAGGATTTGATTCTCCCTCTGGTTTGAATGTGTGAAGATTAGTAGATGCACAGAGGTGCTCCTAGCCCTCCCTGGCACATACTGCAAATGGCCTCACTGAACTTTACCACAATGGTAATTGCTCAAATGATCCTAAAGTTTAGCTGTTTTTTAATATAATAACAACAAGAAAGTAATAGTGAAATAACCTTCTTCCAACTAGAGTGACAGTGTCGGTGCTGTCTCTCGAGGGAACAGATTGCAGACTGGATGAGTTGGGAAGACTTGCGGATCGCACAGGAGGAATGGTGAGAGAGGTTACGCTGTTAAAAACCCAAAACATTTTTCAGCACATGACTCGACGAAGCAGTGCGTGGCTTTCAACCCACTAACGTTTCGCCGCCGTCACTTGTCTCTGTTCCGCCCCTAGGTGGTGATAGCGAGGCCTCAAAATATGCACACCAAGTTCAAAGAGATGATAGAGAACAAGGTCATAGCGACTCACTGCAGCGTCACTTTATTGTTACCGAAAACATTGTAAGATATGACTACACACACACACACACACACCCATTGTGTTTCTGTTTATATTTTATACAAGTATACTTTTGCTGGATTACAAGGACCCTTTTTGTCGCTAGGCGTGTGAAAGGGGAGAAAGAGGCCGACCACAAGGGAACGAGAGAGGTAGGGAACGTGGCCCCACACAGCGAGATAACCCTTCAGTTCGGGCCCAAGGAGGACGATCAAGAAGGTGAGACCTAGCCCGCGGACAGTCTAGTTGAGTGGAGTTGGAACACGATTGGACAGGGGTTCCTTTTTTATGCCCCACGCACCTTTGGTGTTTCTCCGTACCAGCAGCTCCAGCCTCCGGAAGCTGTGTGTCCATCCAGCTACAGCTAAGGTACAGACTGAGGGATGGACGGAAGATGCTCAGGGTGCTGACCGCAGACCGGCAGGTGACCAACGACAGGTGATGATGATGCTCCCAAAATGACATGATCGCGTTTGTCAAAATCCCCAATGAGAAGCCTCAGTAAGACAACAGCTGTCCAGCTCTTGCAGGACTAACTATATCTAATGCTATGACCCCCTACCTTCCAGCTCATCCGTCCTCTCCACTCTGTCTCTGGCCATCATTCAGCTCAACTCGTCCCAGGCCAGTGCCGCTCTGGCCGTGAGGGGTCGCTCCACTGACGCCAGGAGGGAGAGCCAAATGCAAAGGAAACTGATCGAGAGAGCGCTGTGAGTGAAGAACCAACTGGTCGCAGCATGAATCGATCTTAGGCCTTAGGGCATCAAAATGTTCCTGAAAACTTGGCAACCTAGATTTTGAATGTTTCTGTATTTCTATAAATGGCTACAAATGTATCGTAGAAACATGTGTCTGTGGCTGCAGGGAACATAACCGCAGTGCTGAGGCCGAACAGATCTACTACAATTGGGTAAAAACAATGGAGCCGATTCACAGCAAAATTAACAACTACATGAGGGTGAGCTTGGAACGATCGACTGCTCCGCAAGTTTGCTTCTTCGCATCAATGAAAACCAAATCGAATCTTGGCACAACCTAATTTCCCTTTTCTTTTTTTGTAGAGGGGATCGGTCATTTCAGACACACAGGTAAGGCATCATGACAAATAACCGTATAAACGCACAGTTTGCGCTTCCTCTCTCAAGTACCTGTCTTTCTCTCTCAACATCCTCCTCCTCCACCATAACTTCATCCCCTTAATAACATCTCTTCTCTTGCAGCCTCTGACAGACAGGGGGGCCGCACTCCTCTACAGCATGAAGCACAGCAATAGGAAGTCCATTTCGCTGAGGAATAAACAATGCTAAAAACTGCTCAATCTGTTGACATCGTGCTCCGACCTCCATGTTTGACTGTGGCTGACCAGAAAACTGTTTCTTAGAGAAAGACTTAAGTCAAATCATTGGGAGTTTTTTTTCTGTGTTGAAAAGGTGAAAAACACAAACCGAATGCCTTTGCAACAGAAGAAAATATGGATGGATATGTAATGGCAAGGAACCAACAGAGCTAAAGAACAAAAACAATAGTTTTTTCTTAGAATGGAGGTTGTGGCTCAGTGGCCTTCAGAGGCCACTGAGCCACGGTCCGCGGCTACAGTCCGCGACTACACCAACCTTCAACTGGGAGCTTTTCAGACGGGATGGAGGCATCCAGATACGTCAACCCGATGGAGAAGACGGGCTGCGCGTGGAGGAAGACCTAAAACCATGGTCACAAGACACCAGGAAGTGTATGACGTGATTAACAGGGTCAGATGCTGACACCTCATTTGAGCAATTTATGCAACATGAAGTATGTAGCATGAAGTATGTACACAATACATGCATTCCATGGCCATACACATTTGACAAAGAATTGATCTTGGCACTAAAAGTAACAATGTATAAATAACTAAATAAAAGATCTTGTTAAACCGTACTTGGCACAAGGTGATAATTATTCAAGCATGCCGGCCCACAAACTCAAACCGTGTCTTTGCAATTGTTCATCCTATTCGTGACGACAGCCTTTGGACAAAAAAACAATTGAGCAAATCCTCCACTCCAGAACTTCAGTTTGAGTGTCTGTTACATTCATTGTCTATATCAGAGAGCAGCGGGTAGTACCCTAGTAGTAGTAAAAATCTGCTTTGTTCATCACAAGTTGCCACGGTGCACCCTGGGCAATTTGCTAGTTGGCAAAAATCTGAGGGGAAAACAGCCTAATAGTGTTCCATAAAATTTCACTGCACGAGGAATAACAGTAATGAAGTATTTACTGGATTGAACAAATGCATAATAAACCATGAATAACTAAAAACAGGTTATGTGATATTTGTTCTTACAGATCTGATATTTGTTCTTATGGTGTTTACACATACTGTTTACAACATTTTTATTAGGTGATTATGACTGAAGATTGATATTAAAGGTGCAATCAGTGCACCACACAATTAGCCACCAAAAAGGAAGCCATAGAAACTACACAAACATTGCCAAACATGATTGCTCCTCCTCCATGAGGCTTCTTTGCAGAAGACCATATATCATGGTCAATTTGCACAATGAGCAAATAAAATATGACTTATTGTACATTATTGTACCTAAGATAAGTTACAGATAAAGTAACAGATATTTGCTGTTTTGTTTTTAAAACATTTAAGACTAGTCTATCATAAATTACACGTTTCAAATCACAATGACAATACTCCAAGATAAAGATAAAAAAAAATTATGGACACCATACACATATCGTCCACATTGTTTTGAAAGATAATATTATCAAGCTTCAGCCCATGATCTAAAAACATTTAAGGCCGACGGCGGGATGTGAGTGAATCCCTAAAAACAGTCAAAATATCTCACAGTTCCTCTTCCTTGACCAGGTACTCTGGTAGGCTTTGAAAGGCAGTCACCGGCACGGCCATGGGAATGGCCAGAGAAATTGCACTGGGTTCCACTGCGCTTGGGGAAACGTCCATGGGGGGCGAAGGGGGCGGGAGGGGGTCCGTGTGTTGGATGATGTTTAGGTCACTCAACTGGGTGGCTTCGCACGGCTCCTCCGGGTGTGTTCTTAAGTGCTTGCGGAGATATGCAGCAAACAGAAAGGTTTTACCACACTTTTTACAGCTGTGGGGTTTGGTGGTGGAGTGGATCTTCTGGTGTTTGCGCAGCCCTGCTTTGTTGAGGAAGCCCTTCCCACAGCTGTCGCAGATGTGGGGCCGTGCCTTGGGGTGCTGCTTCTCATGCTCCTGCAAGTCCACCAGCTGTGTAAACCCTGCCTGGCTGGTCTCAGATACGTGCGAGCCAGCGGACAGGATTTTGGTAGCGATGGAAGGAGTGGACATGGTGTGGACACTTTCATGGGTCTGCACTTCCTCCCAGGTTCCAAACGTCATGTCGCAATGGGTACAAGAGAACTGGGGTAGGGTGGCGGGGGCAGGGAAGGCCAACACCGAGTCGGACCCCGGCTCCTGTTGCGGCTGCTGCTGCTGCTGCTCAGATCGCTCCACCAGGTGAGTCCTCTCATGCTTGCGGAGGCTCGAGGAGACGACAAACGACTTAAAACATTCGCCGCACTTAAACGGGCGCTCGCCGGAGTGGACACGGCGGTGCTTATTGAGGCTGGAGCGCTCTGCAAAGGACTTGTCGCACTCGGTGCAGGAGAAGGGCCTCAGGCCCGTGTGGACCAGCATATGGCGCCGCAAGTCCCAGGACGCAACAAAGGCCTTGTCACAGCTCTGACACTTATAGGGCCGCTCACCGGAGTGCACGCGCTCGTGCACCGCCAGATCGGCCGGCTGGCGGAACCTCTTGGAACACTTATCGCAGGGGTAGGGCTTGAATCCGGAGTGGGCTCTCTGGTGGCGCCGAAAGCTGGAAGGGTCAGAGAACATCTTGCCGCACTGTGGACAGAGGAAAGGCTTCTCTCCCGAGTGAGTGCGCAGGTGGGACTGGTAGGAGGAGAGCTGGGTGAAGCCCTTGCCGCACTGCTCGCACTGGTAGGGTTTGCTCTGGGAGTGAATGCGTTGGTGGCAGGCCAGAGAGGAGGAGCGGGAGAAGGCCTTCCCACAGTCCGAGCACAGGTAAGGCTTCTCCCCCGTGTGGGAGCGCTCGTGGTTTTTGAGGTCCTTCAGCTCTGTGTAGGTCTTCCCGCAGTCGTCACAGGCGTATGGCCTGTGACCCTGGTGGTTGCGCCGGTGCTTCCTGAACACAGAGGGGTCTGCAAAACTCTTTCCGCATTCGGCGCAGAAATACGGCTTCTCTCCCGTGTGAGAACGCATGTGCACCTTTAGTTTAGACAGGGTGGGATAACTCTTTGAGCACTGCGGGCAGGAGTACGGACGCTCGCCACTGTGCTGAGTCATGTGTATCCTGAGGCATATGGCTTGCATGAAGGCCTTTCCGCACTCTGTGCAGATGAACGGCTTTTCTCCGGTGTGAGAGCGGCTGTGGTTGCGGAGCTCTGTGGGAGTCTTGTAAGCCTTGTGACAATCGGGACACTGGAAGGGACGCTGAGCCGAGTGCGAGCGCTCATGCTTGGAGAGCTGTGCCTTGCTAGAGAATGTTTTACTACACTGGGCACACGCATGCTCCTGGTGCTGACGTCCTCGGCCGTGGGCTGACAGCTTGTGACCCCGTAAGGCCGAGGGAGTCCTGAAAGCTTCCTGACACACGGAGCATTTGAGAGACGGCCTGGGTTTCGGAGGCCGGCCCCTCCCTCGCTTTTTTGTAGGCTTCTCCTTAACCACCTCCTCACTATGTTGGCTATCTTCGTTCTGTGCCGGAACAGGGGTATACTGCTCGGCCGTCGGGGGAACTCCCGGTTGGGGAGAGGCCATCTTTGTATATTAAGATGTTGACGGCACTGCCCTTGGTGAGGAGAAAAATAGAAGTAGCGTTAGAGGGTTCTGAAAATTAAAAAAATATATGCAAATATATATATATATATATATATATATATATATATATATATATATATATATATATATTTTTTTTTAAGGGCCTCCCCAGATGAGTCCAAGCTGCATCGCTCAACTTGCAGCGCTAGTCTAGATCCGTTATATTTGTGTATCCTGATGATTGGAGAGGAGGATGAGAGTGCGACATAAAGGACAACGCGGAGGGCGCTAGGACCCGAGGGACACGGAGCAGGGCCGGACGGAGGAAGTGGAAGGAGACGGTGCACAACACGTCATATGCATGGATATAACATATACATATATATATATATTATTATATATAAACATATATATAAAACATAGATACACAAAAGAGCCGCGGCAGGTGTGCGTGAAAAGAATCTAAAACCGGAGACGATGCCATGTTTATAAAAGCTGAACATAGTTCGTAACTTGAGGTATTTGTCTGTCGCTAGTTGTTGTTTTGTACCGACTCAAAATGGCTGGCTTTAGGACCGGCAGCGCAGCAAGAGACTGGCAGAGCAGCCACCATTATTATTTGTATTAGTATTATTATCATATTCCGGACACGTTTCCTTTCTGTTTTACATTTAAACATCAACAATAAAGACGTTTCTTACCCTAATTTGTTCACGGATGATTATAAATCGCCTCGATCCAAAGCTTCGCCGAACGCGAGCGCTGAGCAAGCGACGCGACACTGGAACGAATCGTTCGCTACGAACGATCCGTCCCAGTGACTCGGTGTCGGGAGTCACTTCGATAAAAAACAAACAAACAAACAAACAAACAAACAAACAAACAAACAAACAAACCAAAACATCAAATGTTGGAATCACATCAAGTCAGTGACACCAGGACTGAATTAAACACCAAAACACATTTGGCAGAAGTTACATCGAATGTGACTGATGTTAAAACCGCCAAATAAACCATTTGGACAGAAGTTCATCACTGCACGTGTGTCTGGCGCGTACGTCCTTGTTGGCGCCTTTTACACGTTTTGTTTCGCTTTCCTGAATAAATACTTATTCTGATTTAAGTTCATTTTCTTTCTACTTTGTTTTTTTTTTTTTCCCCCCGTTCATCCGCGTTTACTTCAATATCCCACTGCGCCGCTGTGTCTTGGCCGCAAACAAACCACGAATCCCAATCAAATATTCGATAGAATCAGATGAAACAATTTTCCGTGATCAGTAAAAATTAAAAAATAAAAACACATTGAATGGTTTTTTTTTTACGGGACTGAAAAGATTTGAGCGATAATTCCCCATTCACGACCCAGAGCCAAAGACTCTTCCGAATCTCGTTCATCGTTTACCGACAACCATCCCTCCCCTGTGCGGCATACCAACCGAATCAAATGGACGAAAAGCGAACGAATCTTTTTTTTTTTGGGGGGGGGGGGGGGGGGGGGGGGTGTTTAACTGAGTGACTCGTCAAGGACCGAATCTGAAATAAACAGTTGAAGCTTTCATCGCTACCGCGGCGGCGGACCAGCTCCGGTGCGTTCGAGTGTGCGGGCACATACAAAGCGAAAGGCGAAAGATGGCGTGCTAGCCGCAGCTAACGAGCTAGCCGGACGGCTAACCAGGCAGCCGGACCGCTAACCAGGTAGCCAGGCCGCTAACCAGGTAGCCAGGCCGCTAACCAGGTAGCCAGACCGCTAACCAGGTAGCCAGGCCGCTAACCAGGTAGCCAGGCAACCGTGAAAAGTTGTCTCGGAGTGATTTCAAAGCACGAGCTTCTCTGGAAACCGAAACCAGCCGCACCGCGGAGCGACGGGGGCACTTTAGCGGGTGACGTCTCCGGGTGAAAGTTGCTTGAGCTCGGGCGGGACGCCGCGGGGCGGGCGGGACGCCGCGGGGCGGGCGGGCGGGCGGGCGGGCGGTGGGGGAAAGTGGCCACGTCGCGGGGTGACGTTCCGAACATATTTCCCACGTCAACGGAGACGAAGCCCCTTCGGGTTCACTTTTACTTTCGGGGGGTGGCGTTACACCCGCGCGGCGCTTCGACCGACGGATGTTTTCGTCCACTAGGAACTGTGCGCGGCGTCGCCGGGGGAAGCGTTTGAGTGCGACACATTTCCTGTTTCCTAGCAACAAGAGCGGTGTGGAAATGGAAGATGGGAGAGAGAAAAAAGGAAAAAAAAAAGACAATTGAAAGGGGATTTTCCCTTCCTCTGCCAATAAACGCTGCGCCAGTTCGGGGATGAATGGGGAGAAAAGCCTCCGGGAGTAATTCCACGCTCGGCACGGGACCAGGTATTGCGTTTGCCGCGCCCGGCGCCGCGACGCCTTTCTGTGGAAAACGACTTCTGGGCTTTTTGGTGCAATGTTTGTTTAGCTAAGCACGGGCGTGCTAGCCGCTAGTGGCTAGCACGCCGATGCTAGCTCGCTGCTTGGCAAGTGAAAACAGACAGGGAATCGACCGCGCGTCGCCACAGTTGAGCGCAGGACACGCGTGGATCGGTTCGGTCTGGTTGTTTTTGAATGTGTGAATGTAAATGTCTCGGAAATGTCTGGGCGGCGGAATACCCCTCGCCAGGCGTTGGTCTTTGGTTTATTGACACTGCTAACCGCGTTAGCCTGCGAGGCTAGTGCCAAGGTGGAGCTTGGCTCCTAAAGTTTACTGATATCGATGTGATTGCCAAGTTTACTTTAAGATTTCGAAATGTGCTTTGAGGACATAATTGCGGTTCTCGACAAACTTGAACATTTACATTTTTTCATCTTCTGTGATTGCACATCCAGACTATTTAATATATTTTATGTTTGTAATTAATGTGTGATTTTTTTTTTTGTATTCTCTTTTGCTGTCCATTGAAAATAACTACTCTATATTTCATGAGCTGATTATTACTTTTTGTTTATTGTGTATATATATATATATATATATATATTTATTTTTTATTTTTATTTATTAGTTAATTTACTGCATATACTTCTATCATAAGTAAAGGCAGTCAAAAAGTCATTGTTTATTAGAAGTCCTGTCCACAATACTTGAGTGAATTTGTGTTAAATTTGTTTTTTTAATCATCACTAATGCATTAAATGTAAGACACAGGTATTTTCATTGTTCCTTATAAATATTTTATTTTATTCTATAAGTATTCAACTTACTGTATTACGTTTTAGGAGTCAGTCGGCCTATTAGAAATATTTTTTTTATTTTTATCTTTTCCTAGGACATATTGTGTGCTATCACCGGGTGCGTTGCATTACATTTCACTGCATATATGTATGAAAGTATGTATATGTATGTGACAAATAAAAAATCCTGAATCTTGAATATGATGTCGCTCTAATCAACCTCCTTTTCTCTCCTTTTCAGATCGACCTGCCTCCCCGACACCCGGCCCGTTCTGATTTTAGTGTGTGTTGATATTCTCTTGGGCGCTTCGTGGACACCTTTGAAAACAGTTTGCCTCCTCCTACGTGGAAGAATTAGGCAGCCGTAGATGTATTTACATCCCCGTTGTTTTTTTTACAAGCTGCATCTCCATTTTTTCCCAAACATAACCCTGCGATGGATGAGCCAGAGCCCGGCCGGAGCAAAGGGTTTCCTTGCAAACAGTGCAGCGTAGTTTGTTCCAACATGCCCAGTCTCATAGAACACATGGAGTGTCATCTTGAAGACGAAGACCGCAAATTTAAATGCGACGAATGTGGCCGTGGCTATAGACATGCCGGCAGCTTGGCTAACCACAAGAAAACGCATGATGTCGGATCTTTTCAATGCCAGATATGTGGTAAAGAAAACTCAAATGCGTTGTCGCTAAAGAGTCACCTCCGAAGTCACACCTCTCCGAAAAAGTATAGCTGTGTGGAGTGTGGCAAGTCATTTCGACTGGCTAGCCAGCTGGCTACACACGAGAGGGTTCACCTGTCCCGGCAAGTAAAGGAGCGATCTTGTAGGAGGACGGGAAAGGAGTATTCTGCCTCAGAGAATAGAAATGAAGACGACTCTCATCCCCTTTACGATCATTCATCAAGTGGTGGAGCTTCCGGGGAAAACAGTCCCACTGAGGAGGAAATGAGGCCGGGAGACAATGCGGAAGTCTCTGACGATGCGGCAAATCGTCCTTACAAATGTGATTTGTGTGACAAGGCGTACATCCACTACCGAAGTCTGACCAATCATAAAAAGACACACCAGACAGGAATGTTCGAGTGCACCGTCTGTTTCAAGTTGTTTAATAACATGGCCGCCCTCTACAGCCACCAGAGAACCCACAAGACCAGAAGTGGAGCAGAGCCTCCTTCGAGGGGCGTCCCGTACACAAGCACACCCCTCAGCCGCTTTTCACCTCAGAGCCAGGACCCGCCCGTCTATTTCTGCCACTTATGTCAAGTGCTGTTCCCCAATGAGGAGGAGTTTCAGGAACACATTCAAATGCATAACTCTTCGTCCACGTCATATGGTGTTCACGATGACTTGCCAGAGAACCATAGTGTTTCTTATGAAAATAGCATTCATTCCCCGGAGTCAAATTTTTATGGCTCCCCTGTAAATAATATTCCTTCTGTGTCGTCGTCAATTGATAATCACGGAGATTTTGATCATTCTCGGGAGCAGATTCTGAACAACGGAAATATGTACTCTGACTGCTCCGGCAGTCAAACACCCGCCACCATGATCCCTCAGGGACAGCCTTCAGTCCCGAATGAAAATGTCCTCCATCCTGCCCCGGCACCGACGCAAAATGAAGACGTTGCACCAGAGATTGAAGACAACGGTGCAGCCGACGGCGAGGAACGGCGCTACAAGTGCGAGGTCTGCGGCAAGCGCTATCGGCACTCGGGGAGCCTGATCAACCACAAGAGGTCCCACCAGATCGGGATTTATCAGTGTTCCATCTGCAGGAAGAGCTACCCTCACCTGGCCGCCCTGAAGAGCCACCTGCGCCTCCACAAGGCGCAGCCATCTTCCTTTAGCCTCAGCAGTGAAGGGGATTGGCTGTCGTCTGAGCCCCTGACCCTGGAGAACCAGCAGGGGGGCTTTCTCTCACAAGAGCAGGAGGAGGAGGAGGACGAGGAGGAGGAAGAGGAGGGAGATGATGCAGGCGCTATGCTCTCCCTCGACCATGACACCGCTGTCGACCCCAGTAACGGAGCTTTATACCATGACCAGTTCAATCCAAACTTTTCGCAGGATGGGACTGTGCATCTACCTCAAGAGGAGCATCTGATGCAGAGGCACATGTGTGCAGACTGCGGAGAGACCTTTGCAGACATTGCAGGGATCAAGTCCCACAGCTGCCCCTCGCTACAGCAGCAACACACGGCCACTAACAACAGCTACGGTGGTAACACCAACTTCCAGGAAAGTAATAGTCAATGTGCCATTAGAAACCCAGGGGATAACATGGGGTTTCAAAGTCTGAATGGGAGTCACGACCAAAGTTATTTTAGCGAAGATGATTTCCACGAACATATGCATACCGGGCATTTGAACGGTGGCGGGGAAGAAGCGGATGAAGAGGAGGATGATGACGGAGATCTGTACCAATGCTCAGTTTGTGGGAACAGCTACACAAGCATGAGGGCTCTCAGGAGCCATCTTCGCGGTCACACCCAGTCCCAGAGCACCCCTGCAAGTTCAGGCCCTTCCTCCATGTCCTCCCATGATGAAATGAGGGATGACGAGTCTGGGGAGATGAAGATTTGCAGCACATGCGGGGAGAGTTTTGCCAAAAGGCAGGACTTCATTACGCATCAGCTTTCGCACCAGCCCCAGGTAGACAATACAGAGCAACTGCATACAAACAGAAACCACACCGTACGCAAGGAGGAGAGCCAAAGTGTCATGTGTGGCAACTGTGGTTTGATTTGTACCAGTTACCAGCACCTCACCAACCACGGTTGTGCAGCTGACAGTAAGAAGGCCACAAGTTATGAAGCTAACTCTAAAGTTAATAACTTTTCTACCCGTGAAAGGAGGGCAAGGCTCAATGAGAGGCTGGATAGTGCAGATCGTCAGTACAAGTGTGAACAATGTGGCCGCTCATATCGTCATGCCGGCTCGCTCTTAAACCACAAGAAGTCACATAAAACAGGAGTATTCCGCTGCCTTGTTTGTCAGAAGCGCTTCTACAATCTTCTAGCCCTCAAAAACCACCAGCGTTCACACTTTGACGTCAAAAGGTGAGTGTTAACTTCACAGAAGAAATAAAAGATGCTGTCATTTCCCATAATTGGCACTTGGCAGTTTATTTACAAGGAAACACTGTAGTATATCAGTCAGTATATGCTTTGTCAAGAGTTTCATTTGTCTATATGGCAGAGGGTTTATAATACCATCCCTGTGGTATTGTTTTAAAATTTACCTTTACTTTCATACAGAAGTTTTCAGTAGCAATTTCTTATGGTTTTTTAAATACTTGAAATATTAACTGTATAGTATGAAAATCCATCTGAACTGCTAGGCACATTAACTCTTTCCTGCAGAAACATTTTAGTTTTATTTTTGGCTAATTGACATTAAAGAAATAATCTACACAAATGTTGGTATCTATGCAATTTGGTCGATGGCATCAAAGAAATTCAAGTCATCAAATGTTCAACTCCACCCTCTTTAAATCTCTTCCGAAAGCTCAGTTTTGTAAACGCAGTATTGACAATGTGTTCTCCATCCCTCAGACATACTTGCCACGAGTGTGGGAAGGCCTTCAAGATTCAGAAGCAGCTGTTGAGTCACCTGAGAAGGCACAAGGAGAACCAGGCCAAAATCCAGGAGCTCAACAACCAGATCCAGGCCCTCATGCAGATGAATGGGAGCGGCTCCGATGGAGGAACACAGCGCGTCAGCGCAAACCGCGGTCGTCCTTCCACCGCCACCCGGCGGCGCAGGCAAGCCCCTCGGGACAAAAAGGCTCAAATGGGGGCAGAGACTGCGGTTAAATCGGAAGACTCGGGCGACCTTCGGCCTTTCGCCTGCGACCAATGTGGGCGCACATACCGCCACGCCGGAAGTCTGGTCAACCACAGAAACTCCCACAAGACGGGCGAGTACTACTGCTCTGTGTGCAACAACACCTACTCCAACCAACTGGCAATGAAGAACCACCTGCGCACCCACTTCGCATACAAGAAACACTTTTGCCAAAACTGTGGGAAAGGCTTCAGGGGAAAGAAACAGTTATTGTCGCATGTCTGCGCACACTTCAGAAAGGATGGCGCAGGAGGTGCGAGGGGACTGAAAACCAGAGCCTTAAAGTGCAAGGAGTCCTTCCCGTCCGGCCAACAACTGGCAGCCCACACTTGTGACGGAGCTTCAAACAACGGTGGCGCACACACAGGTGTGTCCCACGTCAAAGAGGAACGTCCCTTCACGTGCAACATATGCAGCCGCAGCTATCGCCACGCCGGCAGTCTCCTCAACCACAAAAACACCCACAAGACGGGGCACTTCAGCTGCAGCTTCTGCTCCAAGCCCTTCACCAACCCCATGGCGCTACGAAACCACACCCGTATCCACACGCAGAAGAAGAAGTACGTGTGCCTGACGTGCGGGAAGGCATTCCGCCTTGCCAGTATCCTCCACAACCACCAGAAGATCCACAGCAGAGGGGCCAGCCACTTCACCTGTCCAGAATGCGGCAAGAGCTTCCAGGGCAGGTCCGGCCTCAAGAGGCATCGGTGCCGGAGCGGGCAAGAGAACCCGGCACGAGCCAGCGTCAATCAGGTTGATAGCGGAGACAAGTGCTTCATGT
Source organism: Zeus faber (assembly GCF_960531495.2). NCBI lineage: Eukaryota > Metazoa > Chordata > Actinopteri > Zeiformes > Zeidae > Zeus > Zeus faber. The sequence continues at coordinate 8,035,204 of NC_137207.1, forward strand.
GAGTTACTGTCACATAGTGAGCGCAGTATGTAAGTCTTGTTCCATCTTTCAGTCATTTATACTATAGTACGTATTTTTCAAGTCCTTTGCCTTTGACATATACATTCAAATATAAACAGATTTTATATTTTAGGGTTTTCTGCAGGTCCTTTAAAATGTCTTAAATGTTTTACAAATATTAGGCCTAAAAGGTCTTGTATTGGTATTCATGAGGTCTTCATTTCAATGCAAAATTTTTCCTTTTTATATCCATATATTTATTTTTTGTCAAAATTAGTCAAGTTCATCTGCATCAGTCAACATTAATTGTTATGAACCCTAAAACTACTGTTGAACCTGATATTTACCTTGCTACGCTTACCTGTTCTAGATGAACTCACCTCATACTTACCTTTCATACTTTATCGGATAAGATATGATTGTCTAATCAGTCTTAACATGCATTCATAAAGTTTTCAATTAAGAGTTTTAAATTGAACTCTCTGATACTTGCAGACACTCAGAATATCTCTGCTAGAAGAATCTTACTTTATTTGAAGGTTTTCCATTTCATTGTGGTGAATGATGTTCCCTTGAGGCACTGAAATTGAAACACGTCTCTGCTGCAGGTGCGACCTGTGTGGACGCTCGTACCGCCACGCCGGCTCCCTCCTCAACCACAAAAAGACGCACTCTGAGAACCTCCACCACTGCACCCTGTGTCTCCAGACGTTCCCCGATCCTCTCACTCTCCAAATCCACTCCCAGATGAAGCGCCACTGCTGCCCCGAGTGCGGCAAGACCTTCTGTCTGATCTCGCACCTTCAGAGCCACATGGAGGTGCACTCCAAGGACCGGTCCAGCATGGCCAGCTACCAGCAGCACCACGAGATGAACCACCGGTCCCGGGCTGTGGCCGGGAACCTCTGCTGGGACTCCAGCGTGGATCACAACATGGGGCTGGGCGGCATGGAAAAGCTGGCTCCGCCTCTGTCCCACATGCAAAGCGACGTTGCCGACCCGCAGGAGACGAGCGAGGCCGCCGGCGCGGAGGACAAGAGCCACGTCTGTGACCACTGCGGTCGCACGTATCGCCACGCCGGCTCCCTGCTCAACCACAAGAACAGCCACAAGATGGGCTCCTTCTTCTGCTCCGTCTGCCAGAAGGAGTTCACCAACCTGATGGCGCTCAAAAACCACCGGCGCATCCACACCGAGCCCAAGCGCTACCAGTGCGTGGAGTGCGGCAAGGCCTTCCGAGTGTCCACGCAACTGATCTGTCACCGGAGAATCCACACCAAAGAAAAGCCCTTCGCCTGCCTGCTGTGCGACAAGAGCTTTTCCAGCAAGTCCAACCTGCGGCACCACCAGAAGATGCACCAGAACGCACAGGCCTATGACTCCTCCTTCAGCATGGACGCCAATAGCTTCATGGACCTGGACATGGGATCTTTTCTCTGAGGGTTCTCGCGCCGTGTCGAAACGTGGAGCGAGACAGAATATAAATCGGGGGTTTTCCTTTTGTAGTTATTCGTCCTCCTATCGATAATTGTAAGACTGAATAATTTTCAGACATTGTTCTATTGATATTGGCAAAAATGTCCTCAAAGACGTTGACATTTCATCACACACTTGCAGTCTTACCTCTGCCACTGATTGGAATATGGTCGGTGAGAAGGCTCTGATGGGGGACAGGGGGGTCTGAATGATTTCCACCGAATGCTCAAGTCAGTCGATAGAAACATGGAATCACCAAACCAACCAAAGTGAACAGAAAGATGCCGTCAGCCATGTGAAGAACCTGTTAACTCACATTTTCCATGACTGTTAATGGCACAGTTCTCCTGATATTGGTGATATTTGTGCCTCTCGCAAGGTATAATTGTCCAGTGCCTCTGTAAGTTCCTTTACAAAAGAAAACATACAGACTATATATACATATATATTTATCTTTTGAGTCCTTTTGTCAGTTTAGCCATAAGGTTAAACTTATAGGCAAAGTGATTTACTAAAATCATGTAATCGAGTAAATTGTTGTACTGCTAATGATATTTAAGTTGATGGTTGAGTGGCATTTTATGCTAAAATGGATGTATTTAATCATTTATTCCTGTCTACTGATTTCCTTTTTTTCTCCCCGGTGTATATTTCACTAGAAAAGATTTTTTTTTTTTTTTTTTTTATAAATGTTTCAAGAATACGAAACTGCGTCTTCTCAGACCCATGTAGCCTTCAAGGAAGCTCATCAGTGGATAAGTCATCCATGCAGTTCCCAGTTTAGCTCAAAACGCAGGTTGGAACCAATAAGCCAAGGGTTGTTTTTGGCGACACTCAGGGGTAAACCTTCTAAAGGGACACACCTGACGTGGAGAACGTTGTAGATAAAACTCTAATGTGACGGAGACCGAGAAACGTCTCGCTTGTGGCATTTCAACGCCCCCCCCCCAATCTTCTCGCTCACGTGTTCTTCATCCAGCTCGTCCCATCGCCACTCCACATATATTGCATGTTCCTGAATTGTGATTGTAATTTCCCCCCTGAGCTTTATATAAAAAAAAAAAAAAAAAAAAAAAAAATCATTGACTTTGTAAAAGTGCCAATGACTCGAACGTAAAGCGATTGTAGCAAACAACTGTTCAGTGTGAGCAGCCCCGATTCTCACAGAAATTTCTATACTGTAGAAACCCCATTTACCTTTTTTTTTTTTTTTTATTATTTTTTTTTTCCTAACATACTTTTGGCATTTTATTAATCTTGTCGTTTGTTGGTTTAGTCCACCTCAATCGGTTCATGTCTGCGAGTCAAGGGGGAGCGGGCAGGGGTTAACTGTTAAAAAGTAGTCCTATTTTCACGCTAAAGTATTTTCTATCGCGCTCGTGAATTTTATGGGTTTACGAGAGAACCCTATACCCGTTTCCACCTCGCTGACCTAATACTTTTTAACACTTACTACATAGTGAAAAAGGTGCATTGTTATAAAATAGAAGTATTGTTGTTTTTTTCGGGGGGGGGGGGGGTTTGGGGGCTTGGTTTAGTGGGAGAACCGGGAAAACAGTCTGAAATTTGTGCCTGTTGTTCAAGCAGCAGTATTCACAGGAGAGCTGACGGCCTCCTTTTAAATAAACCTTATGTTTGCTTTACTTTATGCCTTATGCTTTACCTTTCATATATTATGAATATTTAAATATGTGGGGCGCTACTCGATTAAAAATGAATCGAGTAGATGTATAAAAAAGAATACCTCATCAAAATCCCTGCCTAACTTTTAACTGTTATCTTAATGCCTCATACAGCATGATACTGTAAAAGAAATACACTGTAATCATGCAAACTCGCTTGGGAATCAGTTTCTTTTAAGTTTTAAATTGAAGATTCTGATAACCTGCAGAGTGTCAGGTTCGTTGTTTTCGCTACGTCATTCGTAGGAGATGTTTTCACTGCGGCGTGAACGTGAGATTTTTGGTGTTTTGGGGTTTTTTGGGGTTTTTTTTCAAGGTAAAATTTGCACAGGTACAGGCGCTCGTAGCCTATGGAAGGTGAACAAGCGCAAGCCTTTGTGAAAAGTCAGCCAGACTATGAATGGAGCGGGTGGTTGGGGTGCCGACGCATTCCTACGGCAGTCACCGGGGTTCGGATGGCCGGGCTGTTTTAGGAAAAACCTCAGCTAGTTTGTGAGTCTTAACCCAATAAAGCAATATGCTGACAGCTCAGAGAACATAGTTTCAATACACAGTTTAATTTATGTCCCTCCACTGTATCAAGTATCGCAGATTCAGTTCATCCTCCATGTGGAGGAACCTTCAACCTGCAACAGTCTGAGCAACCTGCTGTCTTGTCATTTTATTATTTGAATATGTCCTATTCATACTAATGTAATACTTGACTGCTTCCCATGATCCTGGCACACGGGTGCTAATATGTTGCCGGTACTAATCTAGTGTCCTGCTGGAAGGCGCGGTGGATGGGCGGTCGGCAATGACATTGCCAAGTCGAACGGGTGTTTTGAGCCTCGCAGTAACGGGCGATCCGCCGCCTCCTCTCACCACTCGGCATCATCCTTCTTTCATACGTGTCATACACCTTGTTGGCCTACATATACGACAAACACATTTCCGATGAAAACTGCAGCCCGGGTTTTTGGTTTTTGGCGATCGCAGTTCTGTCTCTCAATGGCACTTAAGTGTTCACAGCCCATTATGTGTAAAGTGGAAGTACTGTAAATAGCACAGGGTCAGTCTCTGTATGACTACGGCAAGAGTTTCTCTTGGGGAGGAAACTGCTAGTTTAGATATGATGTAATAAAAAAAAAAAAAAAAGCATATACCACACATTTTGTTGAATTTTCAGTGTTCTAAAACCTGAGTCTGCTCGATATTTAATTCATATTTATATAACTATTTTGTCACTTTGAAGCGTAGGTTTTTACTTCTCTTTGGTAGGTCTCTGATCATAGTGTAGGGTATAAGCAGAATATGGAGAAATAGCTGTTGAAATTTAATGACTTGGAAAATAAACCGTGCAAGCGATGCATTTGTGTTGTGTCTGTTTCAAAGTTTAACAAGATAATCTGTATGTCCTTCCAGTGTCAAGATGTGGAAAAAACGGGATCAGGCCTTTTTTCGAGAATTCTTATTTTATTGAGAAAATATGCTGAGTACACAAAGCATAGCTCATTTGTAACATTAACTACAAGTCTCTCTCACTCACACACACACACACACACACACACACACACAGCTAAAGAGCAGGAAAAGGAAATTTAAACATTAGTTATTGGACTTTACAAGGCATGAGGCATAAGGGTTAGAAGAATCTTCACAGGAGCCCCTTCGACAACCTGTCTACATTAACCAGGCGTTGCATCTGAACATGGCAAGAGTTAAAAAAAATAAATAATATAAACACAGGAAAAAAAATACGTATCTAACGCCCAAACTGGATTTTGCTGCGGTTTTGCCACCACATTTTATTCTATGAAACTGGTTCAGTTCCGTTTCAAGTTTGAGGTTGTCTGCATAGTGTTAGAAAAAAAACAGAAAAAGGATGCCATCCAAATAGCAATTTAAACTTCATTTGGACAAGGTCACATACAGGCCTGGGTCAATAACACAACATAATTAACAAAAATCACAAAAATAAGAAAATTTTTAAAAAAGGAGATCCTTTTTTTCCCCCCTTTACCTCCAAACAAAAACATTGAAATGACCTGCAGTGGAGAAAAGGTTTTTTTATGTTCCTGGAGTTTCCAGTAAAGGTCGGGTCACACCGCGGGGACAGCCAGGTCTCTGTGCCCCGCCCCCCCCGGGTTTAGTGGGCGTGTTCTCTCCAAATCGATTGGCTGTTGTGGGCGTGGCAAACACTTCAAACCTTTCCCTTTTCATTACATTATCACTTTTTCATATTTAATATACGTTTTATAGATGGATGTGTAGCTGTTTACCGAGAAAAATAAGTTACCGCTAAAAAATACGTAACTAGCCCCTTATAATAAAGACTTTTCCTTGTCGGAGAAACATTAAATGACGTGTTCCTTATTTTATTGAAAGTTTAACGGACGATTTTCATTTAAAAGAAATAATCTAATCATGAAAAATACGCATTGGTCAGGACGCCACTGAGAGCGGATCTTCCCTCCTATTAGCTGTTGCCCGTGGCTCGGCGTTGCTCATTTGCATAAAGTTGACGTCTGCTCAACTTTTCTTGTCGCCGCGAAGCCGTGCGCCCATCGCCGACCGCTCCTCCGCCTCCTTCAGGTGGAGGAAGCTCCGGTGTGACCCCGACCATCACAGTACGTTAGAAGGTCTAGCCTTCACTCCTTTTATGAAAACAATCTAAAATATTACTGCACTAAAAACATGTGTGTGTGTGTGTGTGTGTGTGTGTGTGTGTGTGTGTGTGTGTGTGTGTTTGTGTGTGTTTCCAAACTGGAGGTACTGGCAGGTTTACCATTATTTCACCTTTAAAAGGAGCTACATTCAAATGGCTATGATGTGCTTAAAAGTTTGTCCCCATCGCTTCTCAGTCAGGTTGTTATAAAAACAAACACCGCCCCCATCCACCCACCCTGTGAGCCATGTGATCAAACTACAGATCGGACATTTTACATTCACTGAATTCGTGAATCTGACAAAAAACAATAATAATAATATTACGTTTCCGCTGAAAAACTGGGTTTTCTCAAGAATTCAGTACAAAAATCACTAATTGGGAAATTACAACGTCACTGGCCCCTCGACTGCGACGGGACCCGCGTCCTCACTGCGATGAAGTAAAAAAAAGAATAATAACTTAAAACAGTTTCGGATTCTATCCGAGGACCCCCCTCCCACCCTCCCCTGTGGAGTGTCGCTGAGCCGCCCGGTGGTCTGTCGGTGCAGTGACCCCCCCTGACGTCGTCCTCCGACGCGTCATCCCGTCGCAGCTTAGTCCCGCGGAGACGACGACACTGCGGAGATCAGCGGGGGGTAAAAAGGCGCGTTGGTTTTAATCTGCGTCGATGGAAAGTGCGACATCAGGTGTTTATAGCCAGTTAGAAGCGCTGCTGTCTCGGCCAAACGGTGGCTACTCACACGGTCACGCCTGATAAAGCGGCCCGGCGGTTTCCTCGATGGGTTCTAGGACACGGGAGGAAAGTTGATTAGATCGGTACTTCAAACCCACACGCTCCAAACAAACGCCAATAGTTCCCAAAACCCACAACGGGAGTCCCTGAAGACGCTCTTACCGCGTAAAGGCCGTTTGTGGGACTTGCGCCGATGCACCATGACGCCGATGACCAGCGCCGAGCCGACCAGCACGATGGCCAGCACCGAGAAGCTGGTGATGGCCGCCAGCCTCCACACGTCTGACGTCTCCTCCAGTTGGATCGGCCGACCTGCGGGGCCCAAAGAGCCGTGACCAAAAAACACAAACGAGCAAACCAGGACTAAATACTTACATCCTGATGGGAAAGGTGAAGGAACCAAGTCATGCAAAGTCTTTAAGCGGACACAGCCGCCAACCGGACACGCCCAGATCGCTTACATGTGTTACACGACGGGATTTTGGGATACTGCTTGCATGACGCACATGGCACGCAGACGTCCAGGTCCGAATTCCAGAACTCTGAGCCGCTGCATTGGCCTGAGGACAGAAACGCAATGGAAATCAACCCAGTGTGTGTTATGTCATTTCGGGTCCCGTGAGTCACTCCTCCGACGGCCCCTGAAAAGCTCCAGGACATTTATGAGATCCTGGGTTTTTATTTCCATGAAGCCAGAAAACATTTCCCTCCGTCTCCAGGATACGGCTGGAAGTCACGACAAACGACGGTGGCAGGAAACAAGGAAAGAAAACAAGGAAAGAAAGAAAGAAATACAAAAAGAAAGAAATACAGAAAGAAAGAAAGACATGTCTTTCTTTCTTTCCTTCTTTCTTTCTGAAAGACAGACAAAGAAATAAAGAAAGAAAGAAAGAAAAGAAAGCGAGATAGAAAGAAAGAAAGACAGGCAGACAGACAGAAGGAAAGAAAGAAAGAAAGAAAAACTTAAGAAAGCGAGAGAGATAGACAGACAGACAGAGAGACAGACAGAAATAATTATTTCCTGTGATTTTGTAAAACCCGTTTTGTCGAGAAACCGTCCGAGCTGCTGCGAAGCGTCGTGACCTCAGGTCAAAACAAGACACTAGAAGCGGCGGCTTCGTCTTTTCTTCTGAATTCTCCGGGAATTTCCTCGTGGTTTCACTTTCTCGCTGATGCGCTCGAACTGGAATAAGAATCAAACACCGTTTCACCGACGGCGGCCGCGCGACTCAGACGCGGCACGTGAGCGACAGGAAGCGCGCGCGCACGCGTGCGTGTGTGTGTGTGTGTTATCTCACAGCGTTTCCGTTGAATTGTTTCAGAGACTGAGAGTAGAGCACTACTTCCAGAGAAAGAGAGCGGGAGGGAGGGAGGGAGGGAGGGGTGAGACAGACAGAGAGGAAGAGAGGGGGGGAGAGAGAGAGAGACAGAGAGGGGGAGAGCGAGAGATAGAGAGGGGGAGAGAGGGAGAGAGAGAGAGAGAGAGAGAGCGAGCTGAACCCAAGGCGTCGCCGAAGAGCCAGAGAACTCCGCCCTCCCGTCTCGCTCCGTGGAAACCTCGTCCTCGGGACACAATGGAAACCCGGGGGCCGTCCAGAACGCAGAACACAGAGGGGGCCCCGCCCGCCCCCCACCCCTCCCTCCCTCTCCGCCCGGGAGATAAGGGAGGAAACCGGGGGCCACGGGTCCAATGTGAAGGAAGGAGAGCCGAGAGGAGAGCGGAGCGCACTTTCATGACCAGATGTTTGGAGGGATTCTCTTTATAATTCTACCCCACTCTAACCCCATCAATAAATCATATCAAATATTGGATAATGATGATGATGATGATGAGGAAGAAGGGAGAGGATCCCTCTCTGGGTCTTGAGTTCACTGAGAGGCCGAGGCCTTTCCCGCGGGTGACCAGCGGCCATCTTGTCGTCTCGTTAATTGCGAGGGAAGAACAGAAAGGGGTCATCGAAGGAAGACGACGGCAGTCCCCCAAACCGCGACCCAGTCGTCACACGGCAGGAAATGACTGCGGCTCCGCTCCTTCGGGGCGCGGACAACGGCACTCTCCGAAAAAAATCCTCTCCCTCCCGGTGACTGAGCCCCACGTGCGTGACTGTGACTCCACACTGGCACTCTGTTCTCCGCTCCGGAGGAGTTTCGGGGCGTGAATGACCAACGCGAACCCGGGAAGGAATGCCAGGGCTGATCATTCCACATCCACTTTGGCCCGGGTGGAGTGGAATGAAAGGAGGAGGGGGAGGGGGGGGGTGACGGGCTTGGAGCACTTGTAATAAATCAAACATAAAAGGTTCCTCTCCCACCGACGGTATGAGTCGCCACCGGTGGGAAAGCTGTTTACGCGTTGCCCGGCAACGCCTCCATCAACCGATGGATTTCCTAACTCTAATCTGACTCACCTTGTTGACAGAACCGTCGCATGAACGCGACGACGCAGTTGAGGCGGTGCTGCCACACTGCGTTTCAGCACGGCCGTTATCATCCACTATTATTTTCCGACTCCACTGGTAACTATATACTTTATGTTTATCACCTCTGCGGACTCCACCCTGTTACATCCAAATCAGCTTCATGTGTTGACAGCGCTATCGGCTCCAGCGAGAGATGAGATAATGCGAGGCCGAGCCTTTCCTTTACTCTCTGGTGGGGGGGGGGGGGGGGGGGGCACGACCTTTTAACCCCTCTTCAACTCCCGGGATCTGCTTTTGGGTGTTTGGGAAGCCGCGCTTATCGGCGTGGCATCGCCCGGGCTCGGCCAGGAAACGCTCTTGTCGGTCGGGTTTGTGTGGGGGCGATTCTTCCCCGAGCGAGAACGACCTGTCCTCGGGAAAACCCTGCGTCCATGGCCTGCATCCATTCATTCCCCGGAGCGCTCCCGTCGACACGCCGCGACTCTCAAGGCTGTTTGAACGACGCTGACAGGCCATGGCGTCACTGCCGCGCCATTAGAAAGGGCACAAAGAGGTCAAATGACTGTTCTTTCCGTTGTTAATGGGACCGCGGCCCCCAGCACTTCAAGGCGTCAGGCCGACCGTGTTCCATTGAGTTCGATTCTTCGACACTCTCTCCACGTGGCCTGGCAACCGTGGCCGCACGATGGGGCCGACTCACCGGGGTCAACGGAAGTTCCTTCAAATGACTCCGGCCGAACGTTGACTCTGACGGAAACAATACTGCGGGAGCTATCTCAACGTCCAATTCTTTTTTTTTTTTTTTTTAATCTTTTTACCAATTTGATTATTCTGTGAGGTTGTTATAGCTCTTCCACACACATTAATGGAGGGGTGGGGGCCCACGACATCCTTCCGTTAGTGTTGGACCCTTTGTCTTGGTGGGTGGGGTGGGTGGGGTGGGGAGCCGAGGTTAGTCACAGCTGATGTCCAGATGTGGAGATAGTAAATTATGTTTTATGTTATTATTCATGTGCAATGCTCCATAAGCCTCCAATGATATGTTGCTATGAGGTCTCTTCTGTAATTTAGAAAATATTATAATGAATCATGATTATTTGATTTCATTTCATATATTATGTAATTTGTAATTATTCAATGCAGTATGTACATATATTATATTATTTTTAATATAATAAATATTTAGATACAATTTAATTTTTTTATTAACATTTTGTTTTGTTTGATATAGCTTCTTTATATATTTTTTTGAAGTTATATATTTTTTGTATTTTATTTAATTCTATTTTGAACACAATTCACTGCATATATGTATGAAAGTATGTACATGCATGGGACGAATAAATCTCTTGAATCTTGAATACAATACATGTTATGGCTCTGTTCACTGACTGCATTGCACGGACTGGGACGAGAGTCCCCCCCATCACTTCGGACACAGTGTAAGTGCATGTATAGCGTCAAAGATGTTTGTTTCTGATGTTTTTGTTTTCCTCCTCCGCTGCGCGCCAGACAGAAAGTGTCCAGTCCTGCCACACAGGGGGGGCTGCTCGGGGTGAAATAAGGCGATCGGAATGCGGAACCGGTGAGAAGTGCAGCTGGTGGAGGAAGTCTCGGTGTGGGACTCCATTAATAACGAGCAACGCGCTCCACGTTCAAGCAAATAACAATTTGAAAGGAAAAAAAAATAAAAAAAAAATATATATATAAAATACAAAATTAACCACTAAGACAAAGATGAATCACTTGGTATAATGAGAGAGAGACCATTCAAAGTTGCGAAAACATTGTTTTTTTCCTCAAACTTTTCAGACGTCTACTTACTTTTCTGAGCGTCTACACAGTAGAAATTGGCCGCGGCGGCGACGATAAGTCCACACAGAGCGCAGAACGAGCCGGGAGCCATGGCGGGACCCGTCCGGGGGGAAAAACAAAAAAAAAAAAAAAAAAGGGGAAAAAGCTGGTGTGAGGCGACGCGTCCCCCGCCCCCCGCTCCGCTCCGCGCTGCGCCTTTTTCGCCGTGGAACCGAGAGCAGCACAGTGAGCGATCGCCGAGTGCGCGCCCGTGTTTTAACAGCGCACACACCCACGCTCACAGCGCAGCGCCGTGACTCATTTCCTATGGACTGGAAGTCTGCACCGACTCCCAGACGCTGCCAGGGGGGAAGGAAACCCGCTCGCTTTCACTTGCAGAGAGTAAAAGTGAAAGTTTAAAAACGAAACGTCTGCAAATATACGCCTTATGGTGTCTATTATTTCATGTTTTGTTCCCCCCCGCCCCTCCTTCGCTCCTCCCACTGGCCGTGGGAGATCTGGTCTGGAAGTGATAGTGTTCTCATTGTTGTTACCACGCCTGGTGACGTCACCCCCGGCCCTGCCAACAAACACAAACTCTGGAACTCAGAGACTGAGGAAGAACAAGGGCCGAGCTTCTCAAACAAAAGAGAAAGACGGCAGTGCACCCTTTTCCGCATTCCCTGACCATGGGGACGATAACAATAACAATAATAATTATAACAAATCCGTTTGAGATGAGATCAAACTCAAAACATCCCTGCGATGACTTTTCTTGACACCACCCATTTCAGCGAGTGTCCTTGAAGCCCAGGCTGGATATCAAGTTATGGATGTCTGGGGCTAGGGTGTAGTCCGCGGCACAGCTATGCAATAACAAAGCCGATGGACGCATGCCCTGGGTGCGATCAGGTTAGCCCCTCGGCCAAATAATAATTCACGAGCAATTAAATCACCCGCCTGCACGACACAGAACTATCTGCGGCCGCAAAGTTATCGCTGTTGGAATTCACGTGACAGGGCAGACGCGCTAGTGTGGCAACAGCAACGCCAGACGCATTTATTACCGGTCTACGCTGTTCCATATCGGGAATACTACATGCAAACCCAGCGTTGGCGCCGTTTCAGGGTGAAGATTTACATTTCTTTCACACCACAAGCGTTAGTATTGTGGAGACGAGGCAGCACAGACTTCCATTCCCACACAAGTCTAATGGCAAACAGACGCCCTTATTACACAGCATCATCAGAAGAGGGCGAGGGCGGGGGGGATCCAATTAAGGCAGAACCGTGTTGTTAAGCAGATGTTTTTATACTTTAATGTCACGGCTAACCTTTAGTAAAGTGGTCTGTAAGGACAGCCCACTAAGGACACCCATATGAGCCGACTTTCCACTGGAGTGATTTCATCAGTAATAGGGCCGTATGAGCTGCAGATGTTGTGTCAAACTCTCCAGCGGTAACCTCGGCAACAGGATGAACACACACGGCGGCCCCTGCCCAAGGTGATCCAAGTGCTGCGTATGTGCTGACTCGAAGCCAAACTACACTGATGACTCCTGGGTGTCGTCAATGGGAAAGGGGATTCAGAGATGTCGGGTTACACAACTGCGGCTCTTGTCACGGGACAATGAAAACATCGTTAGTTTTATTCATACAATCTACGCCAGTTGGAAATAACAAATAACTAAAATTGTGAGAACATTTGGCAGAACTAAAAAAAAATAATAAAAAAAAAGTCAAAACATTTTACAAAACAGCAGCACAACATAATTCAAAATCAGGGAAGATCGACAAATCACCATCCAAGGTCCAAGTTTTGTTTTGACATTTAAAGTGCCAATGTCGAAGGTTTTCATTTAAATAAGTGACTTAAGTCACAGCAATTACCGCTTTCCACCATAGGGCATAAACAACAAAACGGAAATCTTCGAGATTGCCACTTTAAACTGTCGATCAATGTTTAAAAGCCGGAAAAAGTCAGCTAAAAGATAAAACCTTTGCGACAACTGCAAAACAAAGACAAGAGAAACTATGGCGCAGTGTGTTGACAGGTTAAGAATTACCACATTGCGGCCAAAACAAAACAATCTGTTTATTAGCTACAGCACGACACTCGCTCAGTCACAATTCACACTGTTTGGTCATCGACTTTAGCACCAACTGGAAATGATGCGGTAAAACAAGTCTTTTTAAAAAAAAAAAAAAAAAAAGAGAGAGACGGAGAGAAGTTCAAACAGGGAAACACAAGCCTCCGGCACCCCAAGGTCCTCTGTCGTTCCTGCCTTTCCCACTTCATCCTCTCCGTGTCTTCCTCCTCCCGTGTCCTAGGTGATGTAGATGCGGTGGAAGTCGTTGGCTCCGAAGGCGCAGTTGCACTTGGGGCACTTCCTCTGTCGTGTGTCGTAGCGCGTCTTCAGACACTCGTAGCAGAACACGTGGAAGCACTTGGTGAGCACCGTCTCCTTGTCCCGCGTGTTGCAGCAAGGGCAGCGCAGCTTGGCCTGTGGCGGCGGAGGAATGGGAACGCAGTGCTTTACATCCAATGTGGCAACGCAGCTATCATACAGCGCAAAACACAGCAAAAGTATAAAAAAAACCACCGGGACAACCAACAATGTGCTGAAAAAGTGTCAACGATTTAATTAATCTTCCTCAAAGTATAATCTACAATAATTACAATATATATTTATATCTTGTAAAAATAATCTAACAATAATGATGGAATCCAGTGACGTGAAGAGCTGTTCTTTCTTTCTTACGCACCTTGTACTGGTTGATCTCCTCCTGCAGGATCTCATCAGCGTCGGTGTATACCTCCACCTTCTTCTGCTTTTCCAGCTTCCTGCGCAGCCTGGATAGGTCCTCCTGGAGGACGTCAGGACAAAGGGTGTCACGCACACATGCCCACACACACACACACGCCCATGCCCATGCCCACACACACACACACACACACACACACACACACACACACACACACACACACACACACACACACACACACACACACACACACACACACACACACACACACACACACACACACACACACACACACACCAGCATCCACATCCGATCCTAAACAGCTGCAACTAACTAACTCACAGCAAGACTTTTACATTCAGTCAGAGGTGAACAGACTTGTGATCTACAACAATACATGATCGATTCGTAAACTCTTCCTGCTCACCGAGCATCATCATAGCTTGATGACCCCAGGTACATTCTGTCTCCCAAAACTAAAAATGAGCTCTACTGCCATGTTCTACTTTCATTCACCCCACCCCACCCGCCCCCACCCGGTACCTGTGCTCGCTTCAAATTGCCGCTCTCCCTCTCGCGGGCGGTGCGGTTCTCCGCCACTGAGACCTGGATCTCCTTCAGCTTGGCCTGGGTGTGCTCCAGCTGCACCTTCAGGTCCTCTGCCAGCTGGGCGGCCTCCACCGCCTGCGGGGGGTGGAAGGAACAGCGACAGTGAAACGGTCCGACCCACCCCCTCATGCTGCTGATCCCTTTTTTAATTACAGTGTCAAGCTGCTGAATTGAAACCTGGTTTGTTTAGCCATTGCACTGCTTCCCCAGACGCATTCCTCCACACGGATTCTGAGCAATTTGATATAAACTTTGACTTTAATTGCCCTCAATAAATGTCTCAGGTGCTTTAAATAGCCATATAGTAATAAATGAGTGACATAAAGCGTTGGGAGCTCCTCACCTTCCTCTTGTTGAGTTCCAGCGCTTGAGTACGGACGCCCAGCTCTTTCTCCAGCGCCGCCAGGGAGCTCTGCAGGACGCCCTCCTTCTCCTCCAGTTTCTGCACCACCAGCAGCTGGGCATCCACCTGTGACAGACAGCAACGGTAGCCAGTGAACGCTCGGAAAACGGGCGACGGCGTTGGAACTGAAAATAACGCGAAAACAAAAGACCCTGTCCCGTCGGCCCACCTGGGTCTTGAAGGTCAGCACTTGGTCGGCCAGCTCCTCCTTCTCCTCCTTGAGGAGCTTGTAGATCTGGTTGGACTTGATACGCTCACTCATCAGCTTGAAGTTGGCGTCGTCCTTCTCCCTCAGCTGCTGCAGCAGGCGGCTGTTCTGCTCCTGCATGTCCTCAAAGGCCTGGCCCGTCACGTCCATCTCGCTCAGCAGGGCCTCTTCCTCCTGGAATTACCACCACCACTAACGTCGTCATTGTCAGCGTAATGCTCCCTTTGTAGGTAGAACGCAGGCTTAAAACAGCTTGTCACAGGAATGGCAAGTAGAGGAAGGGCACGAAGGACAGAGGAGACAGGGGACAGACGAGGAAGGACAGAGGGGACAAGAGAAGGCAGACAGACGAGGAAGCACAGGCAAGACAGGAGAGACTAGGAAGCACAGAGGAGCCGGACTAGGAATGACAGAGACAGACAAGGAAGGACAGAGGAGATGGGAGACAGACCAGGAAGGACAGAGGAGACAGGAGACAGAAGAGGAAGGACAGAGGGGACAAGAGAAGGCAGACAGACTAGGAAGCACAGGCGAGACAGGAGACTGACTACGAAGCACAGAGGAGTCGGACTAAGAATGACAGAGACAGACAAGGAAGGACAGAGGAGATGGGAGACAGACTAGGAAGGACAGAGGAGACGGGAGACAGACCAGAAAGGACAGAGGAGATGGGAGACAGACCAGGAAGGACAGAGGAGACGGAAGCCAGAGCAGGAAGGACAGAAGAGATGGAAGACAAACTAGGATGGACAGAGGAGACTGGGACAGACTAGAAAGGACAGAGGAGACAAGAGATGCAGACAGACTAGGAAGCACAGGCGAGACAGGAGAGACTCGGAAGCACAGAAGAGACGGACTAGGAAGGACAGAGGAGACAGAAGACTGACCAGGAAGGAGAGAGGAGACGGGAGACAAGACCAGGAAGGACAGAGGAGACGGAAGACAGGACCAGGGAGGACAGAGGAGACGGGAGACAGACTAGGAAAGACAGAGGAGACAGGCTAGGAAGGACAGAGGAAATGGGAGACAGACTGGGAAGGACATAGGAGAAATTAGACAGTCTCTACCCTAGATGGGACACATGGTGCTCCAGAGGAAGCTACTTGACTCATGTACCTGACTGAAAACAAAACCCTATACATTTAAAAACATAAATTGGAAAAAAAGAAATGCACTGTGGAAGTCATGATTTAAAATCTCATGATTTTAGGAGACACTGCCTTCGTCTCCTTAAATCATGAGAACAAAGAGGAGCGTGTTCTTACTCATCCGCACACGATGTACCAAGAGAAGGCAAAAGGAGGATGAGTCTTTATCGGCGGTGTTTTTTTTTGGGTGCTGCAAACACAGATGTGTAGAGACAATGTGTTTCAAATTAACTCCAATTTATGCCGCGCTCCACCATAGTCAAACTAGAACTTCCTAAACACCTCCTAAACACCACAGACACCACATTTGTGGCGGCAGCCGGGGATCAAATGTTAAAGAAACAATGTAAAAGAAGAGCACATCGTGCAGCCTGGGTGTGTCCGCTATCTGTGCGACATTACAGCATGAGAGTGACGCTGAGCCCAAGAGTGCGGTGAAGCTGAACAAACATTGTTTTCTCCAGTGTTTCCTTTGTCACTCGTGGCCCTTTCGTCACCCCGTTGCTAAATCACTGAGATGCCACAGTAATGACGCGGTTAATGCAAAACGCCTACTGAACCATGAGGTCAAGGGCACATAACCAAGCGTGTATCCATTTCAATTGGATTTAACATTCTCATCCTTTGCTCTGTCTCTCTCTTTTACAAAACGCACACAAGATCGTGTTCATTTTGGCCTTTCAATTTGAAAGGGACTCGAGCCATCAGTGGGAGTGCACGATGAGATGTACACACACCGACAGCAAGCGGTGGGAGAAGTCACTGTAGCCAAAATATTACAACTAACGGGCAAACTGGTGACTGTAAATGACAGGAGATGGAGCAGGAGAGCAGCTTTTCTTTGCGTCCTCGATAAGAGCCGGGCGACATGTTTCTACAATATCGACATTGTGATACAACATTAGATATTTTGGGATCTGTGATATAGTTAAATGTCGTCTTTAAGGAGCACTACAGTAAAGTAATGCAATTTTCTGATCTTCATAGACTGTTGTTGTAATCAAGGCCTTTACAGGGGGAATCATTATTTCTCAGATATTGCTTGTTTGTAATATCTGCTGAAAGCACTTAAGTCATCCCTAAAATAGCGTAAAATTATCGATAGAGGTATTTGTCAATGAATATCGTGACATTTTGTCAATATCATCCAGCTCCGTCCCCAACACGGCAATTTTGCTTTTCTAGTTAAGTATGGGTAACACACAAAATGCCCTTGTAGTGGATTAATCAGCAACAGTTTGCTTATACAGTTTCCAGTTTCTTATAGGACGAGCAAAATAAAGCAACATAAAAGCGCACACATCATGAATGAACATCAGACACAAAATTTCTTAGTGGTAAGAAACTATTCCAACTGATGCTTCTAACTGCATTTCAGAGCAAACTCCCTACCGCTCAGTTCTTGAACCGTGCCATCAGTTACCAGGTAGAAATATGTTATCTCCTTCTGCATAATTTGGTTGAAGACAAAGCCGTTTCGGAGAATTATTAATGGCAATTCTTTGCAGTTTTTTTTTCATGGCAGCACAGCACAAGCTCACTGGGACAGCATGTCATGAATGAAGGCATGGAAAAAAGAAATGCCAACCTTGAGAAATAAAATTACATTTGTCTTTTTTGACCAAATCAAGATTTGCCAGTGAACCTGGGGTATATTCAGAAATCCAATCAGGACCTCAGGACAAATAGAAATAATCAACAGTGCACTGCTACACCCCCGAGAATAAGAAAAGCTCAGTGTTTTGTTAGTCTCCAATCTCTTCTACAGCTCCTAAACGCAGACAAACAAGTAGAGTTATTAGCGCAGGGTGTAGGAAATTTGCATAACCCACCAATGCAAATCTCATGTCAGCAAGAGACACCATTGTACAGTGAAACCCATCGGTGGTCATTAGAAAAGAACAGCTAAAACACACACCTATTATGCTCCTTTTTAAACAAGTTAATATAGATCGCTGAGGTCCCCAAAACAACATGTCTTTTGAGTTTTATTGCTAAAAACACCACTCAGATTATGCATTTGAGCCATTCTAGCATGCCCACTCTCTTGTTCCAAAACTGGCTTTTTAAGTGGGCGGAGCCACCCTCCCGAGGCCCCGAGGTCTGTGAGCCAATGGGGTTTGAGCACAAGTTGCGGGTTTTGTGAGCCAATGGTGTTTGAGCATGGCTTCCGGCTTTCGTTGTATTTACTCAGTAACGTTCACTTATGTTATCTTATCAGTCCATCAAAATCTGTTTCTGAACAAATTTGAGGCAAGAAATAAGCAATCCGCTTGCTGAATCTTCACTCATATTAGATCTACAACGCCTCATTCAAAAGTTTGTACCGACTTTCGTTGCCTCACAGCAAGAAGGTCCTGGGTTCGATTCCCGCCTGGGGCGCTGTTGGCACCGTGCTCCGGGCGGGTTATCTCCCAAATAGGAGCCTTTCTGTGTGGAGTTTGCATGTTCTCCCTGTGCTCACATGGGGTTTTCTCCACCTAACGTCAGTAAGGACCCCCACCAAAAACATGCACCCATCATCGTCTGACCAGCGATGGACACTCGTCACCAGGTCCCCGGGCGCGTCGAAGAATGTTGCCCACTGCTCCTGGCTGCCCCCCCCCCCGGAGGAAGGACAAGCCAGGATGGGTTAAATGCAGAGGCCTTATTTCACCGGCCACCATCCAAAGCATGTGCATGTGTGTGTGTGTGTGTGTGTGTGCATGTGTTGTAGTGTCGTGTGTTGTGTGATAATTAAAGAAGATTCTTCTTCTTCTTCTTCTTCCAGAGCCATGCTCTTGTGGGACACGGACACCGCACTGTAACTCTAGGACACGGGGATTATTTGAAAGAAATGAAGAAATCTGGCACGAGTTGATGTCAGCTGACGTTGAGCGAAGTAAAAACCGTTGCAAGCCGAGCATTCGGAGGGGTTGGAGGCCTCAGCGCTTGGATCCCAGTGATTACTTTGTCATTACTTTACCTCATTATTTGACACTTTGGCCATGTCTAATATGAACATCCGACATTGTAAAATTATATACAGTATATGACAGAAAATAAGGAAAAGCATAATAGGTCCCCTTTAATTCTGGTGGTGTATTGTTGTACCAGCATGGTGAATTTACATGTTAACACATACCTCCTGATCACTGAAGCAGACAGCAGCCTAGCCTCACACTACTGGACTACAGGCCTGAAGGCAGATATTACATTATTTCTGAAGGCTGAAGCCAGATGTGGTGCTTATTTTACGTTAGTTGTGATTAGAGGATGTGACTTTACAAGTTTACTGGCTTGTTGCCGCTGTTGCGTTAACATGGATTGGTGGAGCAGACTACAGGCTGGATGCTGGTATTACATTACTTCTGATTGGCAGCGCAGACCATCTGAAGTGTCAGGGGGAACAAACCCTTCAGTTTAACTTGTTTATCCAATTCATCCGCCCTTTTCCGTCCTGATTGCCTCACACTAAGCTCGGGTGAAGTCACAAGGGAACAAGGGAAAGGCCCTGGGGCATGGGAAGACCAATTCACAATAAGTCATATATAGAAAAAAACTCCAAAAAACATGACCAGGTAGTAGATAATCTATAATCACATTCAAATTTGTATGCTTTATTATTTATTATTATTATTATTATTGCTGTTATTACTACTACACAGTTCCACATCTCCGATCAGAGTGATCTTTTCTCCAAACAAAGCAAATAAAAACTCCAGATTTATTTTATTTACTTCCTCCTGCTGCTGCAGGAGCAGATCACAGATCACCCCTGGAAAGATCTTGCCCGTGTTCTCATGGTCCGTGTCCGCTCGGTCCGCCCGAGTTGGGAACCGCTGCACTAGAGGCGATACCCTTGTTAATGGTCGGCTTTATTTCCCACTTTCATTGACCACATCTGTGGAATTACTGGACATTCTGGTTAAAGGCGCACTCTTCCTTGTACACTCAGTGAAACACCAGAGGAGAAGGAAACGCGCCGGTGCATCTCCGCCAACGCGGACTTCGCACAGTTACTGAGAATATTTCTCTCTAATGTGCGTTCACTGTTCAACAAACTGGATTAATTTATATTGAACTTTGTTGCTCATCACATGTGAATTGATTCGCTAAAGTTAAAACACTTATAATTAATTATTTATTTATAAAAATAAATACACAATCGAATGGCAAATTCAGCATACAAACAGTGATTATTTATAAATATTCAAATTCAATTTGAATTCAGTTCCTGCATCCCTACCATGTAGTGTTTCTTTCCCCCATCTTTGTGACAGGTAGAGTACAGAGATGAAAGTGTGTTGTAAAATAAGACATGAATTAGCGAACAAGTAATTCTGAATGAATATGTATGAAATAGATAGTGGCCCCTATTAATTTGACAAACCTACAGGGAAACAAATAACAATTATTTCAATTTAACCGCAAACTGAAATGCAAACGTTTTCCAAGCTCCGAGGTACCGTGGCCCTAAGAGCTCACTGCAACTCTAGAAAACACATACAAACAGACAACACAGAAATGCAAAAGCAACAACAAAACAGAATAAGCAACAACAGACCGGAAGTGAGGAACAATAGATGCACTGATTTATCTGCAATAAATCAATTATTTCCTGTTCTTTTATATAAGAATTCATACAAGTCCTGAACCTGGAGCCACAACTATCACCAGACCAATCACGAACGAATCAGGGATTCAGTGAATCCATGACCGTTTGCAGAGAAAGACACGCTCACACTCACTGAGTGAGTGTGAGCGAACGTCATTCAGAATCACCTTCGCTCACAACTGACTGAGAGCTGAACTAAGCCGACTGATGAATAGATCATTTCAAGATGCAGTTCAGTTCGTAAACCCAAAAGAGCAGAATAGTTCACGAAAGACAACACAATAATGGAGACTGGAAATTTTGTTTTCTCTGGAATATTGCACTTAAATGGCCGAAATAAAAACAATTGATATTAAAGTTGTTTTTTCTATTTATTAATTGCATGGAGGAAGCAGATGGAGGATTTGATCATGGTGGTCTCGCGAGTCTTTTTGCATGTGTTTGCTTAAGTTGCAGAGTTATGTTGTGGCTTTTGCATTTGTGTTTTGTCTATTTGCATGTGTCTTCTTAAGTTGCAGTGTTGTGGTTTTTGCATGTGATTTTTTCTATTTACATGTGTTTTCTTAAGTTGCAGTGCGTTGAGCTCTCAGGGCATCTGTACCGAGGCTCAAAACAAACTTTCACTACCGAAAAATGCATCTGCGGTTTCACAGCGGCACCAGATCAATATGAAGAACATAAAAAAGAAAGAATACAATCATGGCGGGAAGGGACTAAATTTGAATCAGCTATTGTTTTTGTTAACTCTAGCAGCTAGTGTAGAAGTAAAGTAGAAATAACGTTTCAATGTTAATTATTTTACTTAAGATTTTGATCAATGTAGGTGCAGTGGTTACTATCATGGACTCAACCATATTTATTGTAAAATGAATATGTTTGACAACACGATATTTCTCTCACACGCTGTAGTGGAGCGAGGGAACTGGCCGGATGCTAGGTTGTAGTGTTGGTACCTGTTTCGTGGCGGCCAGTTTCTTCTGCAGGTGGTCGATGGTCTCATCCGCCACCCTGATCTTCCTGAGGGCGTCTTCGTCCGCCAGCTTCTTGCTCTCCTTCCTTTCCCTTTCCTCCAACTCGCGCACTCGAACTCTCAGCTCGTCCACCTACGGGCGGAGACAAAGACTGTGTGATGCGATACACAAACGACAGAACGGGGTGAAAGGTCTTTCTTTCTTTCTTTCTTTCTTATGCCCGAGAGGGACTCTCGTGGGGAAAGCTTTTATTGTGGGAAATCCGAACCTCCGCCTTGGACTTGCGTTCGGCTGCCATGAGCTGCACTTTGTCCCTCTGCTCCTTTGGGGCAGACTTGTACATGTCCAGCAGGAGCTTCATCTCCTTCTGGGACTCCTGGGCTTTCCTGATAGGGGTGAAAACAAACGTTGTTGGGGGGAGGGGGTTTCCTTTCTTAAAGCAGGGAGTAGCTTTGAGACTAGGTAGGTAACTGGCTTCAGTTAGTAGAGTAGGAGTTGTGACTATTTATAAGAGAGGATCTAAAGATGACTACAGATGCTGAGGGTGCGGGCCAGTTTCCTCTTTAATAAGGGCTCCTCTAGCTAATTTCACTTCCTTCAAATTGTGGTGCAGTTAGTATTAAATATTTCACATAGGCATCGTCACTGGAACCGGCAATAAAACACAACAGATTCTCACTAACACTACAACCTAGCATCAGTTGCAGTGAGGCAGAACGAGTGTAAAACAATTGGTTTAGTTCACAATGAGTGCTCGGATCATAATACTAAGTCACTTTTGCTGAGTACCACAAATAAAATGTGCAGCTTTTGAAGCCAAAATGAAAGTTTGTCAGAAATGTATGACGATGAAAATATTCTCATTGCAATTCTTTAGACCACCATTGCGAATGGGTATGCAATTTATTTTAAGTTCCTTATCTTCTGTATTATTCACTAAACACAAGCAATAAATCATTTTAGAGTATCACCAACACAAAAATGGATACAGTCAACATATAAACTACTATTTCCTATAGGCCAGGCCCACGTGTTATGATGAAATGAGATTAATTGGTGCGTGAATTGATATGAATAACATATCTTTATTTAACTATGGAATTGTAAAAAGAAAAACCTTAAATCCCAGTAGAATATTGTCTTATTGATTTAACTTCAAGTCTTGTAATTGTGCGAATCTGAAATTAACATTCAAAAAATATGCAGTGTTTCAGCAGAAATGTATTATTTTTTACAAATTGTTGCACGCATACGTCCACATACACTGAGCGCCGCCGTGTGCTCAGGGAGAGCTTTATGCTCAATCAATTAAAAAAACAAAAACAACACACATTATTCTGGAAAAGGCTCTGTCCTCGACAGGTGTTCCAAGCTCTGCCAGCAGCACATGACATGCACAGTGCACTTGTCTTTTATTTATATTGGATTATCTATTATATACAGTATATATCTATATATATTATTAATCTCATTGTCATCTATATCATCTATATTAGTATATTTAATATATACAGTATATATCCAGGGTTCCCCCAGTGTATTGCAAGACCGGCAGGCCTTAGCATGGGGGGGGGGGGGGCTCTCTATTTGTTTTCCTATTTAAAATGGGTAAAATCGTATTTCTCTCTCTTACTCCCGCTCCCATTTTCACTAGAGATAACGTCCAGTTCAAACAAACTGTCAGTTATTTATTTACATGTAAAATGTGAAAAGAATATGTAAAGTAATGAAGTACAAATGGGGTTATTTCATAAAAAATCTGAAAAAACGCCCTAATCTCAATTTTTATAGCCCCAGATCCATTCATCTGTCATTCCGATCATTCATTAAAGCCCTCGAGAATAATATGATACACATACTTGCCTCCGGGGCGAACAACTTTTCTGGGGAAAACCCTGATATCTATATATATTATTATCTCATTGTCATCTACTATTATAAGTGTCTGTTTCCAACCATGCTGGATTAAATGTACACTTTTTTTACAAGGACTTTTCAAGCACTTCAGCACAAAAGAGGATATTTTCAAGGTATTCCAATACTTAAATTTCTGAGGACAAAATTCAAGCACTTACTGCCCCTCAAGGACCTAGTAAGAGCCCCATTTATGGTATGTATTATACAGTGGGAGTGTGAGTGGGGGAAAGTGTATTAGACAATCTTCTTGATAGAAGAATAGTCCAAGGACGTAACAAGATCAGTTAGTGGATTAAAATTTGATTCTGTGTTCCTGTGTGTCTCATTATACTGTCAATCAATATAGTAGCCTATCACACGACAGGGGAGGAAGAATGTGGTTTAGTGGCCTTTTTTTGAGGCAAATGGGTGGCAAATTTGTAAAATTAAACAAAAACATTGATCTTAAATAAATGTTCCCGCCAGACGACATACTTGAGTTCAGCTCTGAGCATCTTCAGTGTGTCGGAGTCCTTCCTCTTCAGCTCCTCGCTGCGCTGCCTCTCCCTCTCGCGCTCCCTCTCCCGCTCCCTCTCCGCCTCCCTTTCCCTCTCGCGTGCCCGCTGTCTCTCCAGCTCCTTCCTCCGCTCCTCCTCCTCCTCATGCTCATCATCCTCCTCCTTCTTCACCTCCACGCCCTCGCTGGTCGTCTCCTCCAGCATCAGGATGCCAGCGTCGCCGCTCTGGCAACGTAGCTGGCCAAGAATACAACTCCATTAGTTATTATTATTATTCATTAATAATTTTACACATCCTAGCGACTGCCACTACTGAGCAGGATCTCACAATTAGATTCAAAATCAGAAACAGTTCATTCCACCAGGTACATTATTGAAATTTGTTCTGGTGAGCTATGTTGCGTTACACTGCTGACTATTAACATAAAAAGCTTAACGGTCAAAAAAAATGGAGTAAAAGTAATAATGAAAATAAATAAGGAAATATATAGAAATCGTCAAAATAATACAAAAAATAAATAGGCTGATATAAAAAAATATACTGAATATTTTTTATATTATCTTTTACATAATATCGATTCACCGATATTCATGAGATGGCTCACGATACAATTTTATACCAATCTATTTACATTTTATAAATAATGATAATTTATGTTTCTGCCAGTGGGTGCCGGGGGGGGGGGGGACAGAGGCGAAGCCGAGAATCTCTCGAGATCTCCTCTCCTCTCCGCTGTGGAGATAAGGGCGCAACACCCTCTGCATGTTTCTGCCGGTGGGTGCGGGAAATTGGAAATGGGGGGGCGACACATAGCAGAGCGGAGATCGCGGGCGCAAAATTTGCGTCTATCAATTACCCTCCATGCATAATGGGCAATGCGCAATTTGTGCCCCTGTCTCCCTCTCCCTCTGCATTTTTCCCGCACCCACGGGATCGGCGCCTATTTTACAGTGAACCATCAGTATATCATCTCAAAGCATATTTCATGTTACAAAACCAGTCTAATACAGAAAAGTAATATTTCAATGAATTTGGGTCTATGGTGGTAGGAGTATTATTTATTTTTAACACAACCCTAGTTTTACATATTATCTCGAATCCTTATTCTCCCTTACCATAAAGCCTGTCTGGTAAAGGTGCGGCGCTGGGGCATAGTCTGCCGCTCTCTTAAGTCTAACCCCGCGGTCTACCTTGTTGATCTCCACCTGCGTCTCTCGCAGCTTCCTCTTGAAGCGCTGCACGTCGCCTTTCAGCTGCAGGTTGTGGTTCTGCAGGCTGCTGATCAGGTGCCTCATTTCGCGGTTGATCGGCCCTGAGGAAGCCAGAGGAGTCAGGGCCGCCAGTCACACCACATCACTCAAATTATTTAATACACTGCGATAACACGTCAAAATGTGAGAAATTAAACAAGAAAACCTGCGACACAGAAGCTACAACGCAATGTAAGACTTTAATCTCAACGAAAAGAAATCGTCGAGCAACCTGACTGTTACCAACTGTCCAGAGGCGGCAGCAGCAGCAAAGGGGTTAATTTAGCCTCTGAACAAAGACGCTGGTTGAAAATAAAGATCCACAAATATAAATATATATAAATTTTCTTGGGTCTGATGGTGATTCCACAAGGCTATTGAATTGTTTTTATTCTTTTCTTTGGACTTATTTGAAAATGATCAGCTTGTTTGTCAATATTGACGGGCATTCCTGTTGTGGAGCCCATTATACCACCTCTTATCAATAGTATTATAGACTTAAATTTTGTCATAACAGCCTTTTGTCTTAACTGCAACATTTTTTCTGATAATATCTTTAAAATGTGATTATTGGCTTATCTAGCTGAATCTCAGCAGCCCAACAAATTGGTCAACTCATCATTGTCATACCCAGGGCTGCATAAAGTGCACATACTGTTGAAGTCAGTTTTTGTGGAGTATGACTCCTTTGATTTTGTTTTATAATAACATATCCAATTAATTTTTGGTCCTTTATTTAAACATCATCATCCTTGCTTTGTATAATGTATAATGCAAGATCTGAAATGTGGGTTTAGAATTTTTACTATCATACTGTAAAATCCTGCATATTGTTATTAGGGTTCGATCGATATGGGTTTTTAAAACGCCGATACCGATATTTGTTTGACTGGGGCTGCTGATACCAATATTTTTCCTTTTCTTCCCTGAGAAAGACTCAGCTCCAACTGGCCGATATTCAATATCTAATCAAACAGCAATATTGGCCCAATATATCAGAAATCCGATACTACGGTCTAAATCTAATTGTTATATTGTTATAAAATGCTCAATAAATGTATAATAAAAAAAAAAATTAAAAAAAGACATGGTGCTTGCGATACCTCAAGCCCCGCCCCACCCTTATCAAGACTAAAATTTACTATAATTATGCCTCAGATTCCTTTCCAAGCTGCCTGTTGGCCCGGTGAATTCATATCGAGTTTACAAGACTGGTAGTAAAGAATGTGGCATCAACTATTGACGTCCTTCAACCAAGCATCATCCTCTTGGTTGATAATATGAAGCTACACACTTTCAGACCGTAAACATATACCAGAATGCACTTATTTGGCAGCAAAACATTGTGGTAGTCACAACTGAAACCCACTTCACCTCCTGCGACAGGCTGTGCATCGACTTTGCATCTACTCTCTTTGTGAATCAGTGTTCGCACCTCGCACCAAGGAGGGTGGCGTCATCGAAAATATAATTCCCTGACATGCAACCATGATGCATCCGCACGTGTGTAAACGCTGTGTTTCACCTGCTTGCTCATTGGCGGCCAGGTTCTGCTCAAACTCGATCCGCAGCATCTCGTACTCCTTGCGGACTTGTGCCAGTGTGTCTTCCAGCTGGATGACCTCCGTCCGCAGCTTCTTCTGGAGGGAGAGCTCGTCACTCTGCACGGACAGGAGAGGGTTAACTCCAATTCAAACAATGTTCTCAATGTTGTTATATTGTTGTTATATGCGGTTCTGGCCCAAAGCCGAGATGTCAAACAATTGACAGAAACAGCCAGATCCCTTTCGAACGAGCAATGGTGTAAACATAAACATGGCAAATGTTGTTGAAAATACCGTTATTAGTCTATCCGAGACATGTGCCCGGTAAAGTAGAAACACGTTCGATGATGAAATCTCGCTCAAACCCAATATCAGGAAACGATTATCTTCATTAAACGGTCATGAAAACATGTGAATACAGTTTGAGTCTGCCTGCCTGATTTTGCGGCCAAATAGCGTGACCCCAATGTTGAATTAGCTGGAGGCAGAAAGTGTACCTGTGTCTTATAATGAGACCGATTCCTTTGGATCATCTTGTTGAATAATCACTTATGTTATTATTTTTTATATCTGAAATATCTAGAGGCAACACAGAGGCCCTGCGTGCGATACCTCCATGTGCTCGATCTGCCGCAGGTGGGCATTCTTGGCGGTGAGCAAGAGGGCCCGGGCTTCGTCCAGCTGGGTCTTCACTCCCAGAGACTCGTTATACAGCAGGGAGAACTGAGACTGCAGGCATTTGTACTCCGGCGTCTCCTTCACCACCTCCTCCGGGATGTTCCGCAAGTCCATCTGAGAAATTTGGGGGGGGGGGGGTTTAGGTCAAGTAATCGGGGTTAGGGTGAGAAAACATTTTGCTATATTGTCAAAAAATTGTTTTTCCATAAAAAGCAGAAGTGATACTAAATAGAGCTTTTTCACATGATTTGACTACTTATTTTTCAGGTGGGAAAACAGAATATCAAGAGGACACGTGTAGTCTAGCCTGAACTCGAAAGGTACTGAGCCAGATTTTCCTTATACTGTTGAACAATGGCTAATGGTGCTTGCAGAAATAATAATACGATACATTTTTTTATTGTGTCATTTTTACAGAATAAACCCACAAAAGGTCATTGGCGCGACTAGAAAGCAAAGTATGAAAAAAAAAAATTACCCGTCTGGTAAAAACAGTACATTTTCCAAATTACCTACTGCAGATGCACAATAAGGACAAATAGAGAGGGGAGGTATATTTAATGACAGATTTGAATATTTGAACATTGAAAGTTGTGACTGATGAATGAGCCATGAAAACATTGGTTGCTTGAGTAATGATTTTTTGGGGGATGGATAAAAAATAGTAAACTATTCAAATGGGTCTCTAAATATAGCTGGTGGGAAACCGAGCAGGGACGGGCACGCTACCTTCAGCTTTTCACTCTCCCGCACGGCCTCCTGGAGCTCCAGCTGCAGCTTCTCCAGCTCCGCCATGCGGCTGTTGGCCAACTCCTGGTTCTGCTCCAACTCCGCATTCAGACTCTCAAACTGACATCAACACACACACACATACACATTGTGTAAACACGTGGCAAATGGAAGAAATGCGTAATGTAAACACGGCCTTCTCCAACACGGCATCTTGTTTCTCCAAGTGTGACATTCAGAGTTGCGCGGTGCTCTTAACATGTGCGATAAGGGGGGGGACGACACACAAGGCACTCGGGGCTAAAACGGCCGCGGGGCCTCCTCCATCTGAGCACTTCATTCTGAACTTAATTTACAAAAACAGCTATAGGGTTACAATCGGCTTTATGTTGCACATATAAATCTCTATTTGGATGGGACTGGTTTCCCAGGATTCTGACTCATGTGTTCTTGTTCAAATTGTAACGTCAAGAGCTGTTTTACATCAGAAAGGAGAACTGGAACCCAAGGGGAGCAGATAGAAGTTGTTTGGTGGACCCGTCACACCCCTGCCCACGGAAACTATGCAGCCTTTAATGTTTTCCAACTGATTGGTTTGTGTTTTTTTTCCTTTACATTTGTAACTGGCGTGGGCTAACTTTACAGTCTCATCTGGACCAATCAGCTGAGGCTACGCCCCAAGGCAGAGGAAAAAAAAACAACCTTCCTTTGCTATTGGTAAAAAGAAAAAAAAAAAATCATTCCTCCTCTGCCACGAAATGCAAACAAACTCACAGCCTGGAATGGCATTACTTGACGTAATTCCCGCAGTGCCAAAGTTATCGGCAAAGAGACGGTAATCTTTAACGCAGAGTGCGTTGGCATCCTGTAATATTGAAACTGACGTGGCAGAGACGGGCTTAACTCGCAGAAAAGCTCCGGTGTCATTTCCATTTTGGTCATTTATTTGGTGCCAGACCTCTTGAACAACACAGCTGAACAGCAGAGTGTGTGCACGTGGAGTCAAATAAATCACATTTTTGAGAGATGCTCACCTTCTGGATGTTTAGAGTGATCTGGCCTCCAGGTAGGCCCCCCGAACTTCCTGTGCTGTTGTATCCAGAGTTTAGCTGTACAGAAAGAATGAAAGAATGAAAGAACGAAAAAAACAAAAAACAAAGAAAAACACTGCAGGTCAGCGACCAACACCACTCGCCCCAAGCACATGCCAGAGCACGCATGCCATCTTACCAATAATTGGTTTACTAGGATACCCTTATTTTGTTGACATTAGGGCTGTGACAACAACCAAATTACCGCAGTACGTGATGTCACCGCGGCATTGAGCTCAATACCTTCATCACCGCAAATTAATTAATTATATATATATATATATATATATATATAAATTATATATATATTTTTTGCTGGTGAAAGTTACAGGAGGACATGAAATATAAACACAAAAATCACTGCCAAGTTATCATCATTGATGATGACTTACCAATGATTACCGTGATTATCATAATCTTCCATGCTATGTTCAAGGACTTCTGGAGAAACTTTTCAGTTGCTTCGCCCCTGCTCGTCACTTCAGCTTTGCATATGAGGGGAAGGGACAGTCCATTAAACATATGGGGGATTTCTTTTGTGTGTGTCCGATTATAAATAATTTCTAGGGCTGTACCCGACTCAGAATTTTGTCAGTCTAACTGGTATTGGCTGTTGTATGCAAATATGAATAGGGCACGGCTCTCGGGAGCACGGAGAGCTGTGTTCGTGTCAGGACGATTCACACATATAAATATATTTAGGATTCCCCTTTATAATTCCTCATTGAAATGTTATCCCTGTACATTTTTGTATGCTTCTGTCTATTTTATCCTATTATTGTAATGCACACTGAGTGACAAAAATAAAGAAAAGAAAAAAGTCAGTTATACGTTTCTTTTTACCGCAGTAAGAAAAGATTTATACTGTAGCCCTAGTTGACATTCCCATGGCTGGTGTAAACAACACTCCTCCATGGATGTACACATGGACAGTATATAATCCATTACACTCGGAGCAGTCACAGCTGGTGCCTGCTCTGGATTACACCGATTTGGGTGTGGACGCGCCACACACACACACACACACATACACATACACACACACACACACACATACACATACACATACACATACACATACACACACACATACACACACCTGCTCCAGCCCTTCAGCCAGATGTTTGTTGAGCTTCTGCTCCCTCTTGCGGAGTTTCTCGATGTCCCACTGCAGGTCCTCCACAGTGGTCTCCATCTCGGACACCTTGGTCTCCGAGCTGGTCACCTTGTCCACCAGCTCATTGTACTGCAGGGACGGAGAGATGCCAACAGGGCACGTATTTAGCGAGACAGAATGTGTTGGTGTGATGAAAACCTATTAGTCCACTTCTTCAATCACAGGGGGTATCGCCAGAAGATTTTCAACAGCTATACCTATATAGACTTTGATAGCGGCTCATAAATAATACGTATTTCTGTTCTATTTTACATGTTCTTATGTTTCCTATATGCACCGAACACCAAGATAAATTCCTTGTACGTGTAAACTTACTTGGCAATAAAGACTATTCTGATTTAGCCACCTCCCGATTTTCTTTTACAATATCTGAAAAACGAACTTGAAAGTGGCACGCTGGTTGTAAATAGGAACTCTGACATAGCTATCAAAACAACTATCTAAAAATAAAACTGTATGGCACATTTACTGTTACTGTACAACCACCCTTCAGTTCGATTTCTTTTGGTATCTTTAGGTATCAAACATTGCAATCAAATGCAACAGAACGTTTGGTGAGTTGGTTGATGCCATACAATTTTGATACGCAACACTATAGATCACATATTTTCTAATCAATTTGCTAAAAAGGCTCTAAAAATCTCTCATTGTGCTCTTTATCTAGCTTTTTGTGGTTTTCCTTTAAGTGATCATTATGTGGACACAGGGATATTGTAACTAAGGCTGAGAAGTGTACACTCAAACATATTCTACTGTTGCAGCCATTTAAACTCTCTCTCAAAATGATTGGTAGAACTTTCATAAACAATCAATCCATGAAGCACAACCAAACACACCTCCATGGACATCTTGTGGTGTCTGCCCTGAAGGAACGAGGCCAGGTCCTGCAGACGGTCGTTTTCCACCAGCAAGGTGCGATTCATGTTGATGATGTCGGACCGATTGTCGTTCTCACACGCTGCCGACGACAGTTCCGTTAGGAGGCACGTAATTACAAAAGCAAGTACTGCAAGTCCCTGACAACCTGCCTGTGGAACAAGTTGATCCACTGGCAACATCATTTTTCTGACAGCGGGATACATTCATGCTGAAATACGATTCAAAAGGCCGATGGGTATCAGGCTTTACAAAATTAAATTCAAGTTCTTTCAATGACTTTTTTAAGCACTACAGTGACCTATGCAGCACAGAATTTTGGAGTTAACTGTCTCTCACCATTTTTGTAGTCTGGATTTTTTGGGTGTGGCTAAATAAAGACTCAGAGCGGTCATACTCAGCATGGCCCCTTCCCATAATACTATATAAACACCAGGTCAGACTGTCGGAAATGGAGCATCAGTGGTGAAATAAGTTAAGCTAACAGGAGACCGTGAGCTCATGCAGGTCTTGACGCCGATACTGTGGGTGCGGTGTTGCACGCGCGATGTCGCACAGCGGAGAGTCCCCCCCCCCCCAATTTTCAATGTGATCTTTATTAATAAAATATAAACTTAGTCTCACTGTCTATTATTTATATTTTTGTATTATTTATATCTATATTATATCTATGTATACGATATTAATCTTGTCCTCTTGTGTCTATTTCCAACAATGCTGAATCAAATTTACATTTCCATGCCACAAACTATGTTGTGAAAGTGATTCTGGAAAAATGTTATTACGTTCCGATTTCAGTACCAAAACCAGGAGGATATATCACAGGTTTTCAATGATTGCGTTATTTTTCAAGGACTTTTCACGCACATCATCACAAAAGGGGTTTTTTTCTAGGCACCCCAGTACTTAAATTTCTAGGAATGAAATCCACGCACCTCAAGGACCTGGTAAGAACACTGATACTGTAAATGGGACACTGGGAAGACTAATGTAACCACAGAAACACAACCAAAACACAAACTCTTTCAATAAGGAAAAGATGATACACTGGCATTTTGGTTTTGGACGCTTCTGCAACCATTTACAGATACATTTTGGTTTTATTTTGTGAATTTGTCGAGCCGTCATTGCTCTTTGTAAAGTCTGTTTTAAGCAATGTGTTTTATTAAAGCTCTACATCATTCTCCATTGCATCTGTTTACAGTGACTTCAACCCACTCACCTGCTGCCTGGACACGCTTGCAGAGGTCGTCAATGCAGCTGTGCAGCCTGGTGAAGACGCACACCAGACAGGAGATGGCCTTCTTGCTGAACTGCATTCGGTCCTGCAGTTGCAGAGTGAGCTCTTCCTCTCCGCTGTGCTCCAGCGTGGCCAGGAAGGCTTTGGCATTGTCACTGAGTGGAGGAGGCGGCAGCGCTGCATCTGCACAGGGGGGTGGGGGTCAGGTTGAGGGGTTGTCAATTTCAGAAATCTGGGTTAACCAATGACCCGACAATGCCTAGATGTTTAATGACCTGTGGTTAGCGTGAATGTAGTAAATCATTTGCGGTTACGACTGATGTAACCAGCCTTAACCGATCACTCTTTCAACAACACAACTGCTTTGATTACACAATAACCGGACAAATTGTATGGGCGGTGTAACAATATATCACATGAACATATATGCACACACATAATGAGGAACACAACCTCATATAGCCCCAGTCATATCTTTATTTCAACACACAATGTTCATTCCCACAGACACATGCAGGTGCTTGTGGTCAGCCTTGGACTCCTGCCAAATATATTTGCTACAATACTGTATTATTGTATGATCATATAATCAAACATAGTTGTGTACACTTTTTAACGTAGTACTCTGCATACTGTGTACACTCGTCACAATTGACAACTCCGGTTGAAACCAGTTAAAACCATTTCTAGTCACCCCATCGTCCGTTACATTGTGAAAAACTCATTCCTATGTCATAATGCGAACCATGACCATATAAACTTGTCTGTGTTCTGAATAAACTGTTCGTCTCAGGGAGCTGCTCCTGAGCGCATCTCTGATCCGATCCTTGTACAAACTAAAACTAATGTCTGTCTGCCTCTTTATTTAAAAACCACCGACTGACAAACTGCAGATTAAAGCAACTCTTTAATTTCTGTAACAGGCTGCTTTCAACAATGAGACAGAATTGGTTAAAAAAAACAAAACACAAAATCATCAAACCATTAAGCAAACTCACAACTAGCAAACGCTCAAAACAATTGAGCTGGAGAAACCCTCCTCTTTGATAAAGTCCAGACTTTGGAAATATTTTGCTTTTCTACTGCTATGCCCGTTTCATAACGCAGACGAAAGATAAAGTTTTATTAATCCCCAAGTTCAGGTAAAATAATCTAAACTAACTTCAGTCTGCCAAGGAGGCCTCGTCGTAAAAAGGGAACCCCTGGTCTAGAATACAGGGTTTAACCACTTGGTTTAACCACAGCTTTGCTGAAATATGAGTTGCTAAGAAGCACTTAACTTTTACCTACATTATATGACAACTTGACATAGTAAAACAGAAAGCCACTGAAAGAATAATCAATGCAATTCTTTACTCCGACAAATGAGAGCAGTACAGAGCTCCACATTTGACATGACACCTAAGCTAACTGACAGAGTAATTAATTCAGGACCCAGTCATTTAAAAAACAAATTAGAGCTGCGTTGAGTGAATATGGAAGGAGGAGTTGTGTTTATAGCAGTGCTCCATTAAACACTTGCATTCAGGTTGCATTTATGCCTCCTATTTGTTTGGTAAACAAAGATGAACCTGTTACTCATTTTACATTAAACTGATAAATATTTACATTTGTATTCTTATAACCTTTCCAATTAATATGCACGTAACAGGGCATTCTAAAAAGTGTGCCTTGACAATAGAAACTCTCCTTACAAGCTGCTGGTTCCTGGGGGGGCTCTGTGGGCGCGGGTGTCTCCGCCACCCCATCGGGAGGGGGGGGTTGTTCCTGCTGCTTCTCCTGTGGAGGTGGCTCCGGCTGGCCGTCCTCATTGTCTCCCTCTGGAAGTGGAGGTGGAGGCACGACAGGGGCTGGAGGTAGTGGGATCTCCCCATCCTCCGTCGGGACGGGGGCGGAGGGAGGGGCCGGGGCTGGAGCGTCAGGCTCAACATGCTTGCGCAGAATGTGAACTTTCTCCTCCAACTAATTTGAAACAAGGCGAGAGATGCGTTCAGGTTCTAGTTCACAGCTCTGGTAAAACACTTTGTTGTAAATATAAGGTGTATATTTTATTTTTTTATTTATTAGCATGTAAAATGGTGACAGCACTGAAGTCCAGTGATTGTACTGTATATGTAAACGAGTCTAGATACATCTCGAAATAACTATGATTACGAATGGCTACTGGTTCGTAAGCTTGAGCATGACATGTTGCTTTGGGAACTTGATTTGAAAATATTATTCTCTATAGGGTACCTGAGACCAGTAGCGGTTGACAATTAGCAGAGTGGTGTCATCGGTAGCTTGTCTCTTCTCCAGCTTTTCGATTTTCTCCCGTAACTCATCCTCCATGGTCTGCCGCTGCTCCAGCCGCTCACACAGCTTCTTGTTTTTGAATTGGATCACTTTCATGTCCATTTCCTCCTGCAAAAGACAGAACGGGGTCGGGGGGCATTGATGCAGGCGCCAGAGTTTCAAACTAGATCACATCA
Source organism: Zeus faber (assembly GCF_960531495.2). NCBI lineage: Eukaryota > Metazoa > Chordata > Actinopteri > Zeiformes > Zeidae > Zeus > Zeus faber. The sequence continues at coordinate 8,070,132 of NC_137207.1, forward strand.
TTCAATTTTAGAGAATTAAGTTGAAGGCAAGGCACTGAGATGAGCTCCCACCGTGGAGGACACTCCCCCGATGCGTATGGGCTCGATCAGCGTGGTGGTGGTCTTCTCCTCTTTCTTACTCTTCTTCTCAGGTGGGCCAGGGGGGCTGTCCCCTCCCGAGGGTCGCTTCCCTCCCCCAGCACCTGACATCTTGACCCTGTGATAAGAGGAAGAGGAAGCATTGCCAAACAATACTACTGGATCAACACACTAGCAGCATTGTTCGGCACTGTTTCACACACACAGCAAGAGTGGTTTATTGTCCACTAATTTCAACGGACTACGGGAGGCTCCAGACGACGTTATTTTGCTGTTTGTTTCGAGGTATTCCAAAATGAGCTGGAAAACGACATTTTACTGAGACCCGCCTGGAAAACTACAAAGTGCCTTTCATTTAAGGGGTGGTGCATCCTGCCAAGCGAACTATGCTAATTTAGCTAACTGACTAGGAAAGCAGCCTTCTCACATTCTGATGGATTTTTTGCAATTGTTTTAATCGGCAACGATTTCGAAAAAAAAAAAAAGAGCCGCGAGTTGGTATCCGCGGAACATCTCCGTCCGTGAGTTTAATGCGCTCGGCTTTCGTTTTCTAACAAATATTACAAACCTTTTCTACAAGCCGCAACTGCAGTCGTCAAGCGTACGTGAGCCGCAGGAAATTACGTAGGTCATTTCCGGTAGCGAATTTGTTTTTAACTGGGGAATAAAAACACCGACTTATAATACGCTTTAAAAAAAAAAAAACAAACACAAGATGTGTGTTTTGTGACGATATAAAAAGAAATAAAATATAAAACGTAAAAAAAAAACAAAAAAAAAAGAGACGTTGAATATCTCCCTACACGTTTTACACCCTGTCACGCGATGGCGCTGCGACGTCTCCTCAAGCCCCATCTCAGGCTTGTGTGCGAGGATGTAAAACGATTGAGGTGCCGATGCTAACCGGCCTTTCTAGAGTGCAGACAGTTGTGACTTGATATAGCGACGGGAGGGACGGAGCCTTGGGACTTTTTTTGGGGGGGGGGGGGGGGGGGACTTTCCTCCGATTTGAGCCGAGAAAAGAGCCGGAGCTCGGGTCATTGAAAATGGAAGAAACGGCGACCCCCCCCCCCCGGCGGTCTGCAAGACGTACGGCAGCCACTTCATCTGGCACGACCCGTTGATTGAATCGGATATGTGCACATTAAAAATGTAAATGTTTTCATTTTGATCATCTGATATTCGTGTTCATTTATTAAAGTGCTGCAATAAATGCGTCTGTTGTCTATGTGGATATGCTTCAATAAAAGATTAAACATTTCTTGTCTAACGAGTCAGTGTTTAGTTACGTGTTTCAAAGAAAGCAAACGGTATGAAAGCAATATACACCAAAATAAACTGAAGCAATGACCCGATACACTCCGAGTGTACGCATTTTTTGTGGAGGTTGTACAATTGTATCCATTCACAGTTCTCACTCTTCCACGGGGCAGCGCTGAAACGTTCAAACCTACCGACCCGATTCCGGGGTCTCCGTGACGTCACAGTCACGTGGCGATCGTATTTCGCCACAAACCCCAGCGCTGTCGATAAAACCGTGCCCGTCCAGCGTCGACGTCAAGCCTCGCGTTCCCTGTTAACCCCCCGATGTCGCACTGTAAGTTTTCTATGTCGTTTTTTGTTTTTTTTTAATGTCTTTGCTGAATGGCGAGTGCTTCCTGTGTCCGTGGAGCTGCTAAAGGCCGAAGCGCACCGCGCACACGGGGCTGCGGGACGTGTTTGTGCATCTGACAGCGACGTGCGGTTCATAAACCCGGCGGATTTCGATTTGGACATTTCCCCTACGCACATCCACGCTGACATAGCTTAACGTTGGATGCACACCGGCAAGCTTTTTAGCGAGAGTCGGGCAGATGGCGTTCCAAAATATAGTTTTGCATCAAGTCCTAACCCTTGCTTCACAGTCATATCTGACATCGGACCCTCCCCCTAGCGGACGCCGGGTGAACTGCGCCCGTTGAGTCCTGCGATTTATTTATTCTGTCCATTGTTCCAGATTAATAACTCGTCACGATGACCAAAGACATAATTGTTGGCGATGACCTGCCCGACTGGGTCGGGGCCAAGGAGTTCTACCAGAAGTACGACCCGAAGGAAGTGATCGGCAGGTGAGTCCAACGTGGAGGACCAGTAAGTGCGAGCAGCTTGACTGGACCGACTGTTGATGTTAACACATGCGTTTCCAGGGGTGTGAGCAGTGTGGTGCGCAGGTGTGTCCGTAGACACACGGGGCAGGAGTTGGCCGTGAAGATTATCGAAATCACGGCAGAGAAGATGACGGTGCAGCAGCTGGAGGAGGTGAAAAGCTCCACGCTGAAGGAGATCCAAGTCCTCAACATGGTGAAGGGACACTCCTCAATAAGTAAGCCGCTATTCTCATCTTATTGTCTATCAAACTGTGCTTGACTGAGAAATATATAGAACTGAGCCTGCCTTTCCATCCATCTTTCTCCCCTAGTCACTCTTATTGATTCCTATGAATCCAAGACCTTCATATTTTTGGTGTTTGACCTGTGAGTTTGAAGACATGTTTTATAGCTATACAGTACAATATTCAATTAATTGACATTTTGAACCCTTAGTTTCTGTTTTAAATTCCTGCTGTCTTCTCCTTTCAAACAGCATGAGGAGAGGAGAGCTGTTTGACTACCTCACAGAGAAAGTTACCCTGAGCGAGAAGGAAACTAGGTATGACGCCACAAATAAGCATGCACCACTAAGGCATTATTTCCTGTACGCCCAAAAGCTTTTTGTTGACCGGCTTCGACCTTAACATTTTGTTGTTTTCAAAGATTGAAATGATTTATTGGTCACATACATATTGCACTGTACAGCATGTAGTGAAATGTTTTTTTTTTATTAAAAACAATAATTCTATATTTATTTATTTATTTATTTGCAACCTCCCGAGACTGTGCTGGGCCGGGTAAAAAATATATAAAATAATAATAATTAATAAAATAATACTAATAAATACTATTTATACTACTAATACTATTTCAGTGCTCAGATTTTTCCTGACGGATACAAAAAAAAAGTCTGTCATCAATGTCAATCACGATCAATGGACGATTTCATCGTAAATCTATCCAAGCCTACGCAGTAGATACGCTCTGTACGGGAAGATCCGCATGAAGGTAAATAACTGGCGCATGATAGACGTCATCAACACGTGACACGCCCACTCGCTCGCTGTGAATGATCCGGACAATTACCTGCTCTGTTCACACACACCGCTCAATTGGACATAACCCAGACTTTTTACTAGGGTGTTGGGTGGGTAAAGTCCAGGTAATGTTTGAGTCAAATGACTTAGACATTTGCATTCACACATACAGCTCATCCGGGTAAAGTCCGGATAATTTGAGGTTTACATTGCACGTGTGAAAGCAGCATGAGCCTCCCTGTTCTGGTCTTGTTGCTGCGGAGGCGTCTGCCTGACCGCAGCCACTGGAACAGTCCATGGTTGGGATGGTGGAGATCCTTTAATAATCCTCTTAGCCCTGGTTGCTGGCCGGCAGGAGCATGATCCGAGCTCTGCTGGAGGCAGTTCAGTACCTCCACTCCCTGAACATCATCCACCGGGACCTGAAGCCCGAAAACATCCTGTTGGACGACCATGGACACCTCAAACTGTCTGACTTTGGGTTCTCTGTCCATCTGCAGCCCGGTGAAAAGCTACGAGGTAAAAAGAAAACATACACCATAGATAAAGATTTGAATACCCCCTTAAATTGTCCATTGGAATTATTTATGTGAAGCTATGACCAGTAACTCTGTTGTTCTAAATTGTGGCTCTTTTTTTAACTTACTTCAGAGCTTTGTGGAACCCCTGGTTATTTGGCTCCGGAAATTCTGAAGTGCTCCATGGATGAAACACACACAGGTTATGGCAAAGAAGTGGATCTGTATGTTTATTTAATTTATTTTATATTTAGGTCATTCTATTATTGTCATCTTTTGCAACCATCACTACATTAAAATAAGAATGTTCCCATGCACGAAACCTGCCCATAGATTTGTTTCTCATTTATATATTTTAATAATTTAGCATATGGGTCAATGAAAAGCGATGATGTAGACAATTTGAAGTCTCGGTTCAAGTCAAGATTAGGGTAAGGGTCTCTGGACCTGCCTTTTCAATCATTAAAATAGTAGTGGATTTATATCTTGCAATTCTTAAACTCAAGCTTGCTAGTGAAGATTTATTTTATGTCTGTCTGTCTATGTGCCTACCTACAGCACATGAGGTGACAAGTATAACAAAAAAGTGCATTGTTTCCAATCCATGTATCATTGGTTGATTTGTTGCTGTTCTTTCTTGTGCTCTGCGTCGTCAAGATGGGCGTGTGGAGTAATCCTTTTCACCCTGCTGGCCGGCTCTCCGCCCTTCTGGCATCGCAAACAGATGCTGATGCTGAGGATGATCATGGATGGTCGCTATCAGTTTAGCTCTCCGGAATGGGACGACCGCTCTGACACAGTCAAAGACCTGGTAAAAGACATGGCGCTGCGCATTTTGCTCCCTACAGAGCCCTGTGAGTCATGAAAGTGGCCCAACAGCTCAACAGTCAGTAATGGCCGCTTCCCACCTAGATCTCCAGGCTGCTGGTGGTCGACCCGGCTCTGCGTCTCACTGCGGAGCAGGCCCTGGCCCACTGCTTCTTCAGGCAGTACCAGAAGGAGAATGTGCGTCTCTTTAGTCCAAGGAAGACCTTTCGGGTGAGGAGCACAACACATTTTTTTTTTCGAGCTCCCTCTGCTGCATTTTACTGAACTAAGCCTATGGAGCAGAGCAGTCTAAATATCAGGGTTTTTGCGAGGTCCTTGAGGTGCTTGAAATGCTTAATTTAGTCCTCTAAAAACGGAAGTACTGGAATAACTTGAAAATAGCCCGCTTAGGTGTTTGAAAAGCCCTTTAAAAAGTGTAATTGGATCATTAAAAGCACAGACAATCAGTGATAACCCCCCTGGTTTTGTTATTCAAACCGTAACGTAATACAATTTTTCGTAATGTTTTTTTTTTTTTTAATCTTGTACACACACACACAAGTGTGTGTGTGTGTGTGTGTGTGTGTGTGTGTGTGTGTGTGTGTGTGTGTGTGTGTGTGTGTGTGTGTGTGTGTGTGTGTGTGTGTGTGTGTGTGTGTGTGTGTGTGTGTGTGTGTGTGTGTGTGTGTGTGTGTGTGTGTGTGTTTATTTTTATATATATATATATGACAATGAGATTAAGATGATATTTAAATTGATAAAGATCACATTGACAATTGATTATACACTACTCACAAAAAGTTATGGATATTCGGCTTTCGGGTGAAATTTCAGGATGAACCTAAAATGCACTATAACCTTTACAGGTGAACTTAATTTGACCTTCTCTAAACTTTTGAATGCACATGTCCAACTGTTCAGTGTTTCAGTACTTTTTGCACAACTTGCTGTTCTCTCACAAGGAGCTGAAATTCACAACAGGTGCTTGATGCATGAATCGACCAATACGTTTCCTGGTTCAATTAGAATTGATATTTAAACAGTCCTCTTCATCATGCTGTTCACAGTTTGACAACATGAGACCAAGAAGACACCTAACAACTGATCAACAGTACCTCGCCATTGCGAGGCTTCAAACAGGATGTTCTCAGAGGGAAGTGGCCATTGAGCTTAGAGTGTCAGAGAGTGTCATCAGCAGGTTGCAACAGAGATACAGAGACTGGAAGAGTCACAGAAAGGCATAGAAGTGGACGTCCTTTGGCCACATCCCACACTGATGACCGCTGCATTGTGAACAGTGCCCTGCGGAACCGGATGATGAATGCCACTCAACTCCAGGCACATTTAAGGGAGGTGAGAGGCACCCAAGTGTCACGTCAGACCATTCAAAACCATTTACATTGGCGTGGTCTACGTGCTAGACAACCTGCAAGGGTACCTGACCACACCACCAGGCACAGGCATCATTGTCTTGCACGGGCCAGGGAGCATTTACGCTGGACGAGGGACCAGTGGCGTCAGTGCTGTTCTTTGATGAAAGTCGATTCACGTTGAGCAGAAATGATGGCCGCCAACGATGTTGGAGACGTCAAGGAGGGCGCTATGCATCAGCCACTGTTGTCATCAGATGAGCCTTTGGTGGTGGTGGTGGTGGTGGTGGTGGTGGTGGTGGTGGTGGTACAGTGGGGGCAGGTGTGTCTAGTCAATACAGAACTGCCCTTCACTTTGTGAATGGTACAGTAACAAGCCCATACTACCTGAATAACATCATTAATCCAGTCATTGTGCCCCTGCATGAACAACACAGATCTTATTTCACCTTCATGGACGACAATGCTCCAGCTCATCGAGCTCGCATCATTAGGGAATGGCTGCTGGAGACAGGGGTACCTCAAATGGAGTGGCCTGCACTTTCTCCAGACCTGAATCCCATAGAAAACCTATGGGATCAGCTGAGTCGCCGGGTAGAGGCTCGTAACTCTGTGCACCAGAACATCAATGACCTGAGGGCCGCCCTTAAAGAAGAGTGGGGGGCCATGCCTCAGCAGACAATAAGTTGACTTGTGAACAGCATGAGACGTCGTTGTCAAGTTGTAATTGATGCTCAAGGGCACATGACAAGTTATTGAGACATTGACATTTTTTGTTGTGGTATATCCACCACTGTTGTTGGCTTTTTTTTCAATAAATTGTTTGAGATGAGGAAATCACCATTGCATGCTTCTACTTAAATGCCCTACTTTCATGATATAATATCACTGTAGCGTGAACTTTTTACATTTTCCATAAATTTCACCCGAAAGCCAAATATCCCAAACTTTTAGTGAGTAGTGTATTTGTTTTGCATCAAGTCCTTGAAAATTGGGGGGATAGTGCTTAAAAAAGTACTTGAAAATCCTTGAATTCCATTTTGTAATGTCAGAATGAACCCTGAAGTATAGATTCTCGTTGTGCTCCGTCCCAGGTGTGGATTGTGTGCGTGCTGGCCTGCATCAGGATGTACAGTCGCTACCGACGGGTGCGTCCTCTGACCAGAGAGGTTCTGGCCAGGGACCCCTACTCCATCAAGGGCATCCGCAAGCTCATCGACGGCTGCGCCTTCCGCATCTACGGACACTGGGTGAAAAAGGGAGAACAGCAGAACCGGGCCGCCCTCTTCCAGAACACGGCCAAGATCATGCTTCTGGGGTTGGAGGACCTGGAAACCTGAAGGTTTCAAACTTCATTTTTAACCCCTGTCGCGCTTTTCTTTTTACATTGTTTGAATTTTTGTCGAGGTTTGCTCACTGTTCTCTTTTAACGTGTCATTGTCTATGCTTACTGAAGACACTTGGAAAACCAAGTATATGCCTTTTTTTTCTAACACAGTGGCTTTATTATTTATAGGCACATCATAAGCTGCTTCACACATGAACTCCGGACAATGTCCGGATAATCAGGTCTGGACATGGTCCGGAGTTTCCCCTTCACACATGTGGGACACAACCGGATACTCCACGTATTTGGACATATCCGCCATATAAACAAAAGACTGGAAAGGAATATATGGAAAGCAGAAAGGAGTATGAAGCAGCTACGCTCAGTGCACAAAGATCCACACAAAGGTAAATGACTGTCGCATGATGGCAACACGGCCACTCGCTCGCTGTGAATTCTCCAGACAATTACCTGCTCTGTTCACACATACCGCTGAATCGGACATTACCCAGACTTTGTACGAGGGTGCTGGCTGTGTAAAGTCCAGTTAATGTCCAGTCCAAATGAGTTGGACGTTAGCGTTCACACATACAGCTCTTCCGGGTTTTGTCCAGATAATTTCAGGGTTTCAGCACATGTGGAAGCAGCTATACTATTCCATATTTGTCATTTATAAAGGTTAAATCAATAGATAGGTTGAAGAAAAGACCAGATTCTGCAGTGCTTCTTCTTTGAAATGCAAACTACAATGCACTGTCTTTTGGGAACACAATAAGATGAGGTGCTTCATTGCCTTCTTCTCAGTTCGACTGCAGAATGAAAATTCCAATCCTAGTGTGACTGCAAATAATGTGGTGTGTGTGTGTGTGTGTGTGTGTGTGTGTGTGTGTGTGTGTGTGTGTGTGTGTGTGTGTGTGTGTGTGTGTGTGTGTGTGTGTGTGTGTGTGTGTGTGTGTGTGTGTGTGTGTGTGTGTGTGTGGTCTCCTTAATAACTTCTAAGCAATTAAAAAATGTTTCCTGAAATGTCAAGGCTCAATTATTCATGCAGTTTTGGAATGCTGTTACGTCATTTATGGTTGTAATTTAATGGTTTTAACCCAGAGTAAGAAAACTCTGAAGAAATAACACCAACGAAGACGACGAGTCTGTCACCAAGTCAGTGTTCCCTCTGAGCTGTATTTGTTGTACAATTGTGACGTAGTTTACAAGTTGTAACAGAACTGTATGAAGCCATTCCATTCATAAGTGTCCCTTTCACTACATTAAAAATGTGCTTATATGTCTCAGAAGTGGCCAACAATTGTGCTCATCAACAATACAGAAAAAATATTAACCAATAAAAAATATATATATTTGACTACATTATTTATATTTTTTTTGTGTAAATGACAATTCCAACAGAATTGTGTTTATTAGTTTGTTTTTCTTAACTGTTACTTTTTCCCCTGTGGTTGGAGCTGTAATGATGTCAGTGCATTGTTGAGCTTCTCCGTGGCCTCCTTGAGTCGCCTTTCCATCTGCCGTGACACACGCATGCCCTCCTCGCCCACGGCCTGCTGAATGATGGCCCGGAGTGCCGCCTTGGAATCTGACAAACAAATCAAACGACATATTCCAGCCTGCTTCCACGAGTGACCCGAGTGTGGTTTTTGTTGTGTATTTGCTCCCGGTCCCGATCTCACCCGGTGGAGTCTTTATGGGCTCAGTTCTCTGCGGTTCCTGTGTTTCAGCTGGCGAGGGCTCCTCTGGTTGTGTCGCCGACTCCTTTTCTCCCTCTGTGGGAAATGAAAATTAAAATATAGCAGATTCCTCTGCATTCACTCCGCAGTAACACCAACGCCACAGCTGGAGGGAGTGTGCAAAAAAAACCCAAAAACAAAACACATGCATCACTGAATGACAACCTATTATGCTCCTTTTTACATGTTAATATAGGTTTCTGAGGTCCCCCAAGCATGTTTTTGAAGTTTTTTTGCTAAAGATACCACTCAGATTATGCATTCAGGCCATTGTGACATGTCTGTAAACCCGGACTGTGCTAAAACAAGCCGTTTTCGTGTGTGTAGCTTTAATTGTGAAAACAAACATCGGACATTGTAACATTATATATATACAGTATGACAGAAAATAAGAAAGAATAGGTCCCCTTTAAGACCAGTGGTATTAAAACTGGTGAGCGCTCTCCCCATTGGAGCGCAGAGGAACTGGAAGAGGGTGTCACAAAAATGAAATAATAAAACTTTAAACGTTTATTTAAAGTTTCTAAATCGAATAGGACAATTGTTTGTGTTTCAAATAATACATCTTGTTCATATTTACATTTTTTCATTATTTTCATGAAATAAATTCATTAGTTGTGCACCTTTCTGTGTGAATCGGCAATAAAAAGCACAAATGAATGCGACTGCTCGACCTGGTTTACTATAAACTATGTTAGTTTGCATAACACACTTTTTTTTTTATTTGTACTTATTTTTGGGAGGGGGGCCGTCAAGTCCTCGAAATCCTAGGGAGGGGACTGGTAAAAATATAAAGTTTGAATACCACTGATTTAGACACTTCCCCTCTAAAACACAATTGAAAAGGTTGTTTTAACTTTTAGAATTCATATTAGTGTGCTTAGGTATACACAAAACATGTTGTTATAGAGTATAAGCATTGTTTTCTTATAAAAAATAATTGGAACATCTCACAAAACTTCCCATAAGTCTGCGCACCAGCCATATCGCAATATTTGGACCGAGAAAAGTAGATGGGTACAAAACACCCTGAAGAAAACCCCGTATCACACTGCACAGAATGAGACCTGGAGGAGTGGGGGCCTTCGTGGTGACGTCATCCTCCGGAACCCCGTGATAGGACAGAGACAGATTGAGTCGCACCTGTAGGCCGCAACGGAGAAACAAGTACATGTCAGGAATAATAAATGAACACGAGCGGGAACTCAATAACTGAGACTCCCATTCATACCGCAACTAAAAAAAAATAAAATGAATAGAGTAGAAAATAAAAGCCTTCAAATTACCCGCGGGGTAAAAATATACTTGTAGAGGTTGTAGTGTCTGATATAGGTGTTGCGGATGTACGTAAGGACCTGGTTCATCTCCTGGAAGGTGAAGAGGTTGACGCTGAACGGGGGACGCTGTGACAGGACGCACGGCGAGAAAAGGAGAATAGTGATGATTGGAATGACACGAAAAAACAAAATCCGAAACGTTTTGGTGGTGGCGTTTCAGGTGTCGCAAAGGAAAGGAGTCCTCGTTTCACACACCCTGATGGAGTGACAGAGCAGAAGTTCACTGCAGTACTCAAAACACTCCTCCATGTTGTTCAGCGAGGTTTCTGCAAAGGGGAGAGTTTAAGGCAAAACACAAGCGAGAGTGAATACCACAGAATAGCCAAATTAAAATGGCCACAGTTGTGTGAGTGAGTTTCAGACAGTTGGGGTGAGGAAAATGAACTGTGAAAGCTGACGTGACATAGCTGCATATTTTGGAGATCACTCGTATTCACTGTTAATGTCGGTCAGTATTTTTGAGTTAAAAGATGGATTGAAGGTGTTTTTAGGTGGAAAAACTGCCACAGAAAACCTTGCAACCCTCTTGTGTGAAACCTCCAAGCTTCCCTTTCTCCCTTCCTTTCTTGTACATTTTGTATATTTGAGCTATTTCTCGATGCAATTGAATGGAATGGATCCCCCATGTTTGGCGACCAGAGTCCATAGCAACCCATAGCAACAGTCAAACTTCATATTCCCTTTTATTGCATATCTGATTATAGCCAAGACTTGCCGCACTACTCCTCCCAGTTTTTGAGCCAAGTACACATGAAATATATTAAAACGACTGGGGCTATCCCCGTAGGTGCGCTCCAACTCTATGCGAAAGGCTTTGGTCAGGGGTTTATGAATTATTCTACTTTTAGTGCCAGGATTTCAGCTTTCCCAGAAATATATTAGGAGAGCACACACAGGGCCAGCACACTATTCCAATTTCACCAGGATTTTTCTAGTTACACTATTACTGCAGTATTAGATAATGGCATAAACAATTAAATTGTTGTTCGTAATTATTTGTATGACAATTCATCGAGAACCAACACTAAATGATGGTGACAGGCGTAATTGTGGCACAAAACAATGGATGATCCATCTATTCCCAAAATATGTTTTCAATAAGCGAAGATGTGTTGCTTGTCGTGTGTGTGTGTGTGTGTGTGACTTTTAAATGGCGACCTGTGTTGGCCTGATGCATGGACTTGACGATGGACAGGAGGGCAGAGGTCTGTTCTCTACTGAAGCTGCTCCTTCTGCAGAACAGCACCGTCTGCACGTACAACTCCAGCAGGATTCCTCTCCTCGGCTCGGGGATGTCGATCCGAAACACACGACCTAGAACCCTGCGGCGGAGGAAAGAGCGAGCAGGATCGCGTGATGACGTGCTGTGGGGATGTCCACACACGCCCCCCCCCCCCCACCCCCACCCCCCCGATGAAACGGACCAAACCTCTCTAAATCGTCGACGCAGTGCGTTTTCTCAATTTCCTCCATGTCATTGTAGCTCACATCTGCCCTGGATCAAGTGAGAATACATGTCACAAATGAATAAAGGCCCCCCAATACGTTTCACTCAAAATGACAAATAGGACAACTGGAGCTCTTGTAAATGGTGTCCCAAAGCGAATGACCCTTTACCATAACAACACTTTGGGTTTCGGTGGATCTGGTATCTGCAAAACAAACGAACGCTGAATGTAGTATCACATATTGTCAAATATTTGGGATCCAGAAGTGAATATATGCAGGACAGGAAAACCGTCTTGTACCTTTATTTGTGTATCCATTTCACCTACTCATGCAATACTCCTCAAAGAGGTTTTTAAAAACACTACACGTTGGAGTTGCGCCCGGGACGCGTCGAGGATCGTTTGTTTCTCCGTTGGCAAGCGCACGTCGGGGCGGAGCTTGTAGCGAAGCCCGACGACCACCTGATGTGACGTCATTGAACCCCTGGAGAAGGGAAGTGGTTTGATAGGTTCGAAAGTTTCAGCGCTGCATGACGAAGCAGTAGGGACGTTAACGGGAGAATACGCACTTATAAGCATAATTACAGACGGATAGAGAATAGACAAAGATATATATGTATATTCTTTATATCTATCCTAATATTTGAGAGGAGGGATCGGTAATAAATATATGAATATAATTTCTAAATACGTTTTATAAATAAAATCCGGTAAATAAATATAATTGTACGACCCCAAACACGGATGATGACATTTTTTTCTCCCCGCACAGATTAAATATTTACACATAAATGTAAGTTGTAAAGGAAAAGTGCATAACCCCAGGGTGCCTGCGGGGCTTACATTACTCTGTGGAAGGAGTCAATAGGAAAACACGAAGCCTTATTTGGGGTTTTTAGTGTGCAGACAGAGGCTGCTATGACGCGTGCAGACCGTCAGGTGTCGCTGTTTCCGTCAGTTTTCGATGCTTCGGCTCTTTTATTCGGCACAAACCGGAAGAAAGCCCCGAAGCTTCACTCCTTCACAAAAGCCCCTTTGCCACTTGCAGTGAAAGCCGTTAATCTACTGGCAATGTACCGTATTGGCGTTATGTGCGAACAGGAGCTGGTATTGATGTTCCCTAAAAGTCGTTCCTTAAATTTCCCCACTCTCGAAGTAGTGTCATTTCCGGCAAATTGCAGGTACGACTGTGAATGGAAGTGTATGGGAATGGAAGCAGTAACATTGCCGTAAAGAAGGGGTGGCGCCAAATCCAATTGAAGCACAAAAAGTGGGTTTATACAAATTTTTATTTTGTGTTTTGTTTTTTTGAAAAAAAAAACCAACAAAAAAAACCCCACATTCTTACAAATGGCGAGTCCGATCCGAACGTGGCGCTCGGCTGCAAAGACGAGAAACTGAAAACACATCCAGTCTTTATGGAGACAGATCTTTTTATAATTAAATGTTATTATTTTTCCTCTTAAAATGCCACTCAGACCCTACATGTGTCTTTTACAGTTAGGAGTGCAGTACGGGGACATTGGGCACAAGCGCTTGTGCCCAATGTCCCCGTACTGCAATGTCCCCCGTACTGTCCCCGTACAAGCACTTCGCCCGCCGTGTCCTCCGGAGCGTGGAGCCAGAGGGAGCGAGCGGACAGGGAGAGGTAGAACAGGTGGAGAACGTTCATTCTCCGGCGGTAGAGAGTGTAGAACAGGCTGAAAATGATCACATTGAATTAATAACATTGGGTTTGGGTTATTGCGTCAGGGGACAGGGGCCCTGTCCTCTCTGAGTCACTGGAGGGAAGAGTCCCTGGGGCGGTGAGATGGGGAGGAAAGCATTGGTTCTAAACCGATTCTATTGACTAATCTTGCATACTATCAGCCAACTCTCGGGTGGGCATTACGTAATGTATCTGTAACAATCATCTATGTGGGAACAGACTCCATACTGAACTTTTCCGTAAACATTTAGTCATTCATTTAGTAAAGGAGGCTATGTGGGAATGACTACCTATATACATATTTTTTATCCAGCAATGTTACGGATTCCGTGTGCGAAAGAGGCTAATGATATGTCCGCCCATCACTTATGTCTATTTAAAGTTGTCTTTAAAGTTATGTTGCTAAGTTAAATATGAAAGCCCATTTCCGCCAATGTGAAAGATCCTGTTAGTCATTATAATGAGAAACTTTCTCAAAATAATGACTTAGTATCTCAAAATAATGAGAAACCTTCTTGAAATAATGACTTAGTATCTCAAAATAATGACTTAGTATCTGAAAATAATGAGAGACCTTCTCAAAATTATGACTTACCTATCTTAAAATAATGACATAGTATCTCAAATTAGTAAGGAACTTTCTCAAAATAATGACTTACAGTACTTATCTCGAAATAATGACTTAATGTCTCAAAATAATGATGAAACTCCTGATTGGTTACAGGCCAATCAAGAGTTTCACTCCAAAATGCAAGAAACACCACATTGATGAAAAAAAAAATCCTGTCAGAAATTATAATCAGAAACCTTCTCGATATAATGACTAAGTATCTCAAAATAATAACTAGTATCTCAAAATAATGAGAAACTTTCTCGATATAATGACTAAGTATCTCGATATAATGACTTAGTATCTCAAAATAACGACTTAGTATCTCAGAATAATGAGAAACTTTCTCAAAATAGTGACTTAGTATTCAAAATAACGACTTAGTATCCCAAAATAATGAATTAGTATCCCAAAACAATGATGTAGTAACTCAAAATAATGACTTAGTATCTTGAAATAATGACTTAGTATCTCAATAAAATGACTTAGTATCTTGAAAAAAAGACTTAGTATCTCGAAATAATGACTTATCCCAAAATAATGTGAAACTTTCTCGATATAATGACTTATTATCTCAAAATAATGACTTGATTTCTCAAAATAATGATGTAGTAACTCAAAATAATGAGAAACTTTCTGGATATAATGACTTAGTATCTCAATATAATTACTTAGTATCCTGAAATAGTGACTTAGTACCTCGAAATAATGAGAAACTTTCTCAAAATAATGACTAATTTATCTTTAAATAATGACTTAGTATCTAAAAAAATTACTTAGGATCTGAAAATAATGACTAAGTATCTCAAAATAGTAAGAAACTTTCTCAAAATAATTACTTAGTGTCTCAAAATAATGATGAAACTCTTGATTGGTTACAGGCCAATCAAGAGTTTCACTCCAAATGCAAGAAACACAACATTGATGGAAAAAAAAGATCCTGTCAGAAATTATAATCAGAAACCTTCTAGATATGATGGCTAAGTATCTCAAAATAATGACTAAGTATCTCAAAATAATAACTTAGTATCCTGAAATAATGAGAAACCTTCTCAAAATAATGACTTAGTATCTCAAAATAATGATAAACTTTCTCGATATAATGACTAAGTATCTCGATATAATGACTTAGTATCTCAAAACAATAAATTGGTATCTCAAAATATTGAGAAACCTTCTCAAAATAATGACCTGCTTTTCTTAAAATAATGACTTAGTATCTCAAAATAGTGAGAAACTCTCAAAATAATGACCAAATTCTTCATTGGTTCCAGACAAATGAATCAAAATGACATCTTAGTAACTCAAAATAATGAGAAACCTTCTCAAAATAATGACTTAGTATCTCAAAAATAATGACTTAGTATTTCAAAATAAAAACTTAGTATCTTAAAATAATTGCTTAGTATCTCAAAATAATGAGAAACTTTCTCAAAATAATGATGGAACTCTTCATTAGTTACAGACAAATTAAGAGTTAAATTTCAAAATGCGAGATATGCCACATTTTAATAATTGCTTTTTGTTATCAGAAATGGCTGTTTGTGTGAACTGTTATCTGTGGACAAAATATTTCTGGCATCAGATTCTGAAATAAAGCCTACATTTTATGTGTGTTTAAAAATGCATCTTTATGCAGAACGTGGTAGGATGTCCCACAGATGTATTTTCTCTCAAAATGCCACACTTCCATTACACAACTAGATAAATAAAATAAGGGTTAAAATAAAATACATTCATAATCCTTTACCACCCCATTCCATAAAGCAGGCATAGTGGTTGAGTGGATACCGTCCATGCCTTGTAAACAGGCCATCTATTTTTGATACTGGCTCTTGCCAGCGTCAATGTCTTTTATCAGTTAGTCGTTGCAATCTACTTCAAACACTGCCTGTATTTATTCATACATACAAAGGATAGCAATGTATTGTAAATGTTTTTGTAAATGTTTTATGTGGCACTTTTATTGATATTTTTTCCATTTATTTCGGTTTATGCAAAAGGCAACACATTGCTGGATGAGGGTTTTCGTTCACAGTTGACATTGTGGGACTACTTTTCACTGAACAGATCTGCATAAGCAATTATTATAGGCTATATATTAAAATCAATCAAAATATAAAAAGCATTTATAAAATAAACTACATATATCTCACTTTGCAAATTTTTTCTCATTATTTTGTGATACTAAGTCATTATTTTGAGATAAGTCATTATTTTTTAGATAATTAAGTCATTATTTTGAGAAAGTCTCTCAGTATTTTGGGATACTATGTCAATATTTCAAGATACTAAGTCATTATTTTGAGATACTAAGTCATTTTGTTTTATTCAAGATAATTGTAGTCAACATAAGTAAGTCAGTAAGCAAGGGACTGACGAAGTGTTCCTGTTACGCACAGTTACACACAGTGTTTTCTTTGGTTTCATTCAATAACAATAAAAACACACTATTATTGGTTTTGTCTGGAGAAGGTGGGCGGAGAGTAGACCGTGGAGATGGGTGGCGCAGCCAACCCTTTTTTCTTATTTTTTAGAAATATTACAAATATGAGATATTTAAAACAGGAGGATTGACAGCTATGATCTAAGTGGATATCATTTTGCACGAGACCTTGATGTTAATTTGCACACTAGACATTTATGTTTATTTGCGCATGAGATGTTTATGTTAATTATGTGCATAGTACATTTCCTCACCTGATCCTATTTGCTAAACATGTTGTGTTTTTTCTTTTGTTTTTTTTTAAGAAAGCATGGCAGCTTTGCATTGAAGAGGGTCCCGGCCTCCAAGAGTCTCTTCCCTTCAAAACAAACAGACTCAAGATGGCTGTGGATCAAGAACAGTCATCAGTCAACCACACATGCTAATTTGGAGCTCATCGGCCCCTGATCTTTTTTTTTTTCTTGAGGGAGGGGGCAGTTTTATACAATGTACGTTACATTATGAAGTGCAAAAATAAAGCACCTTTTCACGCGAGAGGCCCATTTAGGAAACACACCCTATACTCAGGAAATATTTTGTTTGTGTCAAGTTAGTGTATAACATTAGGAAAAAAAGCACTATTGGATCCCAATTCCTTTTCATACTTTGCTTAAAACCGTACAATGGTATTAATTGAGTGTCTTTCTCCGCCGCTCCACAAGCTGTGCAGTGGCCGTTAAGAACATTATCCTCTTATAATCTCCTTTGCCTTCTGCCACATACAGGTGGCAGGACCATGTCAGACGGAAGAGGAACAACTAATAGAAGCACCCAGAACCACACACAGCAATTGTTGGAGCTGAAAACGGTGCGACAATAGTTTGGATATAATATCCCTGCCGCTGGATGCGATAAGGCCGGCTAGATCTACCGATCGTTTAGCTCCTCTTGTAGATTAGTCGAGGATTGTGTGACCAGAAGTCTTATTTATGCTCAACCCGGACATGGAGGACCCAAATATACGTCAGCAGAAGCTGGACAACCAGGTAAACAACAGTCATCATAGTCCTTATTTGGATAACAATCATGAATGGACCTTTGAAATGTAATACGAGAAATAATTTAAAGATTTATGTTGAAAACAGAACATGTGCTATCAAATGAATGTTTTATTCAGTTTTGTTACATTACAAGTGCTGAGCTTGGTAAAAAAAAAAAGAAGCAAATGAGTCCCTATCAGTTGTTTGCACCTGAGGCAGCCATATTGTGTATTCAGTAACACCATTAAACAATCTCATGGAGCAGAATCCTCAGATTCAATCTGAAGAATCCCACCGGATCAGTGTGTTTATCATCTGAATTCCACTATAACATCTTTTACTGACTCTTCTTCCTGGCAGTGCTGTCACTGTGCTGTTGGATCTTTTCCTTGGATAAACAGTGGTTTGTTCAGCCTGCTATGTCCAATTCTTTATCTTAATATGGCGGTCTTTTTGTGTCTCTTTCACCCCTTGTTATTGGTTAATATCACCTTATTTTGTATGTTGTGCAGGTGGCCTACTTTCCCTCTCCATTCCAGTAATCTTGCCAGTTCTGTGTTGCCTTCCTCCATATGATTCATTTTGCTTCTGCTTTACTCAGAGCTACTGTATCTTTCAGTGTGTCGTTGTGCCTCTTTAGCAAGACCTTCTTGCATGGTCTTTGACTCACACAAATGCTATTGGAACTGCAGCGACTTCCACACTATAGACATTCAGCTTGTCTGTCATACAGTTAGTTCGAGATGTTCCATGTATGGGGACTTTAAAACCGCACCCTGTTATAACTATCTTTTGCTCTATCAGGTGTATATGTGTAAAAGTTCTGGATATCTGTAATGGACATGAGTTTGGAATGTTGTTAGCCTGTCTGTCTTGTTCCCACACAGCAGGTGGCATGTCAACAAGTCTAAGTCAACCAAAGGGGCATTCAGTGCCGAGGGCGGTACTTCTGTACTTTGTACACTTGGATTTATTGCTTTGCGCCTTGCTCCCATCTCTTCTGCAATTGTGTCTCCTCCATTGTGTCCACCCAAAGCTTGTTTGTCTTAGACCCCTTCCAAATAATCATTGTAGGAAAATTGTACGGATTTTTCTGTTAATACAGGCTTCCTATGGGAGAATGGGATGCCTGAACTGAACCACATGTAAATTTATTAGGGGATTTCCTCACAACCCCGATGGGGAGCCATCGCCAGGTGATGTCTTTGTGATGTCACAACTCTCGCCTACAGTTGGGAGGGGGGGGGGGCGTGGATGTGGCCGTGTGGCGGTGTGGGCCGCCGTGAGAGGAGGACGAGGAGGAGGAGGAGGAGGAGGAAGGACATTTGGAAGAACTGGTGTTTGGACAAGCGCGCATGTACAAACTAATGTGTGGAGGCAGCACAATAAAACAAGTGAATGCAGGCCACCATAAAATCTCAAGAAGAAGACGAAGCAGAAGCGGTGTGAATAGATTATTAGTCAAAAAGAACGGTACAGGATGCAAGCCGTCATAAAAAGCTCAACACCAAGCTTTACAAAAAAGAAGACGACGGCACATTCATCTGTACATATGTACACACACACACACACCAACACACACACACAAACACACACCATACACACACGGACAGACGCAAGCACACACACACACACACACACGCCAATAAATACGGAAATCCTCTCACCCTGTGTTCCTGTACATCCAGACCCTCGCACTACCAAACTATTCTACGCTAGTCATAAATTGTTATTTTAATAAGTTCATAAGCAAACAGGACCCTGTACAAATGTAAAGAACATTTCTGACGGACAACTTGCATCGCTTGATCTTGGCGTCTGGACTCTATTGCTCGTCACTCCCGGCAAGGTGCACAACAAATATAGGGGTACTTAGTGAGCTGGAAATATAGGAGTGATGAGCTTGAATCCTCCCACGGAATAGAAGCAGCAAACCATGAAAGCAGGTAGAGCGGGGGGGATTGGATGCTTAAATAGACCAGCCCTTAAGGGCGTGGAAACGTGTGGCACCGTCAAGTTGTCTGACAGAACTAGCTACACATCATTTAACAAAGTTGTTTACATAAAGAAATACATTGGAATTCTTTTCGTCAGCCTTCCGACATTACAGCGTAAATCTTAATATTTCACTTTAACGATTGTCCTTTTTCTAATCTGTGTTGAGAGGGTGGGGGATCTCTCTGTGTATCTCATATGAAAAGAAATTGGAATTTGAAAAATGATGGTAGCCCTGTAGCTAATCCAAAATTAATTGGACCTAATTTTATGGAGCGACAGGCCTGAGCTTGAAATTAAAATGACTTAAAATCTCCCTGCAGCGAACGCTTTTGATAAAGAAGCAACAGAAGAAGAGGGCTGATGCTCAGATGGTGACGGCCAACCGCGACACTAGGCCCAAGAATCGTAAACACAAGACCGGCAGCAAGGACGACACCACTTTGCTGATCAGGCACTCCCAGAGCAACACCTCTCTTAGTGGTGTGTGCTCACTATTATGATTAGTCCTACTACTACTAGTTGGCCTCCAAATTCCTCCTGGCATTTTTCCAATAGTGATTTGCATTACAAGCTTTGTGTTCCTAGATTTCCAGGTCGAACATGCCCATGATAACCCACTGGAGGAGATCACGCTGGGCGAATACGGCGTCGTAACCAGCATGACGTCAGATGAGAGGCCTCTGGAAAAGCCAGTCGCTCCCAAGACCATGGACCTGAGCATCGACGGAGAACCAGAGTCAAAATCCGAAGTGGAAGATCACGGAGAGGCACCAGAGAAAAAGACCAAGAAGAAAGCAGTTAAAAAAGAGAAAGGCGAGCGTGAGTATTAGGAGTTGCTCGTGTGCGAGAAAGAAAGTGAGTGTGTAAAGTACATTTAGATACAAATCTTGATCCGTGACATGTTAATATTTGCCTTTTGTGAAGACTGAGACAAGTGAACTCAAGCACAAGGCACAGAGACAGGAATAGTAGTAAATATGAACCAGGAATTATTGAAGGGATCAAGGGGGAAGAGGATGGCAAGCAGGGCAGCCGGGGAATTGTCGGGCAGGCTACAGGGGAATACTTCAATAAGTATCAGGACTCAAACACTGAGAAAAACTCTGACTAAGAATAATAACACAGCACAGCCAGGAGCGAGACTTACATAGTGGTTCTAACAACGATCTGGCGATGAGGAGATGGAAAACCAGGGCTGATATACAGCTTGGTGATGAGTTGATGGATCGCAGGGGAGTAGGCAGAGCAGGTGAGGTGAATGACGTCATCTGGAGAGAGCTCCAGAATGCAGCCACGCCCATGCACATACACACATGCAGACACAGATGGGGGCGGGAGAGACAGAGAGAGAGAGAGAGAGAGACAGGCAGGCTGCAGGCTGCAAAAATGTTGAGGGTCTGACACCTTTGGCTACACATGAAAACAGACCCCATTTACTGACAGAAAATTAAGATATAATCGATAATTGTTCTGGATGAGCATATATGCAACATAACGGGGTGTCTTACATTCCACATCTTAATGGTTTTTAAATTTGAAAGGGAGGAGATCCTACAGAGCATTAAACAAAATGACCATCAAAGTTATTTGTCCTAAGTCATAGGGAGCAATTGTTGGTTTGTTTGTTGTTTTATTTTGGCAGCGGAACAATATTTCACACTTTTAAAGTAGTTGGCTCTACATTTAAGTATTACAGACACTAAAAGAGCTGTGAATAATCTCCTGAACTTGAACTTGAACTTGAACTTGAGTACCAGCCTTAGGCCATCAATACCAAAAGGACCAAATAGGAACTCCTCTCCTCTTCAGTCACCCATAGTTTATTATTTAAAAAAAATTGTTATCGACCTGATGAAAACTTCACGTGGGAAGTAATAGTCTCTGTCAATTCATCGTTGTCATCATGGCTGTCAAAGTGTGTTCTCAAAACAGTTAACTTAACTTTAAGTTAACTTAAACTCATGAAATATCCTCCTTTTACATTTCTCAGATCATACATGCAGTTTTAATCGACAACTATGCCTGGTTTAGCTTTTCATCTGTACTTCGGTTGGAGATGGATCAAATTATGATATGATCGACGAACTGCCAGTGTCTTTTAAGGTTCAATGTTGCTTCATTTTTATTTATTTTTTTTACTTTGGGCGATTTCAAAAATAATTGAAGACAAAACAAACAATCCCAGGACATCTTATCGAAATACATTTTTAACCCGTCGGCTTGCTGCTTTTACAGAGACGGATCTGAACGAGGCGGAGGAAAAGGGGAATGTTAAAGACAAGGAGAAGAAAGAGAAAAAGACCAAGAAAAAGGATCTGGGAAAGGGAGAAGACACAGAGAAGAAAAACAAAATCCCTAAGAGTGAAGCGCGTAAGTGACCTGTGTTATTAAGTGTATTCCGCCATAGACAATAGCATGACATCATGTAAATCATATAAAAGTATTTGTTAAAAACCTATTGAACACTGGCTCACTGCGCTTCACCTAACACCCTGTTGGGAATTCTTCATGTTGTTTAAATACACTGAACACTCTAAATACACTCAACCTTACCTTAGCAGTAGTTTAAATGCATCCCCATTCACAGAGAAGCCCCCGACCACCCAGATCGAATCGGTGGTGGAATTCACATGGCCTGAGATAAATAAACACAGCGACAGCGAGGATGAAAAGGACGACCGTTCCCAAACACCCGTCTGCCGAACCCCTAGGAAGAAACAGCAGCTCACCACATGTGAGTTTGCCACAGTCAGCAGCGGTGCGCCGTCGAAAACTCATTGCTCGCTCGGAATGACCTTGTCCGCGTCTCCTCCACAGCCAGGTGCCAAATAAGTGACAGCGGCAGTGCAGCAGAAGAGGATGTTCCCGAAAAAGAAAGAAAATCTTCCAAGAAGTCCAAGAAGCGAGAAGGAACCAAGAAAAGTCTGGCTCTGCTTAACTCCAATTACAGGGAGCGATCGTCCTCGGACGGCAGCTCTATCGAAAGGGTAAGGACACCCCAAAGCCATTAAAACGAGCAGATTACACAGGTACCCCATCTGAAGTATGGAGTTAGAACTCGTCCTCCAAACTTTTAATCACTGGAATTTTCTTGTCCCCAGTCCATTTCTCCCATCTCGGTGGAAGACCTGGAGAACTTTGCCCTGCGTCCGGCCCCCCGCGATGTGACGATCCAGTGCCGGATCACCAGGGACAGGAGAGGCGTGGAGAAGGGAATGTACCCGACATACTACCTCCACATGGAAAAGGACGACGGCAAGAGGGTCAGACCTCTTATCGGTTCATATTCACGTTTTTCCTATTCACTTTGTTTTCTTCTAGCTGCCTAAAACCGTCCCCCAAATGATCCTACTAATCGGTTCCTCTTGTGGCCTTGTAGGTGTTTCTAATGGCGGGCAGGAAAAGGAAGAAGTGCAAAACCTCCAATTATCTCATCTCCATTGACCCCACAAATCTATCCAGGGATACAAACAGCTACATTGGGAAACTGAGGTGCGTGTGTGTTCTCTCAGATTCTGTATCCGTGTATGTTTCACCCCAGCATCACACCCCTGATGTAAGGGTTCCCATGCAACCTGGAGGACTTGGAAATGTAGTTGTCAATCATGGAAAAGTCATGGAGAAGGACAAAATTGTCCTAAATGTCTTATTACAGCTTTATCAAATGTGCCACAATTTCAGAATTAATATTTATATGATACCACGCGGTACTTTATGCGCTCATAACATTTTAACTGGCTTCTCTGGGAACCCTCGGTCGGGTGTTAAGGGTGATCAGACTTGAGGTTCAGGTTGAGGTCAGAAATAGGTCTTCACGGGAGAAAAGATCTAATCTAAGATCTAATCTAAGATCTGAGGAATAACCGTAAAAAAGACCTTTGAGTGGACAGGGTCTTTAATTTGAATACATGTGTGTCATGAACAATGTCCTGGAGGGGAATCTCTTGAAGACAGCGGGACCCCGTGTGTAATTTCAGGTCGAATGTTCTGGGCACAAAGTTCACTGTCTACGATGGAGGAGAAAACCCGGAGAAAAAGCCCTTCATCAAGGAGTCTGAGTCAGTTCGACAAGAGCTGGCGGCCATTTGCTACGTGAGTCCATTTGTATACTCAAACGTTGCCCTCGGGGAACGTTTTGTCATTCCATTCAACAGAGGGCCAGAATATATAGAGCTCCTCTAACAGACCAGTTTTAATTTAGATATTTGAGAGGATATTTGGAGATTTCTTCTGACATAATTGAATAATATTTCCAACTGCCATGCTCCAGGAGAAGAACGTTCTAGGCCTCAAGGGTCCTAGGAAAATGACAGTCATCATCCCTGGCATGCTGGAGAACGACCAAAGAGTATACATTCGCCCGAAAAGTGTGAGTTTTGCAAAGTAGAAATAGACCGTTTGAAAGACTGGTCGTACAAGGTGCAATGTATTGAATCTGATCCAAAACCCTGCCCTCAGGATATCGAGACGCTATTGGTCCGCAATGAGAATGGCAACACGGACAATTTGGTCACCCTGATGAACAAATCCCCCAGCTGGAATGAACAGACCCAGTCCTACGTGCTGAACTTCCACGGCCGTGTCACCCAGGCCTCCGTCAAAAACTTCCAGATAGTACATCCGGAAAACGGTGAGTTATCAATGAGTGTGGTGAAGTTCCATGGTGCAAGGCCAGGCAGAAGACAGAGGTTGTACAGGGCAACTGGTATTTGATAAAATTTAGTTGGTTCTGCCTCAGGGAGTTTACTTTCTCAGCATGCATTAGGTAAATAAACTAGCACTGTCAAATGATTAAGGTGATTAATCGCGATTAATCACATGATATTTGTGCAATTAATCGTGATTAATCACAATTTTTACATTTACCTAAATTTGACCCTGAATAAAGATGTTTCTATTTAAAAAGCAGTGCATTGAGTTATAGCCATACTATCATTTCATTATTGTGTACAGAAACACGAAAAAAATATCTAATCCTATCCTCTCCTAATGTATTTGAGGGCATTTTCACTGTAAACAAGCCACCATCATTCTCTTCCTTTGCACTGAGACAGTTGCTAAGACAAACAAGCCTGTTTACATTAAATACAATATTGAAATATGAAAAACAATAACATTTAAAAAACGTAAATATCTTAAAATAAGGAAAGAAATACAAAATAATAATAATCTTAAGGCGGATCTCTGCAATTCCTAGGGGACCCCTAGGGGGCAGCGGATCCCAGTTTGGGAACCCCATGTAGCGTGTTAATGTGTTATTAATGTGTTATTAATAAAATTATTTATTTTGACAGCCCTTAAATGAAGAGAAACAAACTGAATTAAAGTAGATTGTAAATATTGATAACTCTCTTTTTTTTTTTTTATCCCCGCTGTGATATGACCTCCAGAGGACTACATCGTGATGCAGTTCGGCCGCGTAGCGGAGGACGTCTTCTCCATGGACTACAGCTTTCCTCTGTGTGCGCTGCAGGCCTTCGCCATCACTCTCTCCTCCTTCGACGGCAAGCTGGCCTGCGAGTAATCCACGTTTGGTGTGCCTGGTGTTGGGCAGCTTCCAAACTTTAGAAGTATTTAACATATTTTTTGCATGAGGAAATCCGAAAAACAAAGACAATTCATCTCCATCTAGATTAAAATGAAGGTGGTCATTTTAATCTATACGTTCAACTCTAGCTATATATGAAACAATATCATTTTCTACCACGGTCCCTATTTCATTTTACCTCTGAAGTATTTCAACATTTATTTGTTAGGTCCTCTTCACACTTCCTATTAAGTTTTACCACAGAAAAAAAACCTGCGTGGCTGAAGGTTTTTTTCCCAAAGAATTTACTTTCCTTTGCTTGTCTAACAACTCATTCACATTGATTCTATATTTGGCTCAAAGAAGAGTCGTTCCAGTTCATCAAAATGCCATTTCTGCTCCCGTGCAATATCATTATTGATGACAACCTTTCAAAGCCAACTGTTTTAAATTAAAAGGGATAAATACAATTTCAGTAGTATTTCATCTTTCATGAGTTTAACAAAGTAACCCCAAAAAATCACTGCTTTAATTTTAAATGCTTCAAATGTGACATTTGAGACAAACAACTTCTGCCTTTTTGCTGTACTGTAGTTCTAGCAGTTTACATCTCCTCCAGAGTTTCTATCAAAAAGGAAGCACTTCATCAAAGTGGTAAAGGACCAAGCTGATATTTAATTCCCGGGGCCCGAGGAGATTCAAATCTGACCCGCATAGAATTAGTTTAGCCTCTTGCGCAAATATTAACACTTTCCAAGAAGGATATCACAACTTTCAGTGCTTACCACAAGCAGGTTTTCACTTAACTCTGGTGTTGCTTCACACGTCAGAAGGTGAGAGGTGATAAGGTTCAAAGGTTTTGCGCTGAGGCTCAATCCTTTTACCATGACAGATGATTCCATTTGAAAATGACTGCAGCCAAATTAAACCTGCATGTCTGAGACAAATACTTCATATACTTACTAAATACTTCATCATAATGTTTTAGTGACTCCTGTTTTCTGTTGACATGAAAAATGACTTGTGTGAATGTCTCTGTGAGAATGTAGTAATATGCATACAATATATCATATGTATAGTAATATATATTATGTTACATAATATATATTATGGTTTATGATATATATATTATGTATAATATATACTGTATATATAATATACAATATTACATATATTTTAATATATCATAATATTATGTATAATATTATATATGTAATTCTATATTATTATATTATATACAATATAATATATACTATATATATATACAATATACAATTATATGTATAATATGATATTGCAATACCCCAAAGAATTTCTAAAAGTCTTTAATATATTAAACTCTCACGTAAAATGCAGTGCCTGCTTGTTAATATGTCAAATTTTCAAAGTAACTGCAAATCCATCCCTGAAAACCTGCGTAACTTTCAAATACATAAATCAGAATAGGAGCCAAACAGTATTTGTTACAACATGTGCATTTCCTTTATTTTGCTTAACCCATGTCAAATCTAAAGACATTCCATTTAAGTACATGTTGCCATCTTATTTCTGTAGACTATTCTCTAGCTACTGTTTACATTACCTGTCCTATATTATAAATAAACCAAAATGATCTCTTATCTGAAAGAGGTGCCTAAGTCTGCAACGTCAAGTTTACCAATTCTGTCAGTCTTCATCTGCCACATGAATTCTATGTAGTTGTATGTTAAATCGCATGGATATATTTTTGTATAGCAGTGTAGTAGTAATAGAGCTATTCGCAATTTGTGTTATTTCAACATGTGAATAAAAGTGAAGAAATAAGATGTTTTGTAGTTTGACGGAGCTCTCTCTCCAGATGATCATCTCTGTTATTAAGTTGAGGCCATCTGTATTCATGTACCGAGATGGGAGATATCGAGTCTGAAAACAAGACATCGGCACCAAAGATCGCGGCTTCTTCGCCTCTACGAGGTTGCCATAGTGACGATGAGACGGGCCTCAGATAAGGAGTGTCGTTTTTGGAGGTTCGTGTTTAGATTTCATACTGATAACAATAGGTTTAGGTACCTCTTATGGTGTACATTGAAATAAAGTGAAAATACGCCTGAGTAAATCACAATAGGCCTTTTATGGAATAATTGAATAAAGATCAATTATAGTATCCCAAGCCTCATGCCTTGACTATATACTGTATATGTCATGTATTTATATGAAAGAATGGAAAGAGAATTCCAACAGAATAGTAGACTTTTGTTTTGAAAGACCATAATGACTGAATATACTTCAGCAAAGGCTGTCAAACACTTCTTATCTCAAGAGTGAGAGAGCTGACGTGGGAGATGTTCCTCCTGGGACACCTCCCACCCCTCCGGCCGTCTAAAGTGTCGAAAGGTTTCTGAGGAAGTCGCACTGATCACCCCATTCGATGGACCGTCTCGCTACAATGCCGCCGCCGACAACAACCACCCTCCTGCTGCTGTCCACCGTGCTCATCCGCGCACACAGCCATTCTACAAACACAGGTTATTCTTGTTCAAAAGTT
Organism: Zeus faber; assembly: GCF_960531495.2. Taxonomy (NCBI): domain Eukaryota; kingdom Metazoa; phylum Chordata; class Actinopteri; order Zeiformes; family Zeidae; genus Zeus; species Zeus faber. Next base: position 8,097,754 of record NC_137207.1, read on the forward strand.
GTCTTTTCATTCATGTGATTTTAAAATGTCATTCACCCTTTGAAAGGGATGGGCCTCAATATGAGTCTCGACATATGGTCATGGTTATGTGTTCTCTGCGAAGATGTAATCATCAGAATGTGCAATGGTATCATCGAGAACGATACTCTATTCTCTACTGCTATACTGCTCACAAATAAATCATAAACCATTAACAAATGGACATACTGGTTTCCATGGCGTATCAATGGTTAATACACTTGTAAATTCTTATAAAAGTACCAGAAGTCATAGAACATATACACGCTACATGTACTTTTATTTGACATGAATATTTTGCCTAAAAAGAGCAAAGTATTTACCCTATTGTATGAGTGTTGATGGTTCAATTCTGGTTCCATGCAGGTGGAAATACTGCTTGAGCATCACTGTAGAATCTTTCCTTTTTTTTTATTAGGAATGGCCTACGACCTGGCTTGTGTGAATGACTACCTGTTCACCGTCAACTGTTCGCTGAGCTCCCTGAGACAGAACGCCCCGGACTTCAGCAGTGGCCACTGGCTGGTTTTCACTCAGCCCCTGGGCTATCTCGACTACACAAAAGAGTGAGTACGCACACATGGCCCTCGACACGAGCACATTAATCGACATAACTTTATATTGGCTATGTCATTGCTTCCTCTCCTCCGATCACGCAGGGAGAGATATGTGTGCCCATTGTCCCGCACCGATGGCTCACACGCACACTGTTCCTTTGACAAATCCCTCAAACCGTCCGACGAGGAGCATTACATTGAGGCCGAGACCTTCGAGGACCTGGACAGCTTCAAGATTACTGTCTGTCACAACGGAGCAGATGGGTTGGAAAGCTGTGTGCTCTTGGAGGAGAACTACAGCCCTGCCAAAAACAGTACGCGGGAGATGAGACATCTTTATTTGACACCGAGATATACTGTTGACCCCAAAAGCGTGGCCTTTTGGGTTGAAGCATTTTTACAGCCTTATGTATGGTGGCCCTGAAAGCGCAACGCAGAAAGAAAACACATGCAAATAGATAACACAAGTGCAAAAAGCCACAACATAACACTGCAACTTAAGAAAACACATGCAAATAAACAAAACATAAGCAAATTAAGATTATCTTTACCAACATGACACTTGCACAGCATTTAGAAAACGCACTGAGAATCCAGATGTGTCGAATCAGCTGCATAGCAAAATGCTTTGCAAATACGGAATGGAAAACACAACCGCATTAACAGAAAACACAACCGCATTAACGGAAAACAACCGCAAAACGGAAGTGGACACACCTTTACAGAAGTGAGCCACCGCAGATCTTTAGCTCCAATAGAATATAAATAAGTGCAGTTAATAAATAGAAAAAAACAACTTATCAATCTACATTTTTATTTCATAATTTGCGAATCATTTGCGAACGACACCACACTATCACAAAGCCAGTAAAAGCTGTTTTCTCTGAAATATCCCACTTAAATGGCTTCAATAAAAACCGTGGATTGATATAAAAGTTATGTGGTTTTGCATTTGTGTTTTCCGTTAATGTGGTTGTGTTTCCTGTATTTGCAAAGCGTTTTGCTATGCAGTTCGTTTGACACTTCTAGATTTGCAGTGCATTTTCTAACAGCTGCGCATGTGTCATATCGGCAACGATGATTTTTGAATTTGCTTGTGTTTTGTATATTTGTATGTGTTTTTGTAAGTTGCACTTATGTCGTGGCCTTTGCATTTGTGTTTTATGTATTTGCATGTGTTCTCTTAGATTGCAGTGCATTGAGCTCTCAGGGCCACCGTACTCAAGCTTGCTTCTCACTGAATCCGTTATCGACAGCAAACAGTCGGATCCTCCCCTAGTGGCCGTGAGAGGAACTGTGTCTTTGGTTTCGCGTCACAAATTGTCTGGGAAAATATCTTAAAAATATCAATTTAAGAGGCTGCAAAATATGTGTGTAGGTAAGTTGAAACACATACTTTGCTATGGCCATATTATTAAAAACTACTGAAAACATGTCCATCAGTAATAAATACATTCAACGAGTCTATGTGAAATCAACTGACTGTTTTAGATGTTTTGCAACAATCCAAATCTTCTATGGCAGTGGTCTCAAACTGTGTTGTCTTCTTCCAGGTGGGGCCCTGTTGAATTTCAAGGGAAAGCCGTCAGGTTTTGTTTTTTTTTCTCCCACACCGGTGACTTGCCTCCGTAATCCTGTTAGAAGTAGATCACTTGTGATCGATTTCATTCTTTTTTATATTTTCAAAACCCCTAAGTACATTTGCGTGGATGAATTAAGCATTATGATTTGAAAAAATTATTTGCGGCCAGATTTATCAATATATTATCACCATGTAGCGGGCAACATTAGATTGTCTCCTGGGCCGGATATGGCCCCTGGGCCTGTAGTTTGAGACTCCTACTCTACGGGGAATATTTAAGCTTGATGTCTTTAACGGATTGAAATTAAGATGCTTTGCTTTATGTTTGATGATGCATCTTGTTTTCTTGGCAGTTACACCAAAGACGCCCTGCAACCTTACGGTTGTCTTCAACTCAAGCCAATACAACTTTTACTGGAAAAACAGCTATGAGGAATATCGGTCGCTCTACGAACACCTGAAGTATCAACTCCAGTTTTCCAGAACGGGCCACACAGAGAATGTAAGATTCAACAGTGAACGCTGCATGTTCATGAGAGAAAGAAAATCACACAGACCTTTTGGGCTCAACAACTCACAGGCTGTCTTCTCGTCCACTTGTGACCACAGAAAGAAATTTGGTTTGAGCCTTTAATTGATTTTCCTGCAGCGCAATTTTGTTTTTCCGGACAAGACACACTTCTCGGCCGACCGTCCTTTCGTCCTGGACACCGAATACACCGCAAGCGTACGGTCCTCCCCTGATGGAGTTATCTACCGTGGACACTGGAGCCAATGGTCGCCTGAGGTCCACTGGAGAACAGCTCCCGTCATAAAGAGTCTGATCTTTTTTAACTCCCCCCGTACCTCCATATACTCTCCTTTTTAAAGATACGTGGGTTCCCCATACGCAAGCATATCTCATAATTCTCCACATTGGTGTCCATTTCAGGTTCTTCACCAAATTCTCTCATGAATAAGACGCTGACCATCACCTTCTGTGTCCTGGTGACACTTCTGCTTTTTATTTGCCTTGTCGCCTTGTTTAAGTAAGTGCATAGCTCAGCTCTCGAGTCCTTGAAACCTGCCATGCTCATATACATTTAACACTGTTCTCATGAGTCGTTCTCTACTTGCAGGGCCAAGAAAAGCACATTCATACCTACTCCTGTGCCCTACTTCTCTTCCCTATACACTGACCACCATGGAAATTTCAAGGTCAGTTGAACAAGGGTTCCCTCGCCTGTAAAATACCATCACAAATTTCCCAATTATAAGAACCGCTGTGATTCTAGAAGTGGGTGGTGGCGCCAAGCATCGATCCTGTGGTCCAGACAGAGGAGACCCTAAAAATCGACAAACTGGTCAAGATGTCCAGTGAGGAGCCAGACCACACTGTGCAGTTTCACACGGGAACCGGACCTCATCTGAGCTCATCCGACGCGGTTCCGGCCATTGCTTCTTCCCCGGGGGTCCCTTACGCCATGATTGGGCCCAGGTCCCCGGTGCTGGAGCGGAGGAATCCGGTGAAGAGCCCGTCGCCCAGCGCCAAGTCCCCCCAGGCGGCCGAAAACGACTCCGGCTGCCGGCTCTTCGTCTGTCGAGAAGGAACCCTCTGTGCTTTCCATGAAGCGGGTTTGGTCATGGAGGAACACCAGGGCTCGGGGAGCCTCTGCAGCAAAATGCTGCCTGACAGGGATTATCAGAACACATGGCAACAGGTTAGCAGCACCGATATTTTGTCTTGAACAGTTTTAGGCCTTGGTGTAGATACATATTTTAAATTACACAAGCATTATTCTGTATTTCCTACCTTGAGGGGCCGTGAAGTGGAGTGGTAGTGTTTCTTAGGTCGTAAAAGAGTGATTGAGCGTACTCAAAGTGACAAAGACCAGTTCAACGAAAGAAAACCTCTCATGGGAGACAACATACTGGTGGTCTCCCTGTGAAGCTACTGTACATTCATGAGTTTTTGAAGAGTAGTATAGAAAGAAAACAAGCATTATTAATGACTGCATTAAGGGCTGTATAGCACAAATCAGTATTAGTAGTTCATGTGTTTTGGATTTAGCTACATTATGAATTTCTATAATCTCAGTGCTTGCAAATTTTTGCCAACCGCAGAGTACAAATGTATTTGTTCAGATCGTGACTGACATTATTCTGGATTCCCAAGAATATGTGGCTCGACTTAAACAAAAGGAAATGTGTAGTTTTATGGGCGCTTAACAGGGGAAACAATTACAAACCCTTTCCCAGTGTCATTGTTTAATGCAGCCCTTGTATTTTTGTTCTGAGGAGGATACAATTCATTTTTTAGGGAACAAAAATGTGTTCATCCAACTTAAGTGCTTTCCATTAACCTTCCTTATTCTTTGTTTGTTAGAAAACTATGTAGTGACTGGACCTAATGACTCATGAGGGCTGCCCACACTTGATGTATCCAAAGACGACTCCACAGACCATATTGCTTTTTGCCCCGTGCTCAGTGGTCCAGGTTTTCTTGTGATTAAGTTTTTGTTGACCGTGTAAGACCTTATACTGTAGGCCAGTCTGTAAGCTTCTACTTGTAACCAATGCGCCTGTTAAGTCAGACACCAACTATTTGTAATGTCCTCTTGAATGTAATTTGCACACATGTTGAAATGCAGTTTCTGTTGCAACATCACTGACCCATGTATCTGGCTTTATAAAACTGTTTTAACTCACCCTATAAAATAATCTGTTCAGATTTGGACTTTCGTTTGATGTGGATTCTAGTCAATTATCATTGACCTATTATCAAAATAAACTCACCCCCTAACACACACTTGCTTGAGCCAATCATGTGAGCAAATGTGGAAAACAAAAACCTCCAGCTTGTTCCGATGGAAAGGAGACAGTCTTTGCGTAACCTTTTTGAAAAGAGAAGGTTTCGTAGACTTCATGGAATGATACAATTGCTGAAATGTGAAATATATGGGGATCTTTGAACCTCATGGCAGATTAATTGAAGGATGATGGAATATAGTGTAAAATAAAGCCATGGAAAAGCTTTGTAGAAACAATTTTATTTACTCCAACACATACATGAACAAAAGCACCATATAAACAAAAAAAGTCTGATACAGAAGAAAGCCTACCTGCCTCCGTCATTGTGGCCATTTACTTTTTCTTTCCCAACATAGCAAACACTGGATAACAAAAAGACAGCCAAGGCAGCAAATCCTATCTTATATTACAGCATGCTGAATAGAAAACCTGCGAAAGGGGATTAGACAGCGCCATCTAAGAGACACTAGTGAGATTACGACAGTATAAAAATGCCATTCATTATACAGCAGTTGAAATACTGAAATGTACTTAAAATGAATAGCAAATTTTACATTAAAATCATTGAAAAGTAGGGGGGGGGGTAACATAAAGGAATAGACCCTGTGAAAGAGCAAAAATAAAGACAGACATTTTTCTTCCTGGATTATTGACAACCAGCGTGTACAGAACTGATGCGCTGTGTCCCTTGCACCACATAAGACAAGGTTTTTTGTTTTTTTTTGTTTTTTGTTTTTTTAATTCTTACTCTTAAAACGGCTAAAAAGGAAAATGGTCAATGCCGCTCGGGCACCCGTGGCGTTCTGCTATCGGGCGCCGACCGGCAGTTAAGAACGACAAAATAACAGGTCAGCTGAGAGCGGATGGCACGGGGTGTGTGTGGAGTTTTAAATAGAAGTCCTTAAGAAAGTCCCGATGTGATAGGAGCACATTCATTGAGAGACCAAGTGGAGAGGTGATCCTTGTTTTAACCGATTCCTTCTGCCGCTGCCGGAAAGGGTAAGGGGGGTGTGGCCTCGCTTACGACGAGAACTTTTTGGCTTGTGCTCGAACCCTTTTTTCGTATTCTACTCTGTTTTGGCTGCGAATTGGCAAAAAGAAAGAAAAACAAAAAAGTCAGGAGAAATTCTCACCAATATGACAGGACACTAGAGACCATGCACCTCTGGAATCTTTCCAGAGGTGTAGCAACACAGCTCCTAAAATCAGTTATGGATCCAAGTATTACTATAACAGGGTAGATTCTGGCATTTAAGCACCATTTGTTCTTTTTCAAGCACTTCACACAAAACAAATACATCTTCAATGTGATCTTTTTTATTAAATATAATCTTAATCTCGAATCAGAGCAATCTTTTCTCCAAACAAAGCAAATTAAAAAGTTTTTATTCTAGACGCATTTCATTTACTGTTTCCAGATGGCTTCTGAAATAACTCTGGGAACCACTGCACTAGAGGACATTCTGATGGTGACTGTCGGGCGGCTTGAGACCGTGTACCTCAACTGAAGCTGATGGATTAAATCTTTAAATCCAAACCCCTGCAAGACATTAATCGGCCGCATATCTTTGTAGATAAACCTGAAAGATGTATCTGTTATTGCCGTTTGGTTGGCAGCTGCCCACGGACAGAGCTCATTCACTTGCGCGCACAAAGAGGATGTATGTGGACGTATGTGCGCAACATTTTCAGAACAAATTAGATTTCTGTTGGAATATTGCTTTTTTCCCCCCTCCCATTGAATGTTAAGAATGTTTCAGATTATTATTATTATCATTTTTTTAACACCGCTTGACAGTCCATATATACATACATTTGTCATCTACCAAGGGACACTAAGCATTTCAGAACAAGGGAGGCTATTTTCAAGGTATTCCAGTACTTCAAATGCTGAGGATGAAATTAAAGTACCTCAAGGAACCTGGTAAGAACCCTGCTAAAAACAATACTTTACTGGTCCACACCTTCAAACAACACACACATAATCACTGTTATGATTCTGGTATCTGGAGTGTGAATGAGTGTTTTTAAGGGCCCCAGTACATACTCATACTGCGCTGCGTATCCCGACTCTTTCCCATTTAGAAAAAAATAGAACAACAACCTGGCTCTCTCTGAAACAACATTTTTCATCTAACCAGACGGAGTCGACCTAAACTTAAGCCTTGGGCCTTTTGCTTCCCCTCATCGTTCTTTCTGCGTTCTTTGATTGCTTGAAGACACTGTGTTAATCCAAAACTGAGTTGTTGTATGGACTCACCAGTAAATCGTGTATGCCTCTGCTTGGGCTGGATCCTGGATATTTGGCTCATTTAGAAGTTCCTGGATGCCTAATAAGATCTGCAAGATAAATCTGAAGTTACGCACCATTGGCAAAACTTGCCTTAATTTCTTACTTTCAAAAAGCCTACGAAAAAAAAAGATTAAAAAATAAATAAAACGTCCATCAATTGTGTGCATTCAAAGCTCCCACCGAACATATCTGAACAGTCCCTGAAGACACTTTCTTCGCACAGCAGCTCACTTTGTGCTTGACAGCATGCAGTTTAGTACTTCATACATCATTATTCAGTCAGTAGCTTACAGGGTAATATAAGACAAGATACTTTATTGATTGCTCGTAGAGGGGAATTCTGGCTTTGCAGCCGCCCAGCAGGAAACATTAAGTATGTAAATTGTCTTTACGGATCCCACTAAGGATGTATATCGGAACAGGAAAGTGAATATTTAAATGAGCAAGATGCTCAAGTCATGCACAGAAAATGTAATTCTACATTATAAGAAAATGGAGGCTAAATGACTGAATATACGTTTACACTGTACAGCAGCCCAAGGTTAATCAAACTGCTCTAAAGTTTCCTGACTGAGCACTTCTCGTAAATTAAGCACAAGCCTGCTGGGGTAAGAGACATAGCAAGCTCAAAGTGGAGATGGCAGGAGTACTACTTTAAGACAAGTAATAAAGGCTACCCTCGGAAAAGCATATGATGTATGATGGTCTATGGCTGTCAATATCATGTACAGCCTTAGCAAATACTGTGTTTGCATAGTGGGAATGTAGAATAGAAAATCTGCCAACTTCACAATTTGATAAAAACTACCCAACTATAAATTGGCCAAAATAGCTGGTGAGTTTACTCTTTAAAAAAGGTTACTCTGTTGGCCAGAGTATCTCTGGGAAGCATCTACAGGTAGCTCTCCAGTGAGTTTGCTTCACCCGTCCCAATGACCTACTCTAATAAATGTATATTGTGTATACCATTTTTTTGGCCGGGAAAATCTGTTGAAGTCTGACATATTTAAATCTATCCGGTCATAGTGTCCAATGAAAATAATTCCCTCCAAGCAAAATTTGAATTAGTGCTAGGTAGATCATTTAAAAAAAATTAAATAAAAGTCTGTGCAGATCTGTTCATTTCCGCACTCGGCAAGTTGCAACGGAAAGCCAATCAGTTTGGGACGATCTAAAGCTGATCTGAAAGCTTCACCTCTGACCAATCACGTCTATATAGAACTTAAGCCCCACCACTCCCTTGTGGCCAGGTTGCTTGCACAGACAGACAGACAGACAGACAGACAGACAGACAGACAGACAGACAGACAGACAGACAGACAGACAGACAGACAGACAGACAGACAGACAGACAGACAGACAGACAGACAGAGAAGCTGCAGTGTCTAGAACTTTTGAGGAAATATTGTAAACATTTTTCTAAAATGTTGTACACCTTGTTTTTTTTTTTTTTTTACATTCTTTACTTTAAGTTGGAAGAAAGAAACTGTAGTAAAATTCCTTGAATGTGTACTTGGCCAATAAAGCCTGAATCTGATTTGGTGGCTTGGCGTAAGGGGTGTTTCTCCTCATTTCATAATGGAGAAGTTTGTGGCAAGACTCACTGAGATGGTTCAAGCATTCAGGAATATTTACGACCGGTCTTTGCGTGAGTTAAGTATTTGAGCTTTTTGCCATCTGCCGTAATGGAATGAGTCAGATGTCAAATAGTAGGGATGCCACGGTAAGGAATTTTTCCCCACCGGTTAATAAACTCATGACAACACTAATTTTAAATGAAAATTAGTGATTATAAATTAGAGTTTTTTTTTCATTTGATGAACGTCTGCGCTGATACGTGAAAATTAACTAAATGTTTTTATTTAGGCTCTATTTATTCATTTTTATATATATATATAAAGCAACACAACCGTGGGGGTGGTGGTCAAGTAATGTAATGGGTGTATGCCCGAACACCGTGTAACACCGGTAACCGCAGCAACCCTACTCCCCTGGGAATTTTCTCTCTACCGCCCCGTCAGTCCGGTGAGGACTACTACCCCTGGCTTTCTTTTTCCTCTCTCCTCAAAATGCCTTGCACCCTACAAAGATGCTCATTGATACAATGACAAGATTGTTCAGTTCTTATTGATAAGACAAATCCTAAATCGATAAAATTATTATTAGAAATTAATCGATAGTCAATTACTTGTTAAAATCCCCAAATGGTCATTATGGAAAATGACTATGGCAAATGAATCCTTGTCCAGAAACACTGTGAGGATAAAATGGCTGTTTAGTTCTCCGGCTGCTCGACATTCTAACCTGTTTAATTGTGATAGCTGGTCTCCAGTCCTTGTCCTCCTCTAGAATGGATAGGCATACTGTGCCTGATGGGTAGACGTTTGGATGGAAGAGTGGAGGCTCAAATTTACCTGAAACAGATAAGGAATGTAAAGTGCACAAGTTGCAGATGTTGCAAACATTTCAGGAACACACCGATTAGAACCTAAGATCAACAGTTAGCGCATGCATTCTGAACTACATCTTATGTTGCGATTTAGTCATTTAGCTATTTCAGTGTATTTAATGCGATTTTTTTTTTTATAAATATATTTTTTATTAACACAATATCTCAACATGATTCATATGGAAACATTACATTATCCACTACTTACGATTTATATATAAACAAATCATACGGGCAGTCACGTACATTTTGGTGGTGAGGAGGGATAGTCGTCCTTGAATAACATGCGCAGCTTGAACAGCCCTCCTTCCCAGGGAGTCTGTAGATGAAAATGCTAAGTTAATGAAATACCGGCATGATGTAAAAAGAGGAAAATGCTTATTTTGATAACGACATACAAAATGTGACTATTAAGTTTGGACTTAAGAGGGCACAAGCTTGTAGTTGAGAAGTAAAGAAATCAAATCAGTAGCCTTCTGTGGTAGGGCATCAATGTGTCTTTTTAGCATTTTAATTGAGAATGTGGCGTTAGTAGAGGACATATCCAGAGATAAGAGACGAAAAACAGCTGCAGCAAAGCGCAGCGATCTCTCGCCGCCTTCAAGTGCAGACACCGCTTTTATGTTCAGACACACAAGGACAATGGGAGTGCACTTTGTCTGTTGAGGAATGTACACAACGTCTTGCAAGTTGTCAACTCGACAAAGTACGATTATAAAAAGGCTTCCATTGGTTATTTTAGTTGCCGTTTACTACGATAGTCAGGAGACCTGTTCCGTATCACCTAACTTCAGACTAACCCAACGTAATCTTACACACTTCTGTACAATTGACATGAAGCCACAAACAGAGCATTACCCCCTTCTTGCCAGGAATGGCACATTCCCAATTCATCAGGTTCATGGTGCCGTCTGGGTTTTTGGTTGGAACAGCAACAAATCCCTGAAGAAAAAGAAGGGGGGGGGGGGGACGACAGTAAGACACTGAGGTTCACCAGAAGACGAGAACACGTAGGCCGTTTCGAGTCGCCACTTACGAAAGGATGGTCTTTCCGCCACGCCTTGCGCTCCTGAGCGAGCCGGCTCAATGCAATTCCAGACATTATCGCTGGACTCCTGCAGGGAACAGACCCAAGTTTGAGAGGCAAGACAACCCAAACTCGGGAGAAACAAACCCGAGTCCTGCGAGAGAAGTTGCACCCTGTGATAGGGCGAGAGATTAAAATGTGATGGGCTAAAGCAAAAACAAAAGAGTGCGTGTCAAGGTTATCCCGTGGGCTAAACTAGTGCTTGAAGGTCACGGACCAGTTGATGCTGCTGGACATTTGGGTGTTGAGCAGACATGATGGTCTGCAGGCAGTGGGCCAAATGTTTAACACCATCCCACCCAGCACCAGCATTTAACCATCCGGTGATTAGTTTATGACATTCACCATACTTGAATTAATTGATGTCATGCAAACATCACCCGGCTTCAAGCCGTTTTGAGGGTGTTTGGTTAAAGTGGATGTATAGGCTACAGGGTGCCAGTAGTCCGTGTTGATCTGAGAAATCCATTGAAATGATTCCCAGCTGTCTAACCCATGGAGCAGATGTTACGGCTAACCGGTTGTAATTGTACTCCGGTTAGGCGTGTCAACAGTAACAACTATATCCATATTTGTTACTGTTGACACGCCTAACCGGAGTACAGTGCTAACCAGCTAGCATGCTAATCAGTTAGCATGCTAGCTCATGTGCGCCAGTTCCCACTAAACGACGGACGCTGGCGCCCGTTAGCGCCTGGCGCGGCCTGATGCGTCGGGAGAAATCGCGCATTCGCAGTGGATATCGCCGCAGACGCAGCCGCGGGAGAAGTCGCCGGCGCCTCGGTCCCGGCCGCGCGAATGATATTGAAAAGACGCCGTGGGGATATTTGCAGGCGAGTTCCGGGCGAACACGGTCAAAAAAAAAAAAAAAAGTATCCAGAACAGGGAAAGGACAAAGAGCGCCAGAGCTAAAAAAAAAAAAAAAAAAAAAAAAGGCGCACGTTTACGCATTGGCCAAACTATGGAAAATGGCGCAAAGTCGAGAGAGCGGAAAGGAGCCTCGCACGGAGCCGCGGCGGCGGACGGAGCCCCGCGCCCCCCGCTCACCTTTCAGCTGCGGCGGCCTTCAGAGATGCGGATTTAATGCGCAGATCGGGTTCAACCGTAAAGTTTCCCTCCCGAAAAGCCTCCCGCTCCGGCTCCCACCACAGAAGAAGAACCGGAAGAGCGCTCGCTGCACTTCCGGCTCAGCTCATCCGCTCGCTCGCTCGCTGCCGCCGCCGCCGCCGCCGCCGGGACCCGGAGCTCGGCCTCGGCCACACGGTGGAATGAACCCGCGTTGCGCTCACGTCCACGGGCGTCGCCTCGCACAGGGATCCGCTCGCACGGAGCAGCTCGGCGACCAAGGCCTCGTCGACACTGACCCGAGGCCCCGGAATGAACAGGAAATAGCTTTTATGGCGGTCCGCGCGGCGCATGCGCAGTGTGATGTTTGTCGCGGCGCTAATTTGAACCATCATAACAGAAAAAAAAAAAAAAATAATAATACAATTATTGTTGCGGTATAGTTCGTTTGAAAACTGATCAAAACAAAAAATCGACAAATATTCGCACATGCCGTGTGACACTGGTCTGAGCCCAAATAGCAGAGTGGAATGGAAAGATTTTGTTTCCCGTTGTCTTTGTCCAGACTAAATATCAAGGCCATCGATTGCGGTGTTGATTACAGACACGACCCTTTGAATAAAGGTTCCTGTGGTTCCGTGCGGGCTCAGATCGAGACAACTTTTCTTTACTCGACATTTCCAAACAGCAGCAGCAGCTTTTTATTACGGCGGAACGTAATAACGGACACTTTTGAACAGGCAGCTCTTTTGGCAGCTTACCGAGGAACCCGCAAGTGCAGTCTCTCAACAGGACACCAGGTGGCGCTGCTTATTTAAAAGAACAGGCCAAAGTCCGTGGAGCGTTTCATGCTTTGATGGCGCTGAGAAAACAAACCAAAACCCAAAACAGTTGAAGCCTGTCAACACATTTAACATTTAATCACTGTACACGGGCAGTTCACTGGACACTTAATTTTACCACAATCACATACACACGCAATGTATTCCAAAATGTATTTCCAGTTCCACATGTTCAATTTATTATGGAGGATGCGGTGTTTTCATGGTTATTTTACCTTCAAGAAGTAACAGGCATGATGTAGGAAATGTAAACATCAGTTAAATAGGAAAAATCCTTAAAATAGATTTAAAAAAGGCCTTTGGCATTATGTCACAGGGGCCTATTTCGCTGACTCGTGTTCTTTTATATTACTGAAGTATAAGAAATTGGTCACAGTTCTTTACATTACGTACACAATACATCTGTTTTATTTAAAAAAATATACCTCACTGAAATACCTTTAAAAATCAATCATGCGGTTACTATATATTTCTTTAAATGTATGTGTGTGTATATATTTATTATATCAATAATTTAGATTTTGTTCCATTTGTGAGACTCGTTTTTTTTTCCATTAATATAGACTTATCAGCCACGAGATTAAAGCCACCACTAATATTGTGTAGCTCCTCCTCGTGTCGCCAAAACAGCTCTGACAGGTCGAGGCATGGACTCCACAAGGCCTCTGAAGGTGTCCTGTGGTATCTGGCACCAAGACGTTAGCAGCAGATCCTTTTAAGTCCTGTAGGTTGTGAGGTGGGGCCCCCATGGATCAGGCTTGTCGTTCTAGAACATCCCGCAGATGCTTGATCGGCTCCACTTGATGTAGAAGAAAATGTGATTCATCAGACCAGGCCACCGTCTTCCATTGCTCCATGGTCCAGTTCTGATGCTTATGTGTTCATTGTAGACGCTTTCGCGGCTACACTGCTCCATACACAGCAAGCTGCGATGCACTGTGGGTTCTGACGCCTTTCTATCATAGCAGCATTTTTCAACAATTTGTGCTACAGTAGCTCTTCTGTGGGATCGAACCAGACGAGCTCGACTTCACTCCTCACGCACATCAAATAAGCACCGTTTCACCGGTTGTCCTTCCTTGGACCACTTTTGGTAAGTACTAACCACTGCATACCGGGAACACAAGACCTGCAGTTTGGAGGTGCTCTGACCCGGTGGTCTAGCCATCACAATTGGGTCCTTGTCAAAGTGGCTCAGATCCTTACGCCTGCCCATTTTTCCTGCTTCCAACACATCAACTTCAAGAACTAATTGTTCACTTGCTGCCTGATATATCCCACCCCTTGACAGGTGCCATTGGAACGAGGTGTCAATGTCATTCACTTCACCTGTCAGTGATTTATATGTTGTGGCTGATTGGTGTATATGTTGAATGCATACTGTCATTTAAATCTGTTAAAAACAATTTCAGTTTGGAAAGTGAAGCAAACAAGGCAATTGCAATAGTACAAATCAATATACACACTCCCCAGGGATTATTTCCCCGCAGAGTCATTGGCCACATCATTTTTACTTGCTGCGTTGCCCAGGGCCACCCTGGTTTCCGCGTGGGAGCGCTGGGGGGGGGGGGGGGGGGTCTCAGCTGGGGCGCACTGCCTGAGGTGATACCAGGCGTCACCTTTCCCGTCCAACCGGACAGAGTGGGTGTTTGTCTGGACCACTCGGAACGGTCCGGTCCACCTGGCCTCCGTCCCCTTCCTTTTCACCGCTTTCAGCCAGACCCAGTTGGAGCCTTTCCCGACGGTGGGCTGATTCGCTCTCCGGCATGGTCCTGTATCTGTGAGGAGAGTGAGGCTACCAGTACATTTAGGATACCATAGTACGATGCGTGATCCCCGTGGGTGCGGTCCAGGGGCAGTAAAGGGAGAGTAAAGGGTGAGGTCCAGGGGCAGTAAAGAGAGAGTTAAGGGTGAGGTCCAGCGGGTGAGGTCCACGTTAAGTAAAGGGAAATCAAAAAGTACAAGAGAAAATGCACGGCTCCAGGAGTGATTGGCAGGGAAAACCCCATTTGTCTTAGCGGGTAAACCTGCCGACATCCGTATTATTGAACGTGCGGATGGCATTCACTCACCACCTGGACCATTTCCAATAAAAGAGATATCATTTAAACATACACACAAACATTACACAGACACATACACATGAACATTACACAGTCATTTACACATAACTATGACAGATGCCAGTCCTGTACAGACTGTCTAATACTTTTTTACCTAAAATTTATACCCGTCTCATTTACCCAACCATGACAACCTGGCCTATTGAACACCTGAAATTTAACATTCTTGTACCCAAAATCTAGCATTTCCTTGAATACCCAAAATCTAGCATTCTTGTATGTTTCTTTCACCTTTCATTTATCTATGACAGTAATTTTATATAGTCAATATGCACAGTTCTGTTAAAAAGGTTTGTACTTAACTTGTTTTTATGAGGCGTCTCTCGGTGTCTGGATAGATCTGGATGTTGTTTGGGGAACTTCCAATATCCCCGTGACTTTTTGTTTATAACAAATTGTAATTATGTCATTCTCGTCACTTACAATGTTATTAATTTGTAGTTACGACCTCTGATTTAAACTCCCTCCCATCACGTCGGGATCACCAATTGTTGGAGAAATATCATCCTCGAGGATCACCCAGTTGTTCCGTTGTACAAAACCTGTTTCAGTCAATTACTCTATTCTGTTGATTGAACAATTAAAGCCTGTTTTGATCAATTACTCTATTCTGTTGATCAATTCCAAGTACAACAATTACCTTCGAGGTTCCCCGCGTGCTCATTGATGGGTTGGAGCGTCAATCAGAAGAAGTATCACGAATTTAGGAGGAGAGGCAGAATCAAAAAGTACAAGATACAGTCTCTGGGTCCGCACTTTGTATCCCTGACAGAGCTATATAGCAGGGTCAGTTCGCAAAGTCTCAGCCCCGTTCCTTCTTCTCTGGACCCTTATATAGTCTAAAGTACGCAAGCGGTCACAAAAGGACATATGGATCACAAAGAACAATGTACATGCAGAACAACATGAACAACATGTACGCGACTGGTCACAAAAGGACATTTCCAACCAGAGACGCCATATAAATTCTACGAAAGACATGAGCAAAGAAAGGACACAGGGGACAAAGATGAAAGCAGGAGGGAGGAAATCCTGAAGGGAAGAAGGGGGAATTAAATGATCCATCATAGAGAGACAGTCAATGGAGCTTTTATCTACATACACACACTGTTTTGATTATATTTAATAACAGCTGTCTCTTTTATGAACAAATATCATGAAAGGAGGGCCACCAACACATCCGGCGTAGAACTTCTACCCAAAAGAGAGCAGCTTTGTGAGCGACGGGAGGGTCACAAAAGAAAGAAAGAGAAAGGAGAAGGGTCCGACAGTGATTTCAAATATAACCCCCCCCCGCCCCGCCGTCACCTGGGAGACCTAATAAAGATGTTGTGATACCTGCAGATGTCAACATTTCTCTGGCCTCAAGAGCTTAATCAGCAAATGACAGTTGTCCCAGGAATAGGCAAGTTAAGAGATGAACCTACAAAGCGGAAAAGGGAAAACTAGATGGTTGATGTAAAGCTTTTAGCTGAAACAAAAACAAAAACAAAAAAAAAACGGTTAAGTCAAGAGTCCAAAAGCATCGCTGGAGTCAGGCAAAGAAAGGTATCAGTGGAAAGTTTAGGGGTCTTTCTTCCAAAATAATGTCCGCTAATGGATGGTTTACTCTATAAAGACATTGTTCCAACACAGCCAAGTCTGCTATCAAACATCACTTGCCATCCAGAGGACCACACCTGCACGTACGGTATGGGGATGGAGTAAGGAGATCCAGTCGCATCGCTCCGTCAGCTACCAGGGGGGCGTCATCATTTGATGTCTTTGTGACATCACAACACTCCCCCTTATGCACTGTAGGCCCCACCGGGTGTGTCTGGACTGTCAGATTCATAAATGTATTGCAAGATCTGTGTTCATTGGTCATTATATTTATTGATCGTATCTTTTTCTTCACATTAGATACTGCATATTGTTTTGTTCTCCTTTTTTTAATTTTGTTATAATAAAAAAATGTATCATTAAATTACATTGTTTATTTTTAGACTACATGAATCCGCCATGCAACCTTACGTCCTGTGTGAGCAGAAAAAAGTGCTTCAGTTGGTGTAATTGTGAATTATATATAATTTAAAAAAAACAAAAAACGGCGTCATTTTATCATATGAAGATGATGCGTCTTCACTGAGAATTGGACATTGACAATTCGGTCAACCTTTTACTGTTTGAGGCAAAAGTTCTGGCAATTCAACAACAAGAGAAACTATAAATCGTATAGATACAGCATAAAAAAATATATGAGTATGTGGAAAATTGTGCCTGTTGTTTTACAGTGGCTATAAATCGGTCCCTAAAATTAAATTACCATTTTGCTGAGGTCACAATGTAGGACAATTTGATGAGTTGACAGAAAAATATGCTAAGAATTGTGAAATTCTAAGAAAATACGAGAATAGTACAATTTCATGTGGTCTATGTTGTTCAACACATTGCTGAGATACAGTATGAAGCGATGGAGTGAAGTGGTTTTTCATCAAGTTTATATTTAATAACAGCAAATTTGATGGCTTTGTTAGGGCAGTTTGCATCAAACAGTGTCATTGATGCCCGTTTGGAATGTGTGCAGCAAAAGGCAAACATCAAAGAATACAAACAGAAATAATGATAAACTTTGTTTTTATTGGGTTCACCTTTTGCAAGACCTTATGAATCTATCTCGTTAACATCAAACTCAGTTTTCACCTTTTAAACATTGCATAAGATCATATAGAAGTTAGAAGTGATTTATGTAGTGATATGAGAACCTTATGCATCGTTATCATTAGTCATTATAAGAAACAAAATGACATTCATTCCCTCTGATTACAAGTGTGACCATCCTCCATCATGCATTACAGTGGTCTGTGGTTTTATGAATCTAATGCATTATTTTAAAAAGGTTAACTGGGCACTTACAAGTATTAGGCTACAGATCTTATAAGTTACCGCAAATGAAATGACAACCAGTGACAAATGTTCAAACAGTCCTTACGCACCCTGTTGGGAAAGGATGTGGTGTTGACAACCTAGACCGGTCGACGTCAAGTACGGTTTAAAACGGAAACAAAATCTTTTGTAAACGCACTTCAAATTTTACTTAATTGAAGCTTAGTTTCACCTTCCAAAATAAGCATCACCATTTCCACAAACCGGGATAAATTAGATTGTCTCGAACGCTCAGGTGGAGGTCGACTGTAAGTATGTGGAGTTTTGACGTGGATGAACAAATCTAGGCTTCACATGGGTTATTGGTCCTTATGGAGTCAAACAAGTTAAACCATGTTACGGTATGTGAGGGAGTGCAAGACACAGTAGAATTGGAAGGCTTCAAAATACTACAGCAAATGTAAACATAGCCTAGCTCTGGCAGGAAAACCCCTCTTATTTTGATTTGACCTTTCGCAAATCTCAGATATTACACTTTTGAAAGCCCTTGGTGTGTTTGTGTGTATCAAAACCATGCATCCATATATTTGTCTGTTACAATATAAAATTGTGTATTAGTCAAATGTGCAAGTGCACTTTGTGTACATGCAAGTAAAAGCTTTGTGTCGCATCAACAAGTCTGTGTGTAATGTACCAATATATATATGTATATATATATATATGTATATGTGTGTGTGTGTGTGTGTGTGTGTGTGTGTGTGTGTGTGTGTGTGTGTGTGTGTGTGTGTGTGTGTGTGTGTGCGCGCGCCTGCATTAACAAAAGATCACTCATCCCTGACACTCGCATCAAATGTGTACGATACACATAAGACATTGGATTTTGGTCATCGGGGGGAAAAGGCAACACTATAAACGATTACTTGTGAATGAAATATCCAGCCAGTCAAACACTTCAAGCCTCAAACAGCTTTCTATAAAAAGGGTGTTCTAAAACGCAGTATTTACATTACAGGCTTAAAAGCATTGTGCAGTGTTGTTCTCACTGAAGTGCTTGAAATGCTGTGTACAAAATCTACACAATTCAAAATGCTTAAAAGAATGTATCACTGCAGCCCCCCCCAACACACACACACACACACACACCACCCCTCCCCCCGCTTGAATGTAACAGTCAACTTTTTATCCAGCCAAGGTATAGCTTCGTTATTGGATATCAAAATATGTTCCAGGCATGTTCTCAGTGAAGGAAATGATATTGTTTGCATTAGCCATGTCAATCCTCTAACAAATCTCCATAGGTCTAAGATCCTGTACAAACGACGCAAAACGGGAGTTGACATTGTCAAGATTTGCTAGCTTTTAAAGATCCAGTATAAACAACTTGTATTTGAAGTTGTACTTTCTATACAGTGTACAAAACGTGCAGTTTTTGAGTTAAATATTAATATTGGACTTATTTACATCATAAAACAATGGATATGAACAAATGTTTCCTTCACCACTGTCTTCGGACAGTTCCTATCCCCTAATCTTTCATGCTATATATAAAAAAAAAAAAAAAAATTATAATTAATATATATATATATATATAATTTTTTTTTTTTTTTTTTTTTAATGGAAAGATTACCCCTCCCACTGCACACAGAGGAAAAACAAAACTACGCAACATTACAAAACTATATGATCCCTCGGACTTAAAAAGTAAACTTGGTTCGGGAAAAACCCCAAAAGTCAGTGAGAGAACGAAAACAACATTGTCAACAATTTTTTTCCCTAGTTGCTTGATTTGAACAACAAAATCATACAGGCCCATGTTTATTGGCCCCTCGTGATGTTCAAAAGGAAATTGATCACCGGCCCAACAACAGAATTCTCATTTTAATAATAAAATAGGAATTGCAAAATCAGGAACCAACCCTTGAGTTTTTCTGACCACGAGGAAGACTCTCAAAGCGAGACACCAAAGGGTAAACAACTGGAGCTGATGTCATCCTGTCACATTTCTAACGTGACGGACGCCAACGGCGACTCTGAGGACACGTTCTCCACCACAACGCTCCATAAGCCGCCTCTCGATTTCGTAACGCGGTGATGTCAATGAAACCCATGTCATGAGACGATCGATTTGCGGGGGAACCCTAACATTCGACGAGCTAGCTGGGTGCAAGGTCATGAAAATGTTTTATGTATAAATTAGCCTGAAACGTACATATATGTATATTAAATATTGGTAAATAAAAATCAGAATTCTTTGAAAGAATTCTGTCGTTTAGTGTGGCATGCACGACTATCTTGAGACTACACTACACCGGCTGAAGGTTGTGTGTTTTTGTCTTCGTGACAAGTTCCTACCACAACTGTAACACAATCTTTATCAGACTATGTGAAATCATAAAATATCCAATTCATTGTCTCAGACCTTTGAGGCAATTTTCTGTCAATTCTGTTGTTGGTCACCGCCGCCACTCCCCCATTTAATGGCCCTACTCTCTACATGAGCTTTTACTGTATGCAGAATTCCCTTCTTTAAATCACAATTTGTTCAAATAAAAAAAAAAGGTAGATTTTTGGGAATACAACTTTGATACTTTGAGTTTGAAAGACCACTGTGATCCCTTACAAGAGCCTTGAGTTGGAGGATAAGAAGATGCAACATACCCTGAGTGAATCATTGGCCTTGTAGGACGATGGCCATCGTACAAAGCATAAAAGTGTAGCAAGACTGACCGACCCGAAGCTCCGCCTTTCCTTAATGCTCCAACTGCAGCCGCCACCACCCTGCCACCGTTTTGTGATTAACAGGCTAAATGGAACGGCTTTCTCCTTTTTGGGGTGGGGTTTCCAGCTTAGCAACAGGAACCAGGTATGGGCGACACTTGGAATCGATCAATTCCACCTTTTTTGTTGTTGGAAAGAAACAAAAACATTATCCGCCAATTCAAATAGTCCAGTTTAACTATACAGGCACAAAAAAGTAAACAGACTTATTTACAATCAAGGAAAAAAAACAAAACAAGCCAATGGAGGGAAACCAAAAGCAAAATGTACAACCCCCGCCCCCCCCAACCCCCCCTAAAATCTCCATTGTGCCAAACGTTCTTCTACTTGTGTGATATGTTTGCATGGTAACACCTGGTAACACAACACAGCTTGTAATACTGATTCCTCTTCACATCCGGGAACCCCGCTCCTGGAGAATCTGTGGAGAAAGAAATAAATAAGTACAACAAATGACACATTTGGTCACACACACACACACCTTAAATCGCCTTTTTAAGAATTGTAAATAATTGCAAATTCCTTATCGGCTACTGTTCTCAATTAATCACATACATGATTCTTATCCAGTGGCAGGAGAAACCTGAAACTGATCCTAGAACAGGCCCAGGAGGTGCAAAACTGGATTTTGGAACAAATGACCACCCACCACTCGGGATGCCACGGTGAAGAACTTTCCCCCATTGCTGAACGAATTCATGACACCGGACATTTTACAACAGGGGAGGGGAGGCGCAGAGTGGAGTGTTCCTGTGTGACGCACGGGCGCCAATTACGACAGGTCTCGATCTACACCTGATCGTAGGTCTGGAGCCTCTCTCCGCTCATCCCATCATAAGTGAAATGTGACACTGCTGCACGCACAAAACAGACACTTTCAGTTTCACTTTCGTAGCGTCCGACTAAGTATTGATAACACGCTTAGTATTTTCACAATTTAAGAGTTTTGTTTTTTTATTTGATTAACGATGGCACTGATACGCAAAAATGAAATGATTAAATGGGTTTAATTCCTATAAAAAATAAAATAAAATAGGAAAAGAAAAAAGAAGCAAAACAACGGTGGGGGACAGTGGGCAAGTCATGTCATCGTGTATGCCCAATACCGTGTAACGGCGGCAACCCTACCCACCACCCAAATAGACACCCACCCACATATACAAAACGGGTTGAATGTTGGCTGCTACATGCCACGAACACACACATGCAAGCTTAAACTAAACACACGAAAATGGAGTCCAAAAAAATGGAGAGCGGATGAACGGATCTATACTGAAATACAAACTTATTTGACCACTTACGAAGCATCATTTGGATTCATTAATGGACAGCTGTCAGGTGGAGTCGAGCTTTGTCTTGGAAAGGAATAGTGCTAAAATGAGTTTAACGTGGTCCCATGGATGACTGACTATGATAGCAAAGTGATTTCTGATTGCAATGAGTCAGAGGGGCTGAACAGAGCTCCATGGTTTCAGCCTACAGACTCAAAATGTCCAGTACACATCAGGACAAATTTACATTATTTACACTGGGTGGCACAATTTTCACTTAAAAAAAATAAAATAAAAAAGTAACCTGCACAAGATATTTTTAGCAGGCCCTGTCTCGCTTTGAATCCAATTGTATCTTGTTCCTCTTGGAATTGGTCGACCAAATGACAGGACAAAAATCTTTCCGGCTAGAAGACTAAGGTCTACAGAGCAGTATAAACGGGAGGGAAAGGGGCGACTGGGTGGATCTAGGCAGGTTTCAGGGTGTGGAGGGGGGGGCTCTAATGGAGCAGTTGAGCGCTCACCATCGAGTCACAAGTCTAATCAGAGTCATTCATTTCATAGTCCGTCTCCTCATCCTCACTCTGAGCAACATGCAGACAGCGTGGAGGGAGGAAGAAGACAAGAGAGGCAAGTCTTACAAGAATGGAAATTAATGTTGGAGGAGATGTTAGAGGAGGAATCAGTGGTTAAAGAAAAGAATGATTCAGAGGAACAAACACAAGGCTATTTCCACAGAATGTAAAAGAGATGGAAGAGGGAACACTAACAAATTTACACACAACATATGAACCCCGCAGTTCTTGGAAACTGAAGCTGAGTCAAGCCTGTATCTTATTTATTTATTGATTGAGTAGGGGTGCACCGATACCATTCTTCTCGCCATCAGATCCGCGCACTTCATGCCATAGTCTGCTGTGTCTTGTGTACGGCTTGTTTGCGGTGTTTCTTAGCTGATGCGCACATTATCCTGACTGGATGGTTGCTTGGTTGTGGTGGTGAATTCTTCATGCTTCTTAGGATGAGGATGATAAGGTTTGTTGTGTTGACGTTTTCAATATGCGAGCCCCCGAGAGACAACCTTATTGTTGAACAGACGGAAATCAGCCATTTTAGGACTGTATTCACTGACTGCAAAGAAACACCCACCTCCCCGTTTCTAGCAATATTGAGCATGAAATAATTTGCAATATTTAAGCATCAGTATGGGAACTGCTCCATCTGCTGATCATTGTACGAGTACATAGGGACCGGATCGGTGCAGACACCCCACCTACAGACACTATCGGTACACCCCTAGTTGTTGGTGGGCAATATGGATTTCTGAAGTCATTTTGGGATTGGGACTGATCATTTCTTCACTGTTTTAATTTTTTTTATTAACCGTTTTTTTGATAATAGGCAGAATACAGCAAACGTTAAAACCTTGTTTGTCCAATGATAACACCTTTTCAGTAAGTAGCAGCCTATGAATGGGAATGAAGCCAAGAAAAACATGTTGTACATTGTTGTTCAAACAGCTGAACAGCATGAAAAATGCATATAATCTCATCCAACTGTGATGCATATCAAGCCCAAGCCCACTTGCGGTGGCGTGTTGATCCTTTGCTTCCTAAGCCCTTTAAAAGAAAGACAATCCTCATTAATGACCCAGCTAATCTATCCATATACCTGCGCTTTTGTGGTACTCCAAACACAGATATCAATGTTAAGGATTTCGTCATTCAGGGCAAATCTTACATGACAAATATTCAGTTTGGGTTAATGCCATTGGGCATCGGTCTGGCTTTTGTTTTTGGTTTTTTTTTGAGGAAAACTGAGTTTTAAACAGGAGAGCATGGTTGGCTGCATGGCTGTTTCTGCCTGGTCATATTCAATAGTGCAGGCTTTATTTTAACAATATCCTGACTGCACTTAACTAATGAACACCTGAACTTATTTGAGAGTAAACCATTTGCTTTTAGCAGTGCTTCCTTTCACAAGCAGTCTGGTTCAGGCAGCCACAGTGCACTCCTTCATGGCGGCTTTCCATCAGTAAAAAAAACAAAACAGGGGTACTCATCTCCGTACCATGGGTAGCATGCTCATCAATGCAGCGCATTTAAAAACATCCAGCACAGATCATCATTCATGGATGTTTGAAATGGGCTCACACATACAGTCTCAAGAGTTTACCTTGGCCTTCTCACTGGGCTCGCTGTTCGTCCCGTATGATTGGTTGTGCAGCTCCTTGGACACGACGCACAGAAACTCGGCCTGGTCTTCGTTTCCGTAGTTGTAAGAGGATCCTATGCTGACCAGCTGGAAGGAGCCAGAGAGAGCACACGGAGGGAGTCAGCCTCAAGAGAGAAACACCAAAACACTGGGTGCAGAGAGGAAGAGGTTTGACACCAACAGAAACAGATAAGAAGAGGAACAATGACAAAAAAAAAATTTAAAAGCTGCATTCTGTGTCTCTAGATGTCAGTTAACACGTAATTAACACTGATTTGTTTGATGGCTAGAATTACAATAATTTAGTTAAACGTTATATGTAACCTTTACTTTCATAATAAATAACAAATTTATTAAATAACAAATACTGAGAGAGAAGTCTGAGAGTGAGTGAGTGTGTGTATGTATATATATATATATATATATGCTTTCCTTATGCGACATTTATGGATGGATTGAACATGACAAGGTTTTCTATAAGGACCACCATATGTGGTAGATGTAGACGACAACTTCTCACGCCAGCGCCAATTGCCTGGTAACATTGACTGCAGCAGTGGGAGTCAAAAACACTGTCTGATCTCTGTGGCAAATTGGATTCCCTCCTACATTAAAATAAATAGAGGTGATACACTGATATAGTGTGCAGGCATCTTTAGTCAGCTTAATTTAGTTTAGTTAATATAGTTTGACAGGGTATCCGCAGGGTTCTCCAAGTTAAATTTAAGACCTATTTAATACTACGGCCATATTGGCACGTCGAGCCTGTAGGAGCCCCGTCTGCGCATGGCGGAATGATCGCTATGAGAGCAGATACACTTGCTGCGTGTTATTAGTTTATCCTAAAAGTTAGGAAGTGGCTGTCTACTCCTCAAATAAATGCAAGTCCAGAGTCCTGCCTCAGTGGAAGGAAATCAATCCATGTGGAAGATATGTATATTAAATATTGGTAAATAAAAATTCAGAATTCTTTGAAGCTTTTTAGGAATACAAGTTTGATACTTTGAGTTTGAAAGACCACTGTGATCCCTTACAAGAGCCTTGAGTTGGAGGATAAGAAGATGCAACATACCCTGAGTGAATCATTGGCCTTGTAGGAGGATGGCCATCGTACGAAGCATAAAAACGTAGCAAGACTGCAAGACTGACCGACCAGAAGCTCCGCCTTTCATTAATGCTCCAACTGCACCCGCCACCACCCTGCCACCGTTTTGCAATCAACAGGCTAAACGGAACGGCTTTCTCCATGTGGAAGTTCCCAACAACAAGGTTCATTCAAACGGACTAAACACTGCATGTCCCTCAGAGACATTTAAATGAACTTTGTCAACTTTTGGGACTAAAATAAAACAGACACGATTCAAACCCGTTACTCTGGAGCTACAAGGGATCTCCATGTGTGAAGACACCAACACAGATTATGTTTTTGACTGACTTGGGGGTGAGTAAGGAATGTCAACATTAAAATTCTGCCAGCTTACTATGCATGCCAGGTATAAATAAATTATTTATTCATCCCTTTTCAGTCTTTTGCAATGGATCCCAAATAAATATAGCTGCAGGCAGCAATACACTAGGTGAGTTTAGTCATGTTAGGTATGTATTACAGTTTTACG
Source organism: Zeus faber (assembly GCF_960531495.2). NCBI lineage: Eukaryota > Metazoa > Chordata > Actinopteri > Zeiformes > Zeidae > Zeus > Zeus faber. The sequence goes on from NC_137207.1 coordinate 8,123,304, forward strand.
AGTTACCGTAATGCTGGGATAAGGCAACACAAATTCAGCAGTATTTTGTCGTGGCTGACAAAATCCCAGCGTTGGGCCCGAATATGAACGTCGGGAACAACAAACTTTTACCCTGTGTAGTAAGACATAATCGCGTCAACCCTGACAAAAGGTTTAGCATGTCAGACTTCTACGATGCCGCAATACTCATTGTCAGCTCATTATCATCGCAAATAATATATTTTTTGTATTACTCTTTTTGCTGGTGAAAGTTACAGGAGGACATGAAATATAAACACAATAATCATTGTTTAGTTTACATCATTGACTGTTTTCCAACCTATGTTCAAGGACTTCTGGAGAAACCTTTCAGTTGCTCTGCTGAGTTTTCTCCCGCTCGTCAACTTCCGCTTTGCACGCTGAGCGCGAGGGGGATGAACAGTCCATTTAACACATGGGGGATTTATTTTGTGTGTCCGATTATTATTAATAATTTCTAGGGCTGGACCTGGCTCAGAATTTTGTCAGTCAAATCGGATTTGGCTGTTCAATGCGAATATAAACACGGGCACAGCTCTTTGCTCTTCGGGGCCCACTGAGAGCTGTGTGCGCGTCATTTCACACAGTTATGCCGCCCTTTCTTCTAAGACCGGCAGCATCAGACATAGCGTTTCTGTCGTCATGTCATTGACCCTCCTCCCACAATGACCTATGAAAGGGAGCACGAAGTACAAATTTCAGTGTTTAAATTGAGCGTGGCATCAGCTCCTCTGGTCTGTCGTTGAAAACAAGGGTAAATACTACGTCAAGCAACCAGGTCTACACAGTGCGACTCTCCGAATGCAAACAAGCACCCAGAGAACCGGGCTTGTATAACGTTGGATGATGAAGTCACAAAGCGCCCTGCTCCTCAAACTAATTGAGGTACGCCAACGTTCTTCAACTTCCGGTACATTTGCAACAGTTTTTCACTTATTACTGCTCCAAATGTACATAGATATTGATCAACCGTGAACCACAAGATGTCTTAAACATACAAACTATATGTTACATGGCTTAATTCACCACAAAATGGATATTAATGTTAGGTTATTTTCCCAGATAGGCCTGTTTATTTTCCTCATCAGATATGGATTTGCTTTTCCCACACTTAATCACAGTGACTGTGCTGGGTCCTATCAGCACCACAATTGCCTGACGTTGTCTGATGTCTGAAATTATTTTAGTATGTTTTGGGTTAGGCCTATAGCCTACACCAACATTTATTCAACAATTTTCTCACATTCAAAGCAATCACTTGTTATAAAATTAGTTGTTTTAATGTAATGCCTGGAAATAAATCAATTTTGTGCGTGCATTTGCAAATGTATGAATGTGAGTGAATGTAAACAAACATGGAGGAGTGTGGCGCTTTGCAGACCAATCACAGTGCACAGAGCTTAATCCTCTTCATCCCTTGTTAATAACCTACAACTTTCTAATCACCAACTTGAAGTTCATAAGGAAATCTCAAATTGTATGATGGCATCATTCATGGATTACTACACTACACTCCAACACTTGCTGCTACCGAGCCGCGACAACAAAAGGTGAGGGGGACTACCGAGCCTAACCAAAGTTTCTTTTTGTTTGGCATTCGTGTTTTATTGACTGAAAGTGAACACAAACAAGTAATTCGAGTCACGTCTCAAGTCCTCCCTCTCTCTCCCTCTCTCCCTCCCCCTACCTCTACAAAGTAAAATGTATTTACTACAGGCACATAAGAGGACCGCTTACATAGCCCCCGGGTCCCCCAAGCTAAGTGTTTACGAACCACAAGGTAACAAAATGAAAATGCTATAATCAACTGTTTAAGATGAATTAACGGCGTGTGACTGGTTTATATATTATTTAAAATAATGCAATTGTTTTTCCTGCACTCTCTAGTAAAAATGCGATTACTCTATACGTTGCACGAATACTGATATCCAAATCGAGTTTTCAATTACTCATGTCCATCCCTAACGTCAACAAGTCACAACGGATTTTTCCAACGTATCGGTTTCTAATGCATACTGAAAGCTGCGTACCAAACGCTTCAATATGAATACCTGTATCCTTACACCCCTAGTACTTTGTAAACTAAATTCAATACTTTTAAGGCCTTATTGAGAATAAGACACATACAATGGTTTGTTTTGGGTGTTTTTTTTGTACTTTTAAGACCCTGCGGGTACCCTATGTGAAGTGTATGTTCAATATAAACAGTAGCTTCGCTGTTGAACATTTGGGTTCCCTATCCTTTTGGAGTTAAATTTTGTGCATTGCCACATGTCCCAACTAGTAACTGCCATGTTCTACTTGGGGAACATCCTACTTTTGTTAGTCACTGATGATTTTGCATCGAGAGAACTTCAACCAAATTAAAACAAATGTAACCAAATTAAAAATGCAAAGCACATCGCTGAGGCTACAGCACTTTTTCTTGCACATTTCAATAAGTCTGTCCGCACCAATGTGATCTCACTTCCCTTTAAGAAAGACGATCAGGAAAATAGGAACAGCGTGTACAGGGAGTGGGTTAAAAATAATTGTGGAACTACAAAAAGTGTATAAGCTACACTAGTACATACAAACAGTAAAATTCCTTCTCTGGATCCAATGCTTTTAACTCTGGATTTTCAAAGTGTGTGTTTGTGAATATACACTGCATGCTACATGCATGCCGTCTATACCCAGGTGTACATGTCCAGACATGCACCCGCTCATTAGCCACTTCTGCCACAGACTTGTTGTTAAGCATATTGTCTTACCAGGTACTACGTAGACTTACTCTCTGTGGTGCAGCAAAAAGGGGAGAAATATAACCACAAACTACCTTGGATTCTACAATCTATCACATAACTAATGTTTAAATTAGCAGGGACCTTGGATTATTAGTGACAACATGCAACTTCACAACAAAATAATTTTAAAGCAAAGAGGCCAGAGCATTTGACAGCCCTGAAAGCAGAGCAGTGGGTCAGCTGAGCCCCGGCTCCCCAGATGTCGGCGCTGGGCTTTACGCTTTGCATAAGGGAGCGTTTCTAGGGGCCTCCCGTCTGACCTGCGTAAGGAGATTAGGCAGATTTCAAGCTCTGATGGGAGCTCTAGTGAACCTTTATCCCCGAGGGTAGTCTCATTCCACACACACACACACACACACACACACACACACACACACACACACACACACACACACACACACACACACACACACACACACACACACACACACACACACACACACACACACACACACACACACACACAAAGCCTTTGATGGTTTTGGCCAGAGCTCATGTAAAGCCAGTATCATTAACTTCACCACCTCATTGCACAATTAAGGTTGCTTTCTGCCAAAATCGTACTCTACTTAACTCCTTAAGAACTTGTAGCTGTGCTGAAGTCCCCCTGCCCCCACAAATTAAGACATCTGGCTGTATCGACGCAAAAGCAAAAATGGCAACAAGCTAGAACAAATTGTGAATGAGATATGAATAGAAAAGAAACAAGGGAAATAAAAAAGTGCCTTGCACCCGTTGCCCCATTGGTGAACAAACAGCACAATGAACACTAAACGGACCAACTTAAAAATGGCTGTGAGCGCTGTGTCGAGCTGGGACACCTGAGAGCCAACAGGATGTGTGCAGATGGACAACATGGGGACCATGCAGTGACCGGCCCGTGGACAGAAATTTGTGGGACACACCTCTCCGCTGTTGTTTGGCAAAGCAGACGCCTCTCCCTTCACCTCCCTTGACACAATCAGCAGAAACTCTGACTGGTGGGCCCGCCCGTAACCTATACTGACAAGCTGCAACAACCAATCAGAGCACAGACGGGATGCCAGATCATGTATGCGGACATTCAGAAAGGTAAGACTTGCCGTGATTTGTTTTCTTTAAATAGTTCTTTATATTTCCAACATGGAGGATCGGGTTTTATGGACAATGTGAGGAAAGCTGGGCAGGCGAAGCACATGAAAGGAAAAAATACTGCTGCAGCTCTGCAAGATGGGCTTTACCTGTTCAAACTTCCAGCCGTCAGACATTGTCGACACCATCTGGGTGAGCTCCTCTTCCTGGCACTGCAACACCCGGTACACATGCTTCACTGGAGCCTGTGAAGAGAGCAGGGAAGGAAAAATAGGGAGGGGGAAGAAATTAATATTGGTTCCTGGGGGTGAATAAAGGCAAACGAAGAAGAACAGAGAAATAAGTACTGAAGCTTATTCTGAATTGTACAATAAAAGAGCTGCTTCAAAAAGACAGCACCTTTTGTTTAAAGCCCACAGCTGGGGGAATATCAGACAAATACTGCCAATAGATCGCAAAGATTTTGACGGACAGAAGAATGTACAACACCTGTGATGTTTTGCAGTCCCGTTCCCTGATCTTGTCCTTGATGAGTTTTATTAATGATGTGATGTTGTAAAATTCTGCTTCCTCGAGCACACCTTAGAAGAGAAAGACAAAGAACTCTAGCTTTGCTGCTGGCGGACACTCTGAACATAGTTCTACCGACCACAGCGTTGGCATTGCGGGGCCTTGGCTTAAACTTTTAACTCCAGTGATGTTGAGTCTTACCTTCTTCTGCCAAGTCCTTGTTGAGCACGAGTTTACCATGCCTCAGGTAGTTGAGCACTGGCCCAAAGTAAGTGGGGTCTCTGTCAATGAGATAGGCACCAGTGTCGTCCTGAAACATCGCAGAGAAGACAAAGCATCATGAACAGACTCCAATAGATATATTAGAGATACATGCATAATAACAGTAGAGCGGGGGATTACAAAATAACAATACAAATAAAAGACCTACACAAAGACACATTAATAAACCTCAAATAGAGTTTCCAGAGAAGGCAAATCTAGGCATATGAAATATCAGGTCAAACCCCTGAGCACATAATCTCCAGAGGTTTAGTCGGCACGTATATACAGAGCCAAACTCCAAGGCTTAAAGAGAAAATTTTTCACACAAACGCACGCACACAATTCCCAAAGGCCTTGGGTTAAATTATCATTCCTTCACAGCCACTGGGTATTCCCCTATTTCTACAAGTACTGTGCTCAGAACATCCTCATCTCGTGGGGCATGGAGGAGGTTAAAACAATTAGAGCAGAACAGAGAGATTTGGGACAGCCGGCTGGATACACTGAGGGGACCAGCGGGAGACACCACTTGCTATCTTCAGCGAACAAGCACGGTGGCCCAGTGCATCGCACTGCTGCCTCACAGTAAGAAGGTCCTGGGTTCAGTTCCCGCCTGGGGCACTAGTGGCACTGTGCTCCGGTGGGTTATCTCCTGATTAGGGGCCTTTCTGTGCAGAGTTCGCTTGTTCCCCCTGTGCTCACATGGGGTTTCCTCCATATAACATTGTAAGAACCCCCACTAAAAACACGCACAAAAAACATCTGACCAGCGGAAGTTGGTCCTCGGGTGCTGTAAGCTGCCCATAAGCTGTGTATCTCGCCGTAGCTGCATGTATACATTGTCGTGGTGTGTGTAGTGACAAAGATGAGCTAAGCATGTCCAATTTAGTTTCCGTTAGACTATGTTAGACCGGGTGTCTGAAGGTGCAAGAGAGTAGTCCAGTAATGTGCAAATCCACAAATGTGACCGCATCTTAAGCCCCTTTCCCACATGATATCTGTAATATTGCTGGGTAAAAACCATCCGACAAAGGCAGTAGGTTGTCATTCCCACGATGGCCTCCTTCACGGAAATGTTCCGTTAGGAGTATGTTCCCACATAGATTACTGTTACGGATACATTACGTAATGCTCACGAGAGTTGCCCGATATCACGTGAGACAAGGCAACATGGATCAGTTTTGAGACCAGAGCCTCACTCCTCGTCTCCCCGAGAAGGTTGGAGCCCTCGTCCTTGTACACAATAACCCTAACCCAATGTTGTTAAATCAATGTGATCATTTTCAACCTGTTCTACACTCTGCCTCCAGAGAATAAACGTTCTCCCTCTCCCTGTCCGCTCGTGCCCTCTGGCTTCACACTGCAGTTCAGCCGTTCCGGCAATTTGCCAGAAATTATACGACTTTGAGAGTGGGGGAATTTACAGAATGACTTTTATGAGGCATCGACACCGGCTCACATTCCCACATGACACCAATACGGAACATTTCCAGTAGATTTACGGCTTTCAGGCAAGTGGGAAAGGGTCGAATCCTGACCAGAGGTGGGCGGGACACCACTTAATATAGGCAGGATTACCTTATTAAATGTCGCTTGGGCTAATCTACTTGGAATCAATTTAAGGAGCCAGTCTAGTCACGATTAAACAGGACTCAGATTAAAAATATTTTTTAAGGACGAGAAGTTTGGGGTTCAGAGTCTCCATAAGAAAGAATTGCTGCCAGTCCACGTGTCCGAGGAGATTTCAATGTCCAGGACAAATGGGAGACATTCCAGTCAAATATTATCTGTATTTATTGAGCTTAAAAACAATTGATTGCAGGCTATATAAATAATAAATTCTGTACACACTATTTTTTTAGTTGAATATTAAAAAATTAAACAAGTCCTGTCAGTTAACGCTGTTACAGAGTTAATGCTAAATATTGCACATATTACAACTTGAAATCAAATAATTTCCCTTTATGATCAATAAGTAACAAGTTCAGATGCTTTGATAAATATTTCACTTAAATAAGATTTTGATAAAATCTAAAACAAAATAAATATGGAAAATAGGTCTAGATAAATAATAAAAGTTTGTGAAGTTGCACGTCTTGTCGACATAATTAACACAACGGATATTTACCGTCTGCTTCGGGTCGGAACTTTATTGCAAGTAAAAAAACAAACAAAAACACAAAACTACATGTGTCCTTGTTGTCAACGATACATCATCTTTCTGCTTCTCCTCAGAGTTCTGGACTCTGCTTAGTCGCTGCGCCGTCTGTGTTTACAAGTGTCGTCTGTCCACAGGGGAGGGGTTGGGGCTTGTTTCTATATTGACAAATGTGATTGGTTAGAGGTGAAAGGTCCGCTTTAGATCGTCCAAACTGATTGGCTTTCCGTTGCAACTTGCCGAACGCGGAAATGACCAGATATAGGGAATTATTTTTAATTAAACTGATAACGTATATTTTATTTTGACACAGAGGGGGAAAATGGCGATAATTATGGTTATATCGCCTGGCACAAATTCAAATTGTGCTTATAGGGAATTATTTTCATCTGACATTATGACCGGAGAGATTTAAATATGTCGGACTTCAACAGACTTTCCCGGTCAAAACACGCTAATTACTGCATAACGGAAACTCTGTTGGGGATTGGGGGTGTGAAGGACTCTTCCCAGCTGCTCATCATGTAGCATCGGTTGAGTCACGGTTAAGGAGAAGAGTTAAATTTTCTTTTCAAAGTCCTTTGCTTCACTGTATTATAATGACAGCACAATTTGCAGTTTTTTGCGTGTAGTATACTGCCTATTAACTGCACGCTTATTGATCAAGATGATCGTTATACCTGCAACAAGCAGAGTACAACTTGTGATTATCTGCCCCTGGGGGTGGAAAAAATAGAGAAAACATTGAATTTCTGGGACAGAAAATTAATAGATATGAATACAATTTTGTAAACTGCCCCGCAGGTTTACCATCCCTTATCGACATACATTTCTGCCTCAGCCATTGCAGTTTTCCCAACACTAATTATTTACACAAGAATAAGGATTATTTTCATACCATACAGGATACAAATGTATAGGCAAGCCCCCAGTAACCAACACTGCAGGATATTCAGAGCTAGGTCGTTCACTTTTGCAAGTCAAAAGATTGATGGGCCTTCGACTCGAAGGTATTAATCTTTACAGTAATGAGAAAAGGGCCCAGTGCTTTTTCTGTTGTAATGAATCTCTGAACCCTCATGGCTGGCTGACCTCCTTTCCAGGGCAAAAATACCCCACAGGACCCCAATTGAGTTCTATTCTAGTCTTATTGCTATGAGTCAGTTCCTTACACCTCTGTTGTCATTGGCCCCATTTACACTTGTCATTACATGCATCTCTTATTGTGGTAATATCCAGGTACATGCTGCAATGTAGTAATGCTTAACACCACAGAAATTGTTGTTATGCACATATATCCATGTTCTCTCTCAAAGCGTGAGGTAGAGGGTGTACACAAATCTAGGAAAAAATTACTATTTGTATGGTTTTTCTCGCAGTCAATCACCGCAAGGGCGCTTGATTTTAATGCGACAATTACCATAAGCATTTTGCGAATTGAATGCAGTGTATGACTGGCTCACTACCACAGCAGCAGCTACAACAGTTTGTGAAAGGATAGGTTCACAATTTTTCCAAGTGTCTTAAAACAACATATTAACAGTGAAAGGTGTTCCTCGCTGTTATCATTTGTAAAGTATGGGAGCTAATCCACGTTAATGCAGAAAGAATGTGCAAACTCTCTGTCAGTCAATTAAGCCCGAGCCGGGTTTGAACCAAGGATCCTCTAGCAAACCACCGAGCGACTGTGAATCCAGACCCAATGCATCTTGGTAGCGTGAAGACTTGTCTTTTCAGCCATCTAACCAGGTCAAGATGCATGAGGTGGCTAAGTGTTTCCTAGATTACCTAAAGGGATCATTTCCTGTGTTACCTACCATTTGAGTGACCATCAGAGTGATTATTTCTAATCTAAATTAGGCTTTGGCGATCGTGCAAAGGTCCAATCACTGCCCCCCAGCGATCTGAACAAGATAAATTCATGAGGAACTTCTCATGAACCTCGGCGTTCCTACGATGTACGCACAGTGGCTCCGCTGTGCTGCTCCGTTTGCCCAGAGTGGCAAAATGCCCAGAACTGAGCTGGGGGTCCATGTGCCTTTTCTTTTTTTTTTTTTTTGAGTATGTGACCCCAAAAGTCTCTGTACAGGACTGTAAAGGGGAAGTGAGACCTGATCACCAGTGGTTACTTGACAGCTTTGAGCGGAGAGGGAGCGAGCCTCCGTCCCCGCGCTCTCTTCCCCCCCCTCTCCCCCTCCGCTGCAGTTTCAGAACACGGTAAACAGCACTTACACTGTTCTCAGATTTTTCCTGACGGATAATAAATACATTTTTTAAAAGTCTGTAATCAATGTCAATCACGACCGATGGAGTCGATCACTGATAGACTGAGTCAATAGCCAATAGACCATTTAATCATAAGTCGGCCCAAGCCTTATCCAAATATGTTTCTATATGTACATTTGGGTCAGTATGGTAAATAGTTGCCAAAATGTGTATTTCAACTGGTCTTGGGCCCACTGCTGTAGGAAAGACTTAACTTACAAAACACTTTAAAACAAAAAGTAAGATTTTATTTTTATTTTTTTTACCCTGGTATCAAATTAATAAAATCTGCAAGACTTGGGTGGCAAATAAAAAAGGAAAAAGTCTTTGTGAGGGCTTATCATGGATTTGGTCAGGTCAGTAGGGAGAAACTTGGCTACAGAGACCTGACTGCAGAGAGGACTTAATCATATATCTGGGCACAAAGAGCCTTTCATAAACATGTGCGGGAAAGCACAACCATCATTGACATTTCCATAAGCTCCAAGCTGAGCTGAAGGGCTCAGTGCTGGAACCTCCCCAACTGACTGGAGTGGATCCTCAGTGGGTGAATGAGGAACAATGTAAAGGGGAATGGGGCTGGGGGGGGGGGGGGGGGGTTAGTCCCCCATATTTAGGGGTGACAGTGGCCCCGTTTCGAACTGGCTCGTGAGCGATGTGGACCCAAAACGCACAAAGGAGGCAGTGTTTTAATGAATAACAAGAGCCTGTGTCTCTAGGGGCCTGGGCAGGGGGAGCATTGGGTGACAAACAGAGGGGAGGATGGGAGTGAGTGATGGCAAGGGAATAGGAAGAGGGCCACCGGGATGTAGCCAGGCAGGAGGGGAGATGGGAGGCATTGAGAAGCACTAAAGAATATGGTGGATAAATGAATAATACAATTTAAGAGTTATTCTCGAACGCCTGAATGAATAAAGATTTTGTTTATGACCAAAGCCTGATCTGACAAAATGGATAAGGATTAATACAGTGACAATTCTAATTATAAAGAGGAACTTGACTGAAAGCTAAAGCTGTTATGGGGGTTTGAAATGACAAGACAGCCTACTTCATTACTGCTAGACAAAGTTGTGTTTCTCACTCGATGTATGACAGAGTTTTGCGGTGAAATTATATTGAAAAGGTGGACTTATTAAACAAAGGGGCAGTTATTGTGATAGACACTAGGGTTGTATATGATAAACGCAAGCATCCTTCAATACCATGGTCTGTTCATAGTAGGGCTGCACGACTGGAAAAACTGACATTGCAATATTTCTTTTTTCTGTGATATCTATTAGGTATGAAAAATTCAGGAATTTTCACCAGATGACTTGAATAGCTCAATTTGGAAAGAATTTATCATTCAAGAATGATTGGGGTGGTTTTGTAGGGGAGTGCATCTGCATAGAAAATAACACCATGCACCAAGCACATTTGGGCTTTAATGTGTAGTTTACACAACTGTGCCACGAAGGATTCTTTTTCCCTTTAATTATAAAAATATTACTCTCTAAGGAATGATCAACAAAAACAATTATAAACCCAAACTATTTAGATAAATGATGGAAAAAATAAAAAATAATTACAGTAAAGCTCAGCCAAACTTTTGAGCATTTGCAGTGGTCGGCCATGGTCCAGGATTGTGCATCCCGATACCGTTTCCATTGTTATGTCGCAAATCAGCAGCAGAACTACTTTAGGGCAATATTATATGCCATGGTGCTTTAGGTTATCTGCACGTGAGATCGATGTAAACAAACATGGGGGAATGCAGCACTTCGGGAAATTACTCATTGGATGGATTATTCCAACATTTGCCCATCTGCTACTTCACCGCGACAACATGAGGTGCGTGAGGGAGGAGCGCAACTGAAATATGCAGAAGTAAGGTACTGATAAGCAGAATCAAAATTCATGTGTCTTATCTTATGCTTTGCTATGGTATGGTGTGTCTCATGCTAAAACTATTTTTTGTGCAGCCCTAGTTCATGGCCAAGTATAGCAAGAGACACCTGTACTTTCAATCAAATGACAGTTCTTACAAACACCTTTGGCAGGCTGGCTGTATGTCTCCTTTTGTGTGCAGAATATTTTCCCTGTAGTTGTGCAGATATTCTAGTGTTGAATGTAGAACTGAGACTAGAAGCCTGAAATTCAAGAGTAAGGCTCGAAAACTACTACTGTTGCGCATCAAGACCTCTCACTACCACGACAGGGTCATCATTAGAACAAACAATTTGCAACCTTGTGTTTTAGCATTTAAATTCCTGAGCAGGTGAATTCCAATATTCTCAACAGATGGTAAATTGATGAATAGGAAGTCTAATCATGATTACATTTGAAAACAAAATATAAATGGTCACCGAGAATGACCACCACCAAAACAATCAGCAGGGTGGAACTCCAAACGAGGAAAGCTTTGCTGTGTAACCTTATCATTCTTCTTGTGCATACAATGCATATCCTTCGACAGGAAATACCAACGGCCCACCCTTCAGGCACATGCAAGTACAATGAGGCGCAGTGAAATTGCAAACATTGCACTCGCCGTATCATTTCTGTTAAGTTAACACGCTGTGACAGTATTTGCAAGAAGGATGCATGTAAAACTTAACAGACAACCTTACTACGCTCACGTGGTCAGGGAGAAGAAAAATTAAGTTGCAATATTCAAAAAAAAAAAAAAGAAAAGAAAATGTTTTAAATTAAACATATTAAACGTCTTAAAAAAGTCATTAGTGCGTGACATAAAAACATCAATTAACTCAGTCATGTGAAATTGTTGAAATACACAAATGTGTTTTGGGCCAAGCTAAAAGAATGAACGCCTTATTAACACAGACACTAAATTCAGCTGAGATAGAATATAGGCACCCTGCGGTCAGAGGACTGAATGATGCTATAGTAGATTCTACTTGGGGGGGGGGGGGGTCACATGACTGTAGTTACTTAGCTTAGCCAAGTGGAAGCCAGGCCCTTAAAGTGTTGGAGCCTAAGTCCCTCGGGAGCACAACTAGTAATGGCATAGTCAAATAGGCCTGCGCTCACTAAATAATACACACCATCACATCAAAGCTACATTATGTGGGACCAGCTTATATTTCAAAATACTTGACAGTGTTGTTTTAGCGCAGGTTTGACCTTAACCGAATGGGGTTCTCTCTGTCAAACATCTCCTATGCTCACATCAATTCACTTCAGAGGCGCACACCACGGGTGGATTTAGCTGAACAATTTATGACAGATGGAGGTTTCAGGCACTAAATGAACAAACTCCTTTTAGAAGACCCCCCCTAAAAGCTATGACGAGAAGCAGTTAATAGTTTCATGGCTTGGCTGGAGAGGAGGTAATCTCCACTAGTCAGACCCGTCGTGGTTAAGAGCAGTACCAATATGAATCAAGGTAGAGAACGAGAGTGGCTTTGTGTAAAATATTTATTCTGTTTGAAAATGAAACATGATGGAGGCCCATGTTCTCTGTTGCAATCTTTGGGGAGCGACGACAACACAAGCCTATACCATTCAAAGTTGGTGTTATTTTGTGAATGAAAAGGATTTGGGCCAAGGTTTAGAATGGTTTAAGCTGCGCTTAAGTCGCCCCTGGTCTGCCGTGTTGTGCTGCTCAACACTGGCTGTGTGGAGGCGACAGCGGGGATGATATTTACGTAAAATATTCATGTTGCCTCCCTCAGTGTGCTCAGGCATGAGATACAATGTGAATCCAGCTAGACTAAATGCGGACTTACTTCTCACACAAGCCACAGAGAGAATGTTCCCAACTAGTGAATAAAGATGAAGGTGAAAGGAATCTGATGCGAAAGGTACAAGAATTCTACGTGATGGAACACTTGAAAAATTCATGCCACTCAGAAACAGAAAGCTGGATCGCCAACAAAGTGGCCTGGGGTTGGTGTCAGAGGAGTAGTCCGCCATTACACATTAACAATAAATAGAAGAAAGAAAGTAAAGCACTAAATGGCAAAAATCTTTCAAGTATATCCACGAGCTTGTCAATAGTCTGGGAGGCATTCTGGAGACCGCAAAAGATGAATAACTAGGACTGTACCTGACTCAGACTTTTGTCAGTCTAATCGGATTCGGCTGTTCAATGTAAATATTCGACTATTCGGGGGGTGCGGAGAGGGAGCGATTGGGTCGCATTTTGCGCACCCGTCTCCCTCTCCAATGGTAGCGATGGAGAGGGAGAGTGCACCAGCGATGCGGGCCAGCCATGGGGTGCCCGCGATCGGCACATTCCTCTGTGCCCTCTCCCACACTGTATTTAGTTGTTTTAATTGGAGGGATTGGGGCAAACGGACGAGCATGATTCACACACAAACATTTATTTGATTCCCCTTACTTATAAGTCCCCATTTAAATGTTATCCTTGTGCATTTTGTAAGCTTCTATCTGTTTATCACGTTATTATAATGCACACTGACTGACAAACTCCCGATCTTCGAATACCAGTAGCCTGGGTACCCATCAAAGTCACAACATTAAAACCACCAGTAATAACTAATATTGTGTAGGTCCCCTTCGTGCCACCAAAACAGCTCCGACCTGTTGAGGCATGGACGCCACAAGACCTCTCCATGACACTGCTGCCAGTTCACCACTGCATACCAGGAATACCGTTTTGGAGATGCTCTGACCCAGTCGTCCAGCCATCACGATTTGTCCCTTCTCAAAGTCGCTCAGATCCTTACGCTTGCCCATTTTTCCTGATTCTAGCATGTCAACTTCAAGAACTGACTGTTCACTTGCTGCCTAATATATCCCACCCTTTTGACAGGTGCCATTGGAATGAGATGAGCAATGTTATTCACATCCCCTGTCAGTGGTTTTAATGTTGTAGTTGATCATTGTATGTATGCACAAAAACATGAATACGCACATGGACTCCACTTTACCCGGTCAGCCCAAATGTGCTAAACAGGCTCCAGTCAACAATATGAATAATGCAGTCGTCCTGATGCACGTCGGCCTGTGTGACTGGGAAGGGAACCACTCATGTCTTTGGCCAGCCAACACAAAAGTGCATTTTCCAAAATCACAGCATGAGAGCTAACAATCAATCTCCTGGGCTTTGCCTTCAGGGGGTGCACGAGGTAACTTAGCAAAGTGGCTAAAATGTATGCACCATACGAAAGAATGTATTCACATTTGAGAGGTGCAGATTTTAATTCTGAACTCCACTCGTTTCCCTCGGCCGCCAGCCGTAAAAGAAATGGATGGTTCGTCTGGTGGTTTGCGTGCACTTAAGGTACAAGGGGTAGAGACGGGGCGATAATCTGCAAAAGAGCTGAGTAAACAGAACACACACCCCAAACAGATTATTCGGATAAGGTTATTTGCATTAAAATGTCGACGGCACCCGGCGTCTGGTTGGGTATATGGGGCAGTGGGATAGATTAAAAAAATGGATAAGAGCAATGGAGTAGTGAAAAGTGTTCACAACAAACACAAGACTAAGCACTGTGTGTGTGTACACACACACACACACACACACACACACGGTTTGACCCAGTGCTGCCATTGTGGGAGATGGGTGAGTTCATCCCTTCGTGTAGTGCTTTTTAACAGGGGCTGTTTATTCCAGACGTGTCAAGCAAGTGACAGGGAAGGAAGGAAGGAAGGTGCGGAAAGCGGCCCCTCGGAGGCTGTAAAGACACTTTTCTATTCCATCAGTTTACTTCTGGACACCATGCACACGTTACACGTAGACGAAATGAGAAAGTATTTTATTGTTGGTGTGCACGGACAACCATACGAATATAGCTCCACTCCGACCTGACTTTCTGGAGGACTATGTGCACCGTCTTCAAGAAAGTCGGGACGGCGTAAGGTCGGCTATGAGAGCTGAAACGGTGCAAATGAGCAGGCTTTTAAAAGGCTAGCGTCATGCGGGATGACTGTCGGAATGCCGCTAGCTTAAGCGCGCTACAAAGAAGCTAACGCGGACCAAACTTGCGAGTGACACACGTCGACGTCAAAAGCACTGGCCTGGCCCAAAGCACGTCTCAAGCCGCAGGGGGAAAACAAAAAAACAAAATCTCCGACGAACACGGGGAGTCCCGCGCGTACTTTTTGAAATGGCTAGCGGCGCAAGCTAGCGCTAAGCTAGCTAGCTTAGCGCGCTAGCCTGACTAGCTTCGGCGTGTACCTTGTCAGAGTCCAGCTCGGGGTCCGCCTGGCTCAGTCTGTACAGGAACGACTTGGGGTCGCGGCACAGCGTCTGTCGCGTCGTCAGAAAGTACGTCCCCCCGACGTTCAGGCGGATCCACTTGGACGCGTGGGTTCTGTCCCCGGGAGAGTGAGCCAAGCACCTCCGGTACACGGAGCAGCTGGTCTCGGAGCTGTTTTCCGCCATGCCTCTTCTCCGCCCTGGGCTCTGTGCGACTCCGCAGAAGCAGCACAACTCCATGAACGGCTGTGGCCGCGCCCACTACACTGAGGCCGCGCCCATGTCGACACCACGACCAGACCCACGGGGTGAGGGGTAAATAGAGGAAATCATAATACAGCGGTGCCTCGACTTACGACTGGAATTCGTGCTATAAGAACGGTCGTATGTTAAAACAGTCGTATGTCGAAGCCATTTTTTCCCCCCATATACACCACGCTCATTTCTTTTTTCTATGATTTCCTTCTTAGTTTCAATGGGAATCTTTGCCTTTTTTCTTTTCCCCATCATCCTTCTTCTTAGGACTCATCATGAAGGGTGGAAATAAACAAAATACACAGCACAAACACAGTGAATATGAAAGAAATATGGATAAGCCACGAACTACGTGCACACACTATGTGACCTACATCGTGTGTGCGCGTAGTTCGTGGCTCGCTGACTGATTGCTGACTGACTGACTGACTGACTGGCTGGCTGACTGACTGCTGACTGACTGGCTGACTGGCTGACTGACTGGCTGGCTGCTGACTGGCCGCCGACGCGCCAACTGCAAATTTCCACGCTCGTATCTTGGAGCAGTGGGTCGCAAGTGGATACAAATTTTCCCGACTATCGCTGCTCGTATCTTGGATTGGTCGTCAGTCGATGCGGTCGCAAGTCGAGGTACCACCGTACATCTCATTGACAAGTTGATTTCAATCGAGGTGTGTTTAAATAATATCGAAATATTTATAAATCACCTCGGGAAATAATGTGTAAAATGTTTATATTTACTTGTGGTAAATGGAAACAGCTTAAAACATACATCCCTCAATGAATTCATAACCAGTTACCACGTGACCGTGAAAAAAAAATGCATTTGTTTGTTTATTAAGGGTATCACATTGATGTTAATGAGAATGAGCACAAATCAAATGCTTGCTGAGAGCATTAATTCATTGAATTCATCTCATGATACTGTACAGTTTGTGCAGCATGTTGTACAAACTCTGTCCGCCTGAAATGTTGTTGGTCTGCACTCACGCCCTTTTGAGGTTCAGGCTTTCAGAATGGAAACTCCACGACATAAGAAAATAAAGACACGTGTGATGGGCTGATACTTTATTTACACGTTGCAAATGTTGGGAGACGCCATTGTCAGTGAACGCTGCTTTTATTTGTGTCTTGTGGTTAACAGAAGACAGGACACATGGCTTTATTTGTATTTTTATGCCTAAATCCCTACATGCTTTAATTACTGGACTACCAAGCATTAAGTGGAAAATTCATCATTCAACATCTACTGACCTAGCGCACAAATAATCAGAGAGAGAATGAACAGATTCATTAAATTATCAGAAATATGATTAAATCACTGAGCAAATAGAAAATGTATATGATATAGTAAGAAAAAAGCTGTAAAATATTATAGTTTACAATAATTATTCACATTCAAAGGCTTTACATCTCAATACATACACAACATGGCCCCTGAACATGACTTCAATCCAAATATGATTCATATATTAGAATTTAAATAACACAATGAACTAGAGGCTAAACAATAGCCATCAAATAACCTTATACAAGAATAAAAATACAAAAACTGTATCCTAATATCATTGCATTACTTGCTTCAGATTTCATAATACATCGTCTGTACATCACAGTTCTAGTCAGTCACAAACCAGGCAGAGGATTCCACACACAATGTAACTGACCGTCGCCAACTTGATTCAAACAATTTTTGAGCAAGAGAGGCAAACACGTTTCTATAGTGTTTACTTGACTTTAGAGACAGATACAGCAATTTTATCTGTTATTTGGATCAAATAGACACCCTTTAAATGACATCCAACCACGACGAGCCCCTGGCTCTTGGGCCAAGGTCCCTGCTCCACCTACTCCAGTCACACACTGCACACACACCGACTCAGCTGGAGGAAGAATCCTTTAAGGAGGACTTTAGTATGTCAAAATTAAAAGCATCACAATAACATTCCTTTCTAAAAACAAGAGAACAAGGTAAATCATTCGCTTAATTTAACCAGAGGTAATGAGTTTCCTCTCGTTACCTCTGGCCCCGTTAAAAATGGGGCGCTCCCAGTGAACATTGGGAACCCGAGGAGGCGGTCCTGCCAACTCGTCCAGGGACTACAGCCTTACTGTGATTGATTCCGAGATTGATAGTATGTGTGTGTATGTTGATGAAGCTTTCCTGTAAAAACGTTGGGTGGTCAGCATTAGATTTCCATTTTTTTTAATAGGACAAACTGAAGATGAGCCTACAATCCCACCAAAAAGAAATGTAAATATTCACACCACAAAGAAAGAGCCAGTGAATGGTACAGAACAGCAAAATCATCCAATAATAAGAGCCAAATGCAGTCAAAATACCCAACTTTGAATAAACTATATCTCCAGTGCCCAATGAGAGAGAGAGAGAAAAGGATAAGGCTGCGCTACAAAACTGGCCGTGCAGGAAAGCGAAGCAAGTTATGATAGAGTTCAAGCTAGTGGCATGTTCACCCGCTCCCTTTTAGCAATGTATCCAGTAACTGTCTATGGAGAGCTCCCACTAAAAACACAGAATGATTCAGATTCACGTCTCACTAACAGACCAGTACCCTGTTCTGTGAGATTTAGACCCTAACTGGACTACAATGTGCAAGTACCAAGAGCCAAGATAAAATCTCAGTATGCTATACCCTGGGAACAATGAGGCTGTGGCAGAGAAAAAGAAAGTTAAAAAGAAAATTTAATGTTTGAGTTTGGCTAAAGTATGACACTGAATCAGGTTACATCTGCTGCGACTATGTAGAATATATGCACTACAAATGGGGTTTGATTACTCCTTACGAATACAATGAAGGATTAGGATATGGTTTAAGTATCACACTGTATCAGAATAGGCTCTGGTTCAGTAAAAAGCTGGATTGTGTTTAATGGTGTCAGAGAAGCAGGAAACCAGCCCTTGCACTTGACATGATCTTAGCGGTACCTAAGCCTGTGTTATTCTACAGACAAGCCAGCCTTTTGCTTTCTCTTGCAGAATGTACGAGAAGCAGATGTGCATGGTAGCAGTCTCATCATCCACACGTGGACAAATGCAATAGAAGCCTCACAGAGAGCACAAAGAACAAGCAAAGCAACCCTGAATCCAATGTTGTACCCCCCTCCCCCTCCCACGGTTCTGCTCAGAAGAAAACAAACAAGGTCTAGATGCCAGCGTCTCTAAAAGAGTGTTTACATTGCGGTGATGAAGGGCACTAAAGAGGATGTTACTCTGCTCAGTGATTGGCCTCAGAGCTGAGGGGAAGGACTGGCCACGCGAGGAACTTCTTCCCTATAGGCCAGGATTTTGGTGCCGTTGATAGATCTTTCTCCACACTTCCTGGATCTTCTTACACCATTTGTCAGCATTTCCACTTGGGTCCATCAGATAATATGTTCGATTGGGCTGAAATGACGAAATAAAAAAGGTAAAAAAATAAAATAAAAAAATAAAAAAAAAGGGAAAAAGAAAAGGAAAAAAAAAAGTAGGTATATAAAAACAACAATTCACCCCATAATCTTGCAAACATTTAACAGACTGTAAAGGGCAAAAACAATTAGACACAATTTACCGTGTGGACAAAGAAAGTCTTAAAGTTCTTGGCCTCCGGGCGCAGCTCTAGGGACCAAGGAATTTCCCCCTTTAGGACCTTATTGACGGGGTCCACGTAATACAGGTGTGGTCCCTCAGTGAGAAGCAGCTGTCTCCGCCGTGCAAACAGACCCTACAGGAGCAGATGTGTTGAGACACTGGCTCAACTGGAGAGGGCGCTGTTGCACAAACAACACATTTACTTCTAAACCAAGGAATTCCCCCTGATTACAAGTTGCCGGAATACAGAACAATAACTTGAGAAACGTAATATGAGGGTTTTTACTATGGAAAAAGGGAACACTTGACTCAAGACAAATGGCATGCCAGATGTAGACTATTTGTGAGGAAACTCAAGTACGAGGTTTTCAGAAATAAATGAAGCTCATTTTGAATCCACAGACCTTTCGTTTATCCACGGGACCCATTTTGAGGATGAGATTATTCTCAACAAACTGGTGCCTGTGCATAAGAAGAAAGCAAAGAAAAAACCATGAGTAATCAATACACAAGACAGAGAAATATTTAAATAATGTTAAGAAATAGTCTTCAATTAACTTTTTTTCTTTTTTCCCCCTCAAACCACCTTTACTAATAACAGCAACATAAAAAACAAGGACACAACTTTCACACTAAGATGTTTGCACCAGCTGGTGCACAGAGCAGGGGCCTACCAGGGGTTTCCGCTGGTCTGTTTGTCCAACAGCAACTGTTTCTCCTCGTTGGAGAACTGCAAGTCCAGCTCGAAGGAGTTGTTGTCCAGGTCGTGGATGTACTGCTCGATGTTGCTGCTGGACCTCTGTGGGGGGAGGGACTCTGGCGCCGTCAGGGAGTGGGACGAGCTGGACTGGGCCACCTGCATGCTGCTGAACTGGCTCAGGAGGTCATCGTACTGGGGTCGGACAGGACAGGACAGGACACAAGGAGTATTATTGGGTTTGGCCGAATATAAAGGATTTACACAAAGACCGAAATTGAAACGCATTTGGAGTGGTTGGAAAAAAGAGAATAGCTCACATTTCCGTAGCAGTCTTCATCATCTTCAGACATGGCTGGCAGGTAGGGGGTGAGTTTTGGGGGCGTCTGCAGGTGGAGGTCCCCCCAGGATATGGTCTCGAAGAAGGGATGCTGTCTCAAGGGGTCGTACCCTCCCATCTCCTCACAGCCGATCCGCTTGGAGGGGTCCAGAGACTGAAAGCACATGATGGATAACCAAGGTCAAGTTTGATCATGGAAGAAAAACAAAATAGCCGCATCATCGCAAACTTCAAATTGCAAATGTTAAAAACTTGTGTCTGTGTGAGTAGCTGTTTTTATAATAGCTAAATTGATAGAAATGGGACCTACCAGAAGCTGCTCGACAAGATCCTTTGC
The DNA here is from genome assembly GCF_960531495.2 of Zeus faber. Taxonomy (NCBI): domain Eukaryota; kingdom Metazoa; phylum Chordata; class Actinopteri; order Zeiformes; family Zeidae; genus Zeus; species Zeus faber. Next base: position 8,143,766 of record NC_137207.1, read on the forward strand.
TTTGGGGAAGAATTTCTCTGGGAATTCATACTCCAGTTTTATTATCTTCTGGAATATTAGGTACTCGTTTCTACGACAAAGTGGGTATACAACACACACAAGGGAAACATGCATTGGCCAAAACGAGAGTGTTAGAAAAGAGAAAGAAGTGAGATGCCCTTAAAAGCTCAATAACACAAATAAAACTTGATCGGTCTGATTCCCACACCGCATGATTCTCATTGCAGTGTGAGAATTATGTCAATTGTGAAAACAGCTCTACGATGCTTACCCAGCTCTGAAAGGTGGTAAACCAGCCACCAGCTGATAGATGATGCATCCTAGCGCCCAGAGGTCCGAACTAAAACCAAGGGGAGCGGAAAGGTTTTACCAAAACACAGTAATGAATCGAAATGTCCCTTTAAATTCATTAAACATGGAGGAGGGAGTGGTTACCTCTTGCAGGCTGATTTATCTGTTAGCAGCTCGGGAGAGACGTACTGTGCTGTTCCAACAAAGGAGTTTGCTCTTGCTACAAAACGTAACAGTAAAATGTTTAAATAGAAAAACCAAGTCACTTGTTAAGCTTTGAAATGTATAAATAAAATCATATAAAGCATTTCCATGTTATGTACCTTGTTTACTGTCTGATGACAACTGCTTTGCGGTCCCAAAATCTGTGATTTGGATATGCATCTCTTCACTCAGAAGAATATTCTCTGGTTTTAAATCTCTGTTATGATAGCAAGATGGGATTATATGTCACAAATGCCAACTTCAGACACCAGAAAGTGTAAAAAAAAACCAGTTAAAACAATGCAGAGGACACAATAGTTCATCTTACCTGTGTATTATCCCCTTATTATGTAAATATTCTAGAGCACAAACTATTTCCGCCGAGTAGAATCTAGTACAGGTCTCATCAAAAGAACCAATTTTGCGAATGTATTTCAGGAGCTCTCCATTCTTAGCGTAGCTGAGACCGAAATCTTAAAGGAGGTTATTAAGGAAAAACAACCGCTGACACGGACAACTAAAAGAGAGATTAAGTGGGCCTTTGTATACTCTAACCGAAACCTATTTCTAAATCATACTTTGGGTAAAAATGTTAATCAATGAACTGTTATACACACAAACATTATTTGAATATAATGAAAAAGCGGGCGAGTCTGACCTAATGTCATTTCACTACATATGGGTACGCTCGTATGTATATGGATGTGACAAATAAACATATTCAATCTATTACAAGTGACAAGTTTCCACATCATGAGCTACAAACGTAGTTTAAGGATACACAATTTCTCGTCGTCTTGAAAGGTGAAGTAGAGTTTGACAAAGAATGGGTGATCGAGATTCGACATCAAATCCCGTTCTCTTTTCACGTACTGGGCTTTGTTCTCCTTCACAATATGCCGTTTTTCCAAAATCTTAACTGGGAGAAAAAAAAAAAAGTTTAAAAAGTTCCAAAACATAGTTAATATGGTCATACTGCCAAGGCAGACGACTGAAACGGGAGCGTTTCGCGGCTCCTGAACAAGCCGAGGCATCGAAAGTGACTTACTTGCATATTCCTTCCCTGTTAATTGTTCCCTCGCCAGGACAACCTTTGAAAACAAACAAGCGGGAAACGCTGCGTCACCTCGGGTTTCCACGTGCGAGTCTCAACAGCGGACCGAGAGACTCCCCGGCCCGCGCTCATGAGCTCACCTCGGACGAACTGAGGATGAGTCACCGAAATATCTTGACCACAAGAATGCTCGCGTGCAACAACGTCTATCTGGCGCCAAGTCAGAAGCCGAAAGGAATGCGCACAACGTACCGTGGAGAAGGAGCCCTCTCCCAGGATCTTGCCGAATTTGAAGTCCTCCGGCCGCTTCTTGCGAGGCTGAGCGGCCGGCACGGATGACTGCGCCCGCAGCTCCGCTCCCTGGGCGGTGCGGGCCCCCGGCGCCGGGCCCTCCATGCTGGGACAGGGGCCGCTGCTGGGGCCCGGGATAGCGAGTGGCGAGCAGGAGTCGGGCTGGTTTCTTACCATCGATGGATGCGGGCAGGAACAGATGACGACGCCGGATTGAATGGGCACAACATCGTACTGAAAGAGGAGAAAGGTCCCAATTAAAGGGCGACGCAGCGTCAGGTACAACTCGGGAAGATTGTGAGAGTGGCTCAGATTGTGTTCCCATTTTTTTTGGGGCTTTGCTGAGAAAAATAAGATAGGAAAATCAAAAACGGCGTAAACGTTGATCGAGCAGGAACGTTGGGCATTTATAATTTCAATGAAATTGTTAGTGACTGATTCCAACTCTAATTTCAATGCATTCAGGTTACAAATTTAGATTTATTGCAAAAGTGCTATAGCTGCATTTCCAAAACATAAAAGTTCCTTCTTATGCCGTGTAATGCACACATAACACCGTCTGTGTAATTGATAGAAAAAGTTTGGATGTCTTTGCATTATCTTCGGGCTCAGGACAATCAGGCTGTTATTTGGAAAGCTGATCGATAACGGAACACTGCGGAAAGTCCTGTTGGAACTCATTATGGACCCACCCTCAAGGTTAAAAATACAGAAAGTCAAGCTGTGGAGCTGGGTCCTCACAGGTGACACCAGAACAAAAGTCAAAGTGATGCAGGGATGTAGATGACACCAAACTGGGTGAGAAACATAACAGTAAACGGATCCACACTAACAATCCAGCATGGGCACTACTGCCATTTAAAAAAAATTAAAAACTCGTATTCCAAGTTATCTTTTTGTTGACAGATAAAGTTCGGGCCTTTCTTAAATTGAAGGGTCGTTTCCCTCAGATCATTGGATCGGGTTGTCCTGTTTTCATTCAAATCCATCAGATCAAGTATGGTCCGCCAAGGTGTGGCCCTTTACTGAGCACTCTGATCCAATAGTGTATGGGTGTTATTTGGCCGCATGGGTGGTAGTTAACCGATTACTGCTGCTTAACTACACACTAGTTACTTCATCACTAGAGTGACATTAACCAAGCACGGCGAGCTCTTGGGTCACGACAGGCCTGAACAAAGTTTCCTGTGAGCTAATAACGTTAGCTCCCGCTAGCAGGCTAACGTTAGCTACCGCTCGCTGATGCCGGCCATTGACAGCAAGTTAAAAAAAAAAAACTTAACAGCAAAAAACAGACACCGACTTTCCCCAGAGTTTAACTGATAAGACAACTACGAACTTATGTGCTACCTACACGTCCTTTACCCGCGCTTAACGTTGACAAACTACGGCAAACTGCTCATTTAAATTAGCCGAGGTTAGCGGTTAAACTAACATTAACGTATGTGTTAGCATGTAGCACAGCGTCGGCAGAAAGCGCGAAGCAGGCTACCTCCACACTCGCTGACAACCGGGGGCTCGGCGTGGAGTCGGCGTCCGGCATCGCATGTAGCGCTGCAGCGCCGGGGCGAACCGGGAGGGAAAAACGGCCGCGGCGCGTGTGGACGCCGAATCAGCGACGCCACTCAACTTGACGCTAGCTGTTGTGCTAGCTGTTGTGCTCGCCCGCTAACAGTGCCGTTTGGCCGCTGTTTCAAACGAGGGCCCGGCGGGTTGACGATCTGTTGTCAAGCGGCCGCCGCGCCGGACACTTTCCGCGGCGGCATCGAACCGACACACGCGCGAGCACCGCGATACGTACCAGCTGACTGGTGGCCCTTGCCATGGAGGTTTTCCGCGAGTATTTATTTGGAATAAAAATAATTACGGAGCCTCCAGTAATGGCCGCCTCTGCGCCTTCATTTTGGAGCTGTGACGTCGTTCCACAACAATGTTACACCGCAGGCACACGCGCACACACACGCGCACTACAACCCTGATGATCCGGAGTCAGATCATCCCATTGGACGATATATACACAGCACATATACAGTATATATACACATAATATACGACATATATACACACACAGTATATATACTATATATACACATAACATTCTATATATACACTGTGTATATAGCATGCCATTGGATGATATATATATACGTAATATACTCTCTCTCTATATATATACACACACACACAGTGTATATATATCATCCGATTGGACAACATATACAAATAATATACAGTATATATTACTGTATGTATATGTATGTATATATACATACATAATATATATATTAGTGTATGTTCAGTATATATACATATATTTATATGCGTGTGTGTGTGTGTGTGTGTAAAAGGTGTCATACACCCAAAAAAACAATAGCACTGCTCACGTTTATAACAACACATTGTTTATAGCATGATTTACACTTCACAGCACTAAACAAAATGTCCATTTACAATCTCCACTCTTACTATGAAAACACAGGTTTTCCGCTGTGTTCTCTACTGGGAGTTTATTAGGAACCAAACTGTTACGACTCGTCACCGCATCCGTTCGCATCCTCCTCCTCCTTGTCCTCCTCATCATCATCCTCCTCCTCCTCCTCCTCCTCATCATCCTCCTCCTCCTCTTCCTCACTGGAGTCATCCTCTTCCTCGGGACCACTGAAAAAAATGAGTAAATCCAGACAATAAAGTGAGATGTGACATCCATTTAGAACAGAAAACAAATCAGATATCCCAGTTACACAGTGGATCCAAGCTGGAGAACAGAGACAAAAACCCTTCAGCTCTCACCGCTGTGGTCTGTTGAGATTCATACATTCTCTTCCGCAGTCGACATCGAAGGGATCTGCAGGAAAAATGACCTTTGGTTCAAGAAATAGTCTCCTTCATTTTGGCATAATTGCACACACATTTCATCAATGAATGTGGAGAAATTGCAAAGGGGAGGTCTCACAACGAAACATTCTTTACATTAAACTGCGGATAATTCTGCATGTTGAATGACTGTAATAAAACCCATTGATTTTTTTCCAATATATAAAGCCGCCCCCATATTATTTCATTATGTTCAGTTCAATGTGCTTTATGATAACAGTGTTTATTAAATGCACCCGAAGCCCCTCCCTCCCTTCCTCACTCCCATTCATTGCATTTTACCGATGTCCTCCTCCTCGAGGGCGGGACTCATGTAGTCCTTCTCCACGCAGAGAAGCTCCTCCTCTGACCGGCACGCTGCGTAGCGCTCCAGCAGAACTTTATTCAGCTCCAGAAAAACCCTCCCCCACTTGAACTTGCTCAGCAGGAGCCACGCCAAGTCCGGAAAACCTGCAAAAGGAACAAAATAAAACAATCCATTTTTTTATAAATCACATAAGTGTTGCAGCGGGAAAAATAGAATGCAGTAAAAAGGGACAAATATAAAGAACTAAGGGATATTAGACATGGCTCCCTATAAGATATAAGCTAAACAATAGACATAAATAATAAGATAAAAATAACTTGTTAATAATAATAATAATAATAATAATATTTTTTATGGGGGGGGGGTCATGTTAATAATATGAGGATAGGGTTATGTCCATTTTAATAATTATTTTATTTGGGGGCTTTAAGTGTATTTGACAATTTTAATTAAATTTGATTTTTACTTCAGTTTTATTGTATTTTATTATAATTATTTAATTGTCCAGTTTTTCAGACTGTTAAGCTTCTTTTTAAATGCGTCATCTTCAGCGAAGTGACCAAACTCCACAGATGTGCTATTCAAGACCAAGTCATTTGGACGTATTGTTGAGCTGACTTGCCTACAATGCAGAAGGTGGCAGCAAAAGCTTCAACACATGACAGCTTGCAGGGTTTGCCGTAGTTGACGGGGTTGGCTGCCACAAGGTACGGCAGCAGCCGGGGATGAGAGCCCACCATCTTACTGAAGGGAGTTTCCTCAAGCTTGGCCCACGAACAATCAATGACTGCCAGTCCACTTTGAGTCACAATCTCTCTATGGAAAGATAAAAAATGTTGAAATGTCCATGAGCATGATAAAGCATCTTGGTGCCCACTGGAATAGAAAGGTTGAGATACCAATTACTGTCCATTTTCCATTCATTGAAATTATTTATTTGTTTGTTTTATTAATTGTGCTGTCAGCATGCTGGGCATACAACACAGAGTATTTGTATGCCATTGCATCTAGGACAGAGTTAGTCTGCAAGTAGAGTTCAACTTCTCAACCTGCAATGCAACTCTTTATTAATTCTTAAATCATCAAGTACAGCTGCAAGAACTCTGTCCTGTGGACGACCTGCAGGATGACAAGAGCACAGCTTTTGTTATACAGAGCCGCCACCAATCCCCCTTTTTGGAGAAATAGTTTAACATGTTTGGGTCTAAAAACAACTAATCACTACTCCAAGAGGGGGAGATTCACCACGGGTGAGACAAATAAACATAGAACCAAACAACATGTACATGGAAAAACATAAACATAGAAACAAACAACATGTACATGGAAAAACACAAACATTGGATGGCAACATGTATTGAAAATACAGAGTTAATAAAGTCCAGGAAAACTGAAATAGCAGTTGGGCACGTGGCCTCTTCCTGTCATAGTTCTGGCAGAAAATGAGGTCAAAAGGGAGAGGGATGTAACCAGGAGGGTGCTGGGGTGCGTTCAAAGCAGATGCCCCTGGTCGTGAGTGCGTCTGTGATGAGACCGCCTGTATGGTGTGCGTGTGTGTGTGTGTGTGTTTATGTGTTTGTGTGTGTGTGTGTGTGTGTGTGTGTGTGTGTGTGTGTGTGTGTGTGTGTGTGTGTGTGACAGAAGTGTCCCCCGGTGAGTGTACAGGACTTTTCCCAATCTGTTCTGGTGTATAAGGTTGGCACTCCATTTATTCAAATTCTAAAATTCTGCTCTTGGGTTTTTCACAGAAACAGTGAGACTCTGGCCACCCGCTACATACCTGTCTGCCGGCGTGACGTACTTGGTGCCCATTGGGGACAGTACGAGGCCGTTAAATCTTTGGTTCAGGCGCAGCGTTCTTACAAAGCCCTTGCGGACCAACTTCCTCCCGGTGCAGCGTTTGGGATCACAGTGGCCCAACTCCCACATCGCAAGAGGACAGGGAAGCTTCACCTGAGCCGACGCCCCCTCCTCTGGGTGTAGGCTCGCTGAAGACCAAAGGGAACATCGGCGATTCTCAAAACCTTTTCATATCAAGGAGCCTCCATTTAATACACATTAGGCCACCGACACCATGTGAGATTTCATCTCCGGGACTCAATTTGTTATTGTTAGATATGATTGAGTCCAAACTTCCATAACTGTCTGTACTATAGTTAGGGGGGTAACAGTGAAACTTTGATCAAAACATTCATTATTCTACATTCCCTGATGGAGCCGACATCTTTATATAATGACATTTTAAATAAAGTTTTAATAACTTATTGGAGGACCCCCTGGAACCTCTTGAAGGACCCCTTGGGGGGGTCCCCGGACCCCACGTTGGGAACCACTTTCCGAGGCGCTCATCACATGTTTACTCCGAACATATCACATGAACATGACAGACGAGGACACACAGGCGGAACACGTCGAACGGTTCTGACCTGCTAACGCGCAGTGCATCTCCTCGGTGAACGTCTCCAGACATTTTCCTTTCATTTTGTGTCTTTTCTCCTTTCCCTTGTGCTCGGTGCGATCCCGCTGAGGCGGTTTCTTTCGCCCCATGCTGCACTCCGCAGCAACAGGCAAGGTGTTTACACCGACTGCTCTAGCTGGGAACTACATAAACCCATTCACACGCGGAAAATATGAAACTGTGTTAAAAGTCGATCATCGTTTGCGATAAACAACGTTTGAACTGAACTTTTGATGACTATCGTTGTCTTGATTTATACACTTCACCGGTAAGATCACTGACAGAGCGCATCGTGGGGAGTGTAGAGCGCATGCGCAGTAACGACGCAGGCCTCGCGAACGATTCGTTCCCAGCAAAGGGATCTTTTATTTTTTTTTAACGAGTCGGAAGTCGGGAGCCACGCCAGGCAAAAGGAGTGGTTCGATCGTTTTTTTGTTCGCCACTCAGTAACTGCAGCCGGGATATATCGTTGAGGTTCGATTCGGTGAATGAGCGAGAGAGAGAGAGAGAGAATCTTTGACTCCCAAACTGAGTATAATTACAGAGCACCACGCTGATCCGTAAAACGCATTTGACATCATTTATGCGGGGTGTGACTGGGTTCCACTTGACATCCCCACGACACTTCGCACAAGTAAACTACTTTTACGATTCACACACGTAAAGCACATCAATCACGTTGCGAGAATAACGCTCAAACGCGCCGCAATTGGCGACTTCGACAGAACTCCCGCGTCCAACCGTGTTACCAACGCGATCAAACGAACGACTCTATTTGAACTGAGCGACGCGTCAGGAACCGAGTCTCCGAAAATGAGTCGAGTTTTTCAACGACGTAGGGGCAGAATTTATTATCGTCACATGATCTGTCGCTGCCTCTTTGCTTCCGGTACGAGCCGGAAGCGGAGGCTGAACGACCCAAAACATCAGCCGCATAACACCTCATTCTCCAGGTGTAAAGGGAAGTATCGCGTCATGGCGCCGTGGGTTTACTTCAGCCTTTTCAGTAAGTTTTACTATGTTTTACTGTGTTTGTTTTAAGTTAAAAAAAATCTCTATATATATATATATTGCTTTTTTATTACAATGGTGTTGCATGTTGAATTACTGTTTCCCTTTCACTCCAGTGACACAGTATGCCTTAGCAGGGAAAATGAAGATAGTAGAGGAGCCGAACACATTTGGGTATTCATTCAACAATCTTATCATTAAAATGATGCATCTCTTTCCGGTCAAAATCTCTAATGGATCCCCCCCCAATTATTACAGACTAAACAATCCCTTTTTGGCACAAGGAAGCAGACTGCAGCCTAAAGCTTCACCATCTGCAGCTTCAGGTCAAATATGGATGTGTGACGTTTGATTAGACTTAAATAAAATATATAAAATCTACTTTCATAACGATGATATTCATTATTTCATTTAGGGCCAACACATCTCCATCGCTTGGCTGGAAAGTGCTTCAGTTTCATAGAATCTATGTAAGTTTTAGCTGTTTAAGAAATTCAGTATGATCCACATAAAAAAAAATAATGTAAATTATTATTTGCAAACTAATGATTGCATTTTACACAGGTATAAATATGAATTCTGCCCGTTCCATAACATCACGCAGCATGAGCAGTCATTCAGGTGGAATGCCTACAGCGGGATCCTGGGGTAAAATGCGGCTTTTCAACCTACAGTCACATTAACAAGTTAGTGTGGATGTGCGTGTGATAAAGTGACATTATTCTCTATTGAATGACGTTCTTGCCATGTGCTCCCACAAGGATCTGGCAGGAGTGGGAAATAGTTAACAACACATTCACAGGGATGTGGATGAGAGACGGGGACGCATGCGGTGGTCGGAATAGGCAAACCAAGGTTAGTGACATTTTGCAAACAAAAGCTCGACATCTGTGTTTCATGGAGGAGCCCAATGTTGATACATTTCAATATCCAATTGAATTGAAAATGGATAAACAACTTTTTTCACCCCCAGGTTCTTCTCACATGTGGCGGGAGCAGCAAGCTGGCTCGAGTATCGGAACCCAGCACCTGCGTTTATTCTTTGACATTTGAGACTCCGCTGGTGTGCCATCCCCATTCTCTTCTCGGTGAGACAAATAAGACTTCATGTCATAAATAACCGCCGGCAATGGAACCACTGTTTTGTAATTCCTTGTATTCTCGCTCAAGTTTACCCCACACTGAGTGGGAAGCTACAGAAGGAATGGGATGAAGCTGAGCAAGCTCGATATGAGGGCCTTATCACTGAGCAGGTATGTACCCCTGACTGTATTTTCATCCATTCAGGAGTATTTAAACATTTTGGACATTCCTCCTTTGACCATTTTATTACTAATATCTATTGTGGCAGGGGTACAACAATCTGTTGAGGGATATTTTCGAGGACGCTGGTTTCCTAAAGAGCCAAAGAGTGAAGGTGAAGCCGGATGTCACAGGGCCTTCAAAACCACACGAGTCCTTACAGAAATGCAATGAGGTATGTGTCCTAGTCGGTCTAAAAAGATCCATCATCCACAGTTGTATTATTAGAACAGCTGATATCTAAGATTGGTCACTTGTGTATCTTGTAGGAGTTCCAGAAACAGACCAAAGAAATTGAAAGATTACGCGCTCTGCTCACTCAACACAACGTTCCCTTGGAATCAAACACATGTGAGTAAACCCAGCTAGACCTCTTAGCTCTGTCCAACAGATACACTACATGCATACAGACAGTTTTAAAATTGTGATTGCCTGCGTAATGTCATTCTTGTCCCCATTTCTCACAGATGAAGTTAAGAGTCATGTCAGTGTGACGGTACAGAGTCAATACCAGAGGGGAGATACAGGACTTATAGTGGATCTGCTCTAAAAGTCATTATTGGACAATTATTGCTTTTTTTTTTGTAATGAAGTAAGTAAACCGTGGCGGAGAAGAGCATGGACATCATTGATGACCAGAACTTCAGAAAATGGACCAAGAATGGACAATCTTCACACATTTGTTTTCCAGACTTTTGAGGCCTGCAGTAAACCTTTTAAGGCTATGATAAATAAGAGAAAATATAATAACCTTGCACAATTGAAAACTAAATATGGAATCGTATCGGGAATAAGGAAGTATGAGCTTTTAGACAATGAATTTGCACTCTACTGTACTGTAACCGTATTGATTTGCTTATACAGCACATTTTCTCCTGCAGAATCATCAGTTATGGAAGTGGCTCCAGAAAGTTTACAACTGGCACAGGAAAGACAATGTATAGATCCCCCCCCCAAGTGTATTGTGCAAATAGAGATACCACTGAGAGTGACGTAGTGTGCAAACCTAAGATGACATGGAACAACCCGGTCAGCGGAACCTTAATACAATATTTTGTTTTCCTATCCTTGGAAACTTCTCTCAATATGTCCACAGATTGTGCAATATCTGCATGTCATATTGTTTGAGGGGTGTTGAGTACAAATCTCCACAATCTAATAATACTGACCAACTTCCACAATGTGAACTTTGGTCTGGGACAGTGGAATTGTGTTCAAAGACGGGCAACAGTTGGAAGTCCGTGGATGCAGTCTCTCTAATGTTTGCGACTCTAATGAAACATCAATCCTGGTCATAATTTTAACATTTCTTCACAATGCGATCAAATCAGAATTCACATAGTGAGTGGCACAATACGCCATCTACTGGTTGAAGTCAGTGCAAGGATTATTACTGTACTTTAAGTGGCTCTCTACGTCACAAAAAAAAACAAAGGACAGTCCAATCCACACCAACCACACGGCGGTTGCTGAGTGGAGACTGTTAAGAGTTAGAGTGTTAAACCACTCATCCCTGCTCCCTGGAATTTTTCAAGATTGCGCAGTGGCTGAGGTGAGGCTCAAACCAGGGAATTAAATGTTTAATATGGGAGGAACTGAGACAGATGAGTGGGTTACCTTTGGCTGTAGTGGCAGCCTGTGTGTGTGGAAGAACTGACTACCATAACCACGCTGTGACGAGATCATATCCACTAGTGAATTCACGCGTTCATATAGTAGCTGTGCCTGGAATAGCTTGTCGAGCAAATGCAAAGACCATTGATCTGTACTTTGAGTCCCAAAGAGAGTTCAGAACTCAGGGGAAAAGTGCAGACTGCACAAAAAGACAATTATTTTGTGTTCATACAGATGCAGCCTCCTAGAATGGCCGACTGGTCCTTTACATATCTGGCTGGCAGCCGGCTGGAGGCGGCCATTCTTGTGAAGCAAAAAAAAACCCCCAAAAACCCCAGTCATCACAGCAATGCTTGGTTGTAATTATCAAGGGAATAGGGAGCCTTTTATTTGCAGATTAAGCATATCCTGCCCAGACAGGTCAATTGTATACATTAACAGTGCAAATACTGCAAGTCATCTCACACTAAGTTGGAAATAAGTTTCTATAGCAGCTGATGGCCTCTATCGAAACTCAGAAGCATTCTGTCATGAAATTTTGTGCTGAGCTGTCAGGTTTAGTATGTTTGCCAATTCAGACCCTATCACACACGTGGCTCCCTTTTTTTTTTTTTCCCCTCAAAATTCTCTAGTCATCTCAATCAGCTGGATCAGGTTATTCCAGTCTATTGTAAATAATTATTGCAGTTCAAAATGATGGTAAGAGCTGCACACACACACACACACACACACACACACACACACACACACAGATTGGGGATCAAGTTAAAAAATATTCAGTGTGTATCACACACTTTTGGACAAACAGAAACCAAGATTTTGGCTAATTTTTCGACCTGCAGTCTTATTAAAAAGGTGTGGCATTGTAGGTTCCTCCTTTGATCAAAACCCTAGTCTGAATGCAATTGGGTCAAAGCTGACTCAAAGTATCCACAAAGGTGGCATTTCTCACTAGTAGCCTGACACCAGCGATCACTTCAAGATGATGAGTGGTACAACAGCCTGGGACTGTCACCAAATTGACCAACGACGAGGGATATGAATCGGTCATTTTCTGGTAGGTTTGTCCACGGTCACGGTGGTTGTAGGTCAGGGAAGCAGCTGGATGACCTCTCGAGCTCTTTGCATCTTCTGCTGCTCTTCTTTGTTCCAGGGACCATCCCCCAGCCCTTTCACCAGGGCCTCCGCCTTCTGTACAGTTGTGTCTCTGGCTGCACCGCGCAGCCCTTCAAGGTACAACAGCAGCACAGTGAAGCTCTCGTCAGGCATCTGAGGACACAAAAAGCATTCTAAACACCTCCACGTGTTCCGTTTCTGCCCATGAAGGATTAAGAGTCACCCAATAGGAACATTTATTTTGGATAATAAGGTTGGGGTGGGGGAATAGTAACCTTTAACTGGAGCCTGGAGTCACTTCCTGGATATCAGTATGCATTAAGCCTGAAACTCTCCCACGACTTTTAGGTGATACCACTTACCTTCTCAGAGTCAAACATGTGCTGCAGTAACCACGTCTGCCTGGTCTTCTGAAACCGCCATTCTTTCCGGTTACTATCCCAACTACAAAGACAGAACCACAAGTGACCAAAGGAAGCAGAACAGTCACCAAGCAGATTTCAGAACCAGCCCGGATCTCTACTTTTGGCAAACACAATTAGGCAACTGGTCCATATAGAAGAGACTGATCGGAGTACCCTTACCAAGTGAGGTAATCTAGAGCCTGCTGAGAGGCCAGCGGCTTAGTGGGTTTCACCACTGTCTTCCCATCAGCTTTTAGAGCTGCCTTTTCGTCTTTTTTCCTGAGCTTCTTCAGCTTCCTATCAAGCATCCGTCGCTCCTCTGGACTTAGCTCCTCGTCATCCTCCTCTTCCTTTCCCACCGGGGTCACTCTGGGTTGAGAGGGTGGTTCTGCGATCTGTCAATCAAATCAAACGCTAGTTGGCTTATCTACACCAACAGCCGTTCTTTCTTATGTACACACTATTGTCAAGTCTTTTGGTTTCAAAGAATAAACAATTTTCAAAATGGTTTGGTTTTGCAATGTTTGTGTTGAGGAGGGAAGGCACACACTAAAAAATGACTCCTGTAAAGTATGCCCATTATTTAAATATTCATCAATTTAGTTACAGCTTTTTCCGCTTTTTAAATGTGACAGTTTAGTCTGATACTTAAATAAGCGAGGCATATGCAGGCTCGGCTTCTTCGGTGTTTCATCACATCTTTTTCTGTGCTGTTTAAGAGGGCCCGTTTCCTGTCTCCACAACTGGATGAGGTCAGCGTCACACTTTCTCATGTTGAGCGTAGTTATTGAAACCTGAGGTTGGATACAAGGCACTGGCTTCCTGAGTACATCTCACAGATGTCTCAAATAAGATGGCAGGATGTTGCAATTTATCAGATATAAGATAAAAGTCAATATTTGACTATTAGACTAATATATTTGACTATTATTATTATATATATATATATATATATATATTTTTATAAATCATTGACAGGATGAAGAGTGGAACAGAGAAAAATGAAGCCTGGTCAGAACAGTCAGACCACAGAGACCCTATTCATAGAGAGTAGAGTTTCTATTTATTCACCAGGTTTCAATTTCGCATCTCCCTTTTCCCCAAATAAGTATTGATTTTTACCATACAATCTACTTAATTCCATTCAAAAGGGAAATTTGAACATCTTGATATGATTTACACAATGTAATGTACATTTTCTAATGCTTTAAGTTTAAGGCTGGTCATCAAAAAAAAAGGGGGGGGGGGAGGGGAGAGGGGAGGGAAATATTTGGTCACATGGTCACAAAGTCATTCTGAAAGGAAGCAAGCTAGGTCTTGGCCGCGAAAATAATAAAGTCCATTCATGCAGACGGGCTGTATTCACACATCATTTTGAGAGAGTGGGTCTTCGAGGCAGCTTCAACACACAACGTCGAGTTTGCGGAAAACAAATAGGAGCCGAGTGACTAAAGCGTGTAACGGTAAGTGAAAACACATGTCTTCTGAGAAAGTTGTTCCTCAAAGTTGGGCAGACAAAAGATAGCAACACATAGATGTCTTAGTCGCCTCAATGAATCATGATTTTCCTCTTCTTTTTAACACTGCTTCTGAAAAGACACCGTTTGAGAAATATACAGCTTGCAGTGTCATTTATGGATTTTGTTATTCATTGGTTTCGGGGGGGAAGTGTGAAATACAGCTAGTGCAGACATCTTTTTCCAAATCAGTATTGTTCAAGACAAAGTTTCTGGAAGATGTTTGTTTGATTCAATCAAAATGACAAGCACATGTTTCTTAAAACTTAACAAGAACATAATACTTAAGCTGGTAGCTGTCACTGTTCTGGTGTTGAATCTTGAATGTTTAATGAAACAATCATTATTTGCCAATGGTAAAAGAGTATATTTGCCAAGCCAAGACTACCAAGCCCACATTTTTCAACATAACATGAAATGCTAATTGTAAATTTTAGGCAATTGTGTACTGGACAGTACAGGATACTCTTGCTTAAAAATACTACCATGGAAGTGCTAGTATTTTAGAAGATGACAAATATCAGTTTAGAGATAACAAATATCAGGAAGAAAATGACTGAAGGTTGTGGATACTGTAAGTTTCCTGTCTTCAAGGAGTTACGCCTTAGCAGGGGTTCTCAACCACCAGGCCACCAGAAGGCGGGCGAGGCTGCTCCGTTTAGCCTGTGCCTTTTTCATTTTTTTAGGCAAAACTCGATCAGAGCGATCTCAAATCGAAAACAAGCCAGAGAACAGTGTGTTTTAATTATATTGTAGGTATATTTAGCTATTCATCTATCTATATACCACTTTCACACATAGTTCCCAGTAAAATGGACCAAGAATGGACAATCTTCACACATTTGTTTTCCAGACTTTTGAGGCCTGCAGTAAACCTTTTAGGGTCACTAGTCACCGCTAGTGAGTTTCCGTATTCACACAAGAGCTACATTCAGGAAAATTTCTGTCTTGCGCCTTTTCACACATGCCGTGATAATGGCGGAATAGATGGGGCAAGGGACAGTCCAGTAGTCACTCGGTAAGGTCCCGGGATATAAATAGGTAAATATATGCCGGACGAACCGGGTGGGGGGGGCTCGCCGGTGCCCAAGTCAGGGGCATAATTACGAGTTTATTCTCGAAACACAGGGGTACTTTTTTTGCGTGCCCCTAATAGTCTTATCGTACATGTATTTAATGTATTCATTTCCTCCGATATTCACAAAGAAGCAAAGATGAAATTTGCAGTTCTTAATGCTTCTCTTCCTCCTTTTAGTCTCCAGGCAAACCCAACTACAAGCTTCTACACCACCATGACGAACACCAGCACACCGGAGCCTTTCCCCAGTAACACCTTGCAGAACCTGGACAACTCCACCTCACCACTTCTTGACATCATTGCAGCCAATGACCTGACCTCCAGGGCAAACTACGTCTATTTGTTCCTCGCTACACTGGGCCTCGTCTCCGCCTGCTTCCTGCTCTACAGCTTCATCCAGACCTACAGAGCCCAGAGGCGGCTGGCCTGGCTGGACTGCTTGCTGTGGGCCTTCTGTGGCTCCCAGTTGCTTCTCGTACTCCTCTCCCTCTCATCTGTGGCCCACAGACCAGGTTACCTAAAGACCACGCTTTTGGCCTGTGCTGCTCTGTCCTTTGCTGTCAATGTGGCCTCTCTCTGTGGCTTGCTGCTCCTGGTGCTGATGGCCTATGTTCTGACCTTTGACCCGCCTTCCCACGTACTGCTGAGGAGGCCTGGGGTGAGTGTGTCACTTGTTATGTTGGCCTCCATTGTGTCTTCCATGTTGCTGGCTGGGATACGTGGACCCAGCCAGGGACTAGAAACAGAGGACAACTGTGTTGTAGACCCTGTCCAGCCTGGTCGTTCATATGCAGTAGCAAAGCTCTGTCTGTCCTTTCTCATTCCCTACACGGTCTTACTGGGACTATTGATTGTTGGCTGCTTTCACCAATGGAAATCCAGCGGGCGCTTCCTGTCTGGCGCTGAGGAGAGGCCCATGTTCCTCACGGTGGCCATAGTCATGTTTGTCTGCCAGCTTTTCCATAGCATTGCACTGGTGAGAGGGGGGGGGCTGCTGAACGAAGGTGGGCTGAGCCATCACGAGCAGGCGTTCTTGAACGTAGCGGAGTTTGTTCTGTTCTCTGGGAGCGCATTGAGCCTGCTGCAAGTGTTGCTGGTGCACAGGTCGTGTCGGGAGAGCCTCAAGGGCGTGCTCAGGCAGCTCAGAGACTGTTGCCAAAGTCTAGGAGGCGCACAGACCAATAGACACATCGTAGCCCCCCAAATTGAGATCACGGACACACTGCAGGACTCTGAGCATTAAAATCCAGCAACAATCAGACAGAATGGACATTTCAAAATCAAGAAAATGTAACAAGACCATCTTTTTCTGTTTTCAGGCCAATTAATTGGCAATATTCCTGAGTCAAACAATACAATCTACTTTCTTCATTACATATCTACGATTTTTGTATGCCGACTGTGCACAATACAATGTATTTATCAAATTTCCAGGGGCATTTTCCTGTTTTCACATGTATATATTCAAAATGTATGTATATATATTTAGCTATTAATATCAAACCATAGAATTATAGAAAAAAACAAATCTTTAAAACTTAAGGCCAGCGTTTTAACACACTCCTTTCTTGGAAGTAGGCAAGAGCAATGTTTGCATAAATATGTTTTCGCACAAATGCCTATTCAGACAAAATGTCAGACAGGGAAGGGGGGGGGGGGCACAGATTACCAAAACCCACATAGGAAAGAGTTAGTGCAGGGAAACAATTACATCATGACTGGGATTCAATCCAGATGTCAATATTTTGAGCATTATCTAAGGGTCTTTCATGGTTTATGGGAGGAGTGTATAGAGGAGTGCTGGTCACAGTTTCCTCAATTCCTTGTTTGAGGAAAGCAAAAGACACCTGTTCTGGGAATGAGCCACGTCAGCATGTGTTGCTTCTTTATGGTATCAATAATACGTTAAATCCCTTATATGCTGGTCCCAGTTTTAAAACCAGTTGCTGTGTGGGTAGCACTTCAGGTGAATTATATACAGCGCCAGCTCAAAGTTAGATTGAGACAGAATTTTGATTAATTTACACTCAACTATGATAGGAGATACAAATTTTCTTTTGAGTTTGTTTAACAAAAACTTTAGATAAGAAGTTTTACATTATCTTTATAGTACGGGCATAGTAGCATTACAATAATGTTGGACCAGGACCTGATCTCACCCAGTAGATTATTATTTTCCCACTCAAATAACAAATTAAGAAAGAACAATTTGCGAAGCCGCCTGGCAGTTTATATAGGCCAAGTAATGACAGCGTGATTGTATTGTAACGTCCTGGGTTGTATTTTGTGTAAACATGCTGTCGTAGAACTGTTGCCATGGCATTACCAAATCCCATATTTACATATTTGAACTTTCTACATATGAGCCGCATTATAGACATGTTTTAGAAAGCATTGCATAGTTTTTTTTGATTCTCCCTTCTATAAAAAAATAAAACAGTACATACAGATTGTTTACATTGATATGCCAAAAAAAATAATATATATATATATATATATAGATATGTTCTCAATGCACAATTCCATGAATGTTCAAAACTGGCGGTAGGCGTGTTTTTGTGCTTCCTTGCTGTAAAGGGTGAGTTCTACCAAACCACCTGAGAGATGAGAAGAGGGAGTCGCATCTGCTGGAACTCATGGGATCTATGACAATAATCTATTGCTAAACCACCTCAACTGAGAAAGGAATGGACTAAAACTAAAGCAAGGAGCCATAAGTAAGTTTAGGCATTTCTTACTATTCTAAAATGCTCAGTTAGCTTACACCGAGTGCTTGGCAAAATTAAGACACTGAGTTGTTGATCAACTAAGAACAATCGCTGCGGTTTTATTCTTAACAAAATTATATCGGGTATTTTTTATCTCTTATTGCTATAGCTTGTCTATCAATATTGTATGCGGTAATTAATATCAGTGTTAGCTGCTGAATATTTTTGTTTTACATTAAGACATCAACAAATTAAACATTTTGTGCAGGATTGTTGCCTTTTCCAAACTTTAATAGAGACTATTATCCTGTGACTGTAATTTACACTGTGGTTTAATGTCCAAGTTGTGTTATTTACTCACATATTTGTTCCTTTTAACTATAAATCATCATTACTGCATCCAACTATACCAAAATACTGAACATAATCTCCATTATACTACAGAGTAAATGACTCAAACTATTCAGTACTGTCAAGGTTATCTACAGTATATTTTTGATAATATACATTATTTGGTAATCAGCACTGCATGAAAACATGACCTGAAAACTACTCTCCCCTCTCTATGTTTAGGCCTCTGAGCAGCCACCAATGTTTCAATCTGATGAAGACAGTTAAAAAAAAGAAAGTACGAATAAAGAAAAGAAATGCATCCACACCACAGGCTTCGCTGTCAAAAAGACCCTATATACCAAGATAACCAGAACAATGACTGACATGGAAGTTGCCATGCATGCCGTTTATCCAGAAGACATTGAGAACAACCTCACTTTGCCTATGAATGGCTCTATGGGAGCAGTTTCCAGCCTGGCGTTGAAGGTTTCATGGCGTGACCAATATTATCCCGTTAGCCTTTTTCTCTCCTGCCTCTACACCATATTCCTTTTCCCTGTGGGCTTTTTCGGGAACACCCTTATTCTCTTTGTCAACCTGAGCAGCCAGGGTCGCCTGACAGCACCGGACATGTATTTTGTGAACCTGGCTGTGGCTGACCTAATGCTTGTGGCGGACTCTTTGATCGAAGTGTTCAACCTGAAGGAAGGCTACTACGAGAATGTCGCTCTCTGCACCTTCATGAGCCTCTTCCAGCAGGTCAACATGCACAGCAGCGTCTTCTTCCTCACCTGGATGAGCTTCGACCGCTTCATGGCACTAACAGGCACAGTGGGCCGCAATGTGCCACATGCCCGAATCAGCTGCAGCCTGATATGGGTTTCCTCTTCCTTCCTCACTGTGGTACCTTTCGCTGTAGCCCAGGCACAGCACCCAGGTGACCTCCACTTCTGCGTCGCCAACGTGTCCCAGATCCTGTGGCTAAAGGTGATGCTTGGCTTCCTGGCGCCTCTCTGCATCCTGAGCCTGTGCTATTGGAGAATAGCGCAGGTGCTTCTACGTAGCCAGGTGGACCACGGTGGGCTGCAGCGTCCGCCTCGCAGGCAGAAAGCACTGCGCATGATCTCAGCGGCGGTCTTGGTCTTTTTCATCTGCTGGCTCCCGGAAAATGTGTTTGTCAGCGTGCACCTTCTGAGGGGGCCAGCAAATGGCAGCACACTATGGCAGGACTACCCACTTACAGCTCACATTGTGAACCTGGCAGCCTTCTCGAACAGCTGCCTGAATCCACTTATCTATAGCTTCCTCGGAGAGACTTTCCAGGACAAGCTGAAGCTCTTACTCGGACTGAATGTCAGATGGACCAAGCTGGACCGGACTACCTCAGTCAAGTCCCCTAGTTTGCGCGCTAGAAACATGTAGCCTTCCAATGTGCCACACAACAATGAAGCCTACACAGCTAGTGCAGAGCTCTCCTCACCTCTCACAAACAATTGTACACCCCTCTAGTCAAAAGCTACCAGAACTGATAGAATTTACACATTTGGCCAGGTAGGCCCTATGTTGGTGTTTTGAAGAGAAAAAACAAAATACAATAGTAGCATTGCCATAATAACGTGCTCTTAAGGTAATCTCTGAACAGTAGAATTGTTGGATGAAGATTTGTCATACAAATGTTTGGGGGTTGCCAACACCTTGAAATACACTGACGTTTGATACCATGGAGGGAAGACAAACCAAGGTGGCCAAAATAAGTAAAAATAAAGCATTGCAAAATCTGTCTGTTTGGAAGAATGTTTAGCTCGATATAAGAACTTTACCCCAAAATGAAAGACAGACTTGTACCTTTTAATTGAACTGCACCCCATCCATACAACAACGCATGCATGTAACAAAACTAAATCTTGAAACTTGCTTTTGAAGCACATGGGTACTGTTCAATTCAATTAAATTCAAATGAATGAATTCATATGTTACTTGATTAAAATCCTCCCAAATATATGGGCTAAACACACCCATCACATAAATATTATGAGCCCAAATGCTTACCTCCTGTTTTTCCTTTTTTTTCTTTGTTGTTGTTTTTTCTTCTGCAGCTTGTGTCCTTTTTCTTTTCTTGAGACATTTCTCTTTCTTGATCGATATTTCAGGAACCTGTAATGAAAAAGTCACTATCCTGAAGAAAACGGTCAACTTCTTTCAGCACAAGTGGAACGTAAAGGAGACAGATCTGACAGTTCCACGCACCTCTATCGCAGTCTTCTTCCTTTTCCTCGCAGTGATCTCTGTTGCTTTCTTCACAGAAACGTCCAAGCCAGACTTCATCCTTTTGGTCCTGCTCGCTTTCGAATTATATTCCAAATGACTTATTCTGAGCCACTTGACATCCAATTAACAGAATCGACACAATAGGTTAGGGGTTCATCTCAGCAATTAACAAGCTCAATCAATCCAAGTGTGCCAACACGGCAGCACAGTTACTAATATTACACATCATATTTTAACCACGCTACTCATCTCAGTTGTTGAGACAAGTACACACAACATATATCAACAAACAACCAGCTCAGTCCCAACAGGTGTGCCATAAGTATGTGGAACATTTTGGCCAACGGCTTACAAAATAATTCCACCTTTTGTGCGAAAAATTTAACCCATGAGATTTCCCATAGCAAAGTAAAGGCGTCGTCATGTGACGTCTTTGTGGCGTCACAACGCTGCGCGGTTGGCAAACCACCCGCGATTAGTTAAGCCAACACACACACACACACACACGCACGCACACGCATCATAATTTCCCCGGGAATTGCCTAGTTACACTCCCGACACTACATAAAACGAAACCAAATAAATATGACTCATTTCTAACTCTAAACTTATCAATTTAATTTTCTTTACATTTCTAACATGAGTCCATCAACACTCCCAGGACTGACTGGGGGTTAACGGTTAAACTCAAACGAATACATCCGTATGCTTACAACTTATATTTATATTCCCATAAGGGGGGGAATTCAATTAAAAACGAGGGTTGAGATGTTGCGTTTGTCTGAACTCTTACCAGCTCTGGACGTGCTCGTCCGCAGCCCAGCGCTCTGGAGATCCGCGCACGGGCTAAAGAGGCAGAGCAGCGTGGGAACCCAAGCCGGATGTGACGTTGTTTACATCAGCGCGATGGTTCGACAAATATCACGCGCTGTCTGACGTCAGATTCAAGCTGGAAGATTGAATAGAATAATATCAATAAAATCAAATCCAAAATTAAATAAGACTCAAAAAAAGGTAACACCAAGTTGGGGGTACAAAATAGAAGGGAGGGCGCGTCATTCGTTTTTTTTATTTATATAAAATAACAAGGTTATCTTTATATGTATATATATATATTTTTTTTCTTTTTATTATTTACTTACCACCACTTTGCAGTATTTATTGTTACACTAATGTTGTTGTTACACTAATCTCTGTCGCAATGTAGCTTGGATGTTATTCTCCCTTGTAAGTCGCTTTGGATAAAAGCGTCTGCTAAATGACTAAATGTAAATGTAAATGTTTATAAATTAATCCAAAACAAATATCTCATTATATTGGTTGGCTTGAACGTGTTTCATTCAAACGATCATCAAAAAAAAGGGTCTCGTAATACACAAGTTATGCTGCCTTTCAGTGACATATGAACTCGGATAACTGCGACCTCCTACATTAAGCGGGGAAGAGGAGATGCGGGTTTTTTTTATAATGGAAAACGCGTCCGACCTCGATTGAAACTACCCTTTTGGGGTTTTTTCTAAGTTATGGTAACACAGAATTTGGAGCTTGTAGATTCAAACAAACGGGCGTCTATGTTTTCCCGAACGGGGGAAACGGAACACATTTTCTCTTTGGGAGCGGAAACCGACTCGGAATGGCCGATGTCTAAGCATGAAAGGAACGCAGCATTATAAGGAAGTGGGGAAGGCATTCGGCGTTGCACAGCGGTGTGTTACATGACCCCGGCGGCAGCAGACTTTTACCTAAGATGAGCGTTGTTGGAAATGTCCGCAGCACGACGTCTGGTGTGGTTGGCGACGCGGCGCCGTACGAGTCGCGGATTACTCACTCGCGAATCTGCGGCGAGCTGGAGGTTCGTATAAAGCTGTGTAATACTCAACCGAGCCGAAGCCCAAGTTAGAGGAGGGTCAATGACAGCCGTGGTCCTCACGGCGCCTTGAATTTCATTTTACTAATACTGTGTCGAAGTCACTGACCTGACATTCCATTTGATGAGGTCTAATCTAAATAGACACGCGGTCTGATTTTTATTCACCCATGTATTTATTTTAAACGTCTGATGTTTTAAAACCCAAAGCCCACCCTTCATACTTACCTTACACCGGTATATTCTAGATGAATCAATTAAACTTTATACATATTTACTACTATATACAAGATCATTCATTTTCATGTCCAGTTATGTGGGAAAGCACTTCCTAATCATTTACCTTTATCTGACCAAAAGGAAACTGTTCATACTATCTAGTCCAAATTTCTGGCTAACTCTTCAGTCTTGAAAGTTATGATTTGTCTTAGAGTATTTTTTAACCCTGATACCTGCGGACGCCGCGTGCAGGAATATGACCAGTCAGTGATTGTCTTCCCCCAAATCCTCAAACAGGAATAACTCCGGCGTGAGACCCCTCGCTTTAACCTCTTCGGAGTGGGCCAAGTCCAATGAACCGGCGGATGAGCCCATGAAGTTTAGCACCAGCAAAGCCAGCCACAGGGTGTGGAAGGTACACAGCTCCATGGGAAGCCAGCATCAGAGGCCATGGTGGAAGGTCCTTCCCCTGAGCCTCCTCGGAGTGGGCCTCTTGCTGTGGTGCGCGCTTCGAGAGGAGACGGACATTGACGCAAAGCTGGAGAAGCAGCTTTTTGAACATTTGCCTGGACTGCTGCCGGAGGAAGAGGAAGGCCAAGGTCCAGATAAATCAAGCTAATGCCGCCCGGACTCTAAATGTGCATGGTTTGGGTTATGTGAGGGATGGTATAGCTTGTCTTTACAAGATGCAACACCATATTAAGTCAGTGCAGGAGATGCAAGATGATTAGTTAAGCCTGGTACCCTAATGTCTTCTGGAACGCTTCTGGAACATTAAAGTAGGGTGAATAATTTACATTTGAGCTTGTTTCAGTCTTGTATTTGTGTAATTAAATGGATCTTGTACACCCTGTGTACCTCCCCACAGTAAACATTGCTTACTGTATATCTTGCGCTTTTATTTTGAGTGTGGCTTATGAAAAACATTTTCTTGAACATTTCAACAATAAAAATCATACAACAGAAGTCAGAATTGAGGTAGCGTAAATTTTATTTACAACATTGTGAAGACAAGTCTTGACATCTGCCGACAGATTTTAGCACATCCTCAAAGGCTGCAAATGTTTCGCATTCATCTCAACACATGTTTAATGCAGGTGTCTAAGTTATTCTATAGTGACCAGGACAAAAGGAGAAGGTTGAGGCTTGGATGAGACATTAAAAAAAAAAGAAGAAAGTTTGAGTAAGCATAATACAGGCTAGATTAAAAAAAAAAAAAAAAGACCCACAGCCATTGCCACCCATCACCCACCCCCCTAAAAAAAAGTCAAGTTGATTTAAGCATTTGACTTATGCACGCTCTCCCCTGATTCGCCGAGCCAATTGAATGTCCTTGGGCATGATGGTAACCCTCTTGGCGTGAATGGCACACAGGTTGGTGTCCTCAAATAGACCGACCAGGTATGCCTCGCTCGCCTCCTGTATCAGGTCAGAAGGGGGGGGGTCAGTTCAGTCTAAAGAAATTCAGGTTGAGGTCAACTTTCATATCCAAGTCTATCCCGCTGACAAACGCCGTACCTGCAGAGCACCGATGGCGGCGCTCTGGAAACGAAGGTCGGTCTTGAAGTCCTGGGCGATCTCCCTGACGAGGCGCTGGAAGGGCAGCTTCCTGATCAGCAGCTCCGTCGACTTCTGGTAACGACGGATCTCACGAAGGGCCACCGTGCCGGGCCTTGATGAGAACATGAATATACCATGTTAAACACGCCAACGGCACCCAGGTGAGAAGGATTTTGTGTTGTACCAGTTCAGCGAGCGTCTATACCTGTATCTGTGTGGCTTCTTCACGCCGCCGGTAGAGGGCGCGCTTTTCCTCGCCGCCTTGGTGGCGAGCTGCTTCCTGGGCGCCTTTCCCCCAGTGGATTTACGGGCTGTCTGCTTTGTACGAGCCATATTTCACCTAGTAAAGTAAAAATCAAATGGAAATTAATTCGATGGAGACAACGTCGCTGCCGCCCAAATATTCCTGCATTGTATCCCACCCCGGTGTAGAAAAATCATCCATTATCTGCTAGTACTAAGTATATGGCCGTGAGCGGGTAAACATGGCGCCAGCTCCCGGGCAACAAATGCCTCCACGTCCCGCTCTAACGAAGGTTTGAATGTTAAATATAAGTAAATAAAACCACAAACGACTCCCGACTCTCCTTCGTATCACAACAAAGCTGCGTCTGTTGAACCAGGACAGCGGCGGGTCGCAGATAGTTCAGACTTAAACCCAACTGACCGAACGTGTCGCGCCAAAGCCCGCGTCATTTCGTTCCGAGACAGAACGGCCGTGTTTAACGTCTTTCCAGTTTAAAAAACAAAACAAAAAAAACAAACAAAAACAAAACTCAAAAACGTAAACGAAAAAAACGGATCGTTCCACAAATTATCTTTGTATTTGTCTAGACTTTCTTTACGATAAAACCGTGTATATGTAGATATTATACCTTGTGTTTCGTTTTGAGTTCCTCTGTGTTTGTTCCCCGCGTCCGCTCGGAGTGTTTCTGTTTGTGAACGTAAAGTGTCCCGATGCATTTCGGACTATTTATGGAGCTTGACAAGCGGGGAATCCGAGGCCCGCCCACGAAGCCCCACGATTGGACGACGCTTCGATTTGACGACGCCCCCTCGGCCAAATGATTGGTGCAGAGATTTACTACTCCCCACGCATTGTCGACCCGTCTGATCGCCCGGCAGCCGAGTGCAGGATTGAACGCGTAGATCTCCCGCCGCCTCCCTCTGCCCGGTCTCCGGGATCCGGGATCCGGGGCATGTGACGCCAACGCTGTGGTTCCGACGCGGCGCGTTGGGGGTTCGCGTCGGTTGCGTGATTGTGGCGTCACCAGTTTATGATGTCACCGAGCCACCGGAGGCGGTGGGATTTGCGGTTTGAAAGTGTTGCTCTCCCGTGAAACGAAACCAGCGCCCACTCATTTCAAATCTCAACCCCCGAGTCACTTCTGCATTATGATAATATTCATACTCAGGGTTCAGTTATTAACAGAATAATAGAGGGCCATGAGCAGAAAGCTTGCTGAAAAATGAATAGAAGAATGGACACATATGATAATAAGGATAGACAGCTATATCTGATATTAATGTCTATTTTTTCTATCTTATAATTTCTGTGTGTAGGCCTTTTTTTTGACATTGCACTTATGTGTTCATATCCAAGATCCAAGATTTTTTTATTCGTCACATACATATACACACCTTCATACATATATGCAGTGAAATGTAATGCAACGCACCCGGTGATAGCACACAATATGTCCTAGGAAAAAATAAAAATAAAAAAATTCTTTCTATAGGCCGACTAACTGACTCCTAAAACGTAATACAGTAAGTTGAATACTTATAAAATATAAATATATAGAATAAAATACAATAAAAAGAAATAAAATGGAATAGATAGAGGGAATATGCCTATGTATATACAGATATGTGCATTAAAGTGGCATGTGACTATTTTGATGTCATTCTATGCTTTTATTGTTCTCAGCATTTATATAATGTGTAATGTATTTTCTGGTTCATATGACACTTTTTATTGTTTTTATGTATGAAATATTCTGTCCAAATACAAACTATATATAATCAAAAAAATATATAAGAACCTACACCCCATCAGTTTTATCACCCCATCATCGTCTGACCAGCGATGGACACTTATCACCTGGTCCCCGGGCGCGTCCACGTATGCTGCCCACTGCTCCTGGCTGTGCCCCCGGAGGAAGGACAAGCCAGGATGGGTCAAAAGCAGAGGAGCCATTTCACCGGCCACCACCAAGCATGTGCATGTGTGTGTGTGTGCAAGCATGTGTTGTGGAGTGTCGTGTGATGATTAAAGACTGTTTCTTCTTTCTCTTCTTCTTTTATATTAAAAAAAACCCGATTATGAAATGTTTTTTTCCCCCTCATTGCTCAAGTCAAGTTAATTTATGTTTCACAAACCTCACAAACCCATACATCACATAGAAATCAGCAGCATCCCCTGGTCTGAACCGTACCCGGGCGAGAAAAAAAAAAAAAAAAAACCCTCGAGAAAACCCCTCTGGGAAAACAAAAAGGAAGAAACCTCGAGGAGGGATCACGGAATTAGAGATGCTTCCAAGATGACCAAGCAACATGAATAATATTATGACAAGTCAGAGGTTAATGTACTTCTATACTATGCCCTGTTAAAGCTGAGCACCACACACGGGGTTTGAACCTTGTAACATCTATGCATTTATTGCAGCACCTTCATGACGGAACACGAGTGAAAACACGACGCTTTCGTATCGCACTGAAACTACGAGCTGAAGGACCCGTTCGAGTTTGTCTGCGGTCTCCAGGTGAAGAGGCGGCCGTGCCTCCTGCAGACCACCAGGTGCCGCCGTGTTTTTTTTTCGTTTTCCATGCCAAGAAGCTTTGGCGCAAACCGGAGGAAAGCGCCAAAGCTTTACTTTATTTTTATTTTTTTTACCTTTTGATAAAGCAAATACAAAATATACAAACAGTATGGCTTTCAAAGTTTCAAAAAAAAAACCCCAAAATAAAATATGAAAAAAAAAAAAAAAAACTAGGGCTTTTGTAACAAATCACATTCGAAAGCCCCAAAGTTTCACATTCGTTCAGGTAAAACACTGAAAATTCACCTTAATGCCACCGACTCTCGGAAACCACCGTTGTGTCGCCCGACGCAACGCGGAGGCCCCCACAACGGTCGGAACCCTGGTGCTGTGGAAACGTCGCTCCGTCGGCGTTGTTATTCTGGAACACCCACTTCGCGCGTGCTCTACCTCGGGCCACGGCGGTGAGCGGGGAAAACGGAGGAACGTCAACAAACACGACAGCGAGGAATGTAAACAACGAGGCAAACGCAAGGCAGCCGAGCGTCTCCTTCATCCTTCTAAATGATCTATCCCCATTACGTGGGAAATACAACTTTAATTTTGTTTTCAGTAGTGGAGGAACTACTATGGCCGAAGGCAGGCTGTTTATAGGTATCTGCACTTAATCGCTGAAATATTTCGGTACAATCTTCAGTCACTGTTAGGCCACACATATATACACATATAAATATGTATATATATATGTGTGTGTGTGTATGTATTAAGTTGATTTATTGTGTGTGTTTGTATGTTGCAGATATTGAACCAAAGCCAAATAAATCTGCTGATAGTGATCACAGCCATTTGGCAGAGAAGCCCCTCTGGACACACAGCAACAACTCCTTTAAGTTCAACTTCTTCCCAGGAAGCTCCTCCGCACCCAGCGAGGAAGTGTCTCTGGCGGACGGAAGCGTGTCGCCTGTGAAAACGTCAACAAGGCTGACGCCTTTTGAAGGACAGGGGTCTGGTTTTGCCTTTAACTTCCGAATTCCAGCGGTCACGCCCCAAGCCATGGAGACCGCGGCAGTCCAGAGCCCTGGCAAAGAACAAACGCTCCCTGACACGCACAAGCAGTGTCCCCCGGCTGACACAGGGGTGTCATCCAAAGCCAAGAAAAAGAAGAAATCTGCAAAGATGAAAGCCCCGCAAAGCAAAGAGGCACCGCAGATGGAGTCATCTAACGAGAGTCAGGCAAAAGAAGACGCAGGCTTGGTCAGTGTCGAGCTACTTCCTTGAACGTAGTGATCGTCTTGGTGACTTATGTAGAAATAATTTGATGGTAATTCGGTTTTGTACAGTCGCATGCTCTGTTGTGTCTTGCAGACTGCGGAACAACGGCTGGGAAGAGAACTGGACTGGTGCATGGAGAAACTGGAGCTGGGACTGAAGACACAAAAGGCGACGCCTAAACAGAGTGAGTGTCATGCACCTCTCAACAGATATAATAATACTGTTCTGTTAAAGGAAATATTAAATAGACACACAGATAGATGCTTTTGTTTCAAAGAAGTAATACTGAGGTACTGTTACATTTATGGCACCATTTTACAGAGGAAGATGCATCCCACGCGCTTAAGACTTTGCGTAGCTCCAAAGCTCCATTGGCCAAGAAGCGGCAGATCATGCGAGCGATGACCGGAGACTACAGGAAGAAAATGCAGGAGGAGAAGGACAAACAGTTCACACTCATTCAGAAAGGTGAGCTGAGCAAGTAGAGGTACAAAGAATGACAGAAAAAATAAGTTGAAATACTGTATATTCTAGCGAGAGAAAAATATAGAATTATATATAAATAGAGTATTCAAGTTCAAGAGATTATTTGTCGGTCACATACATATACACACAGTATATGTATGTATGTATGCATGTACATCGATCAGCAACAACATCAAAACCACAACTAACAGCCCCTAATATTGTGTAGCTCCTCCTCGTGCCATCGAAACATCTCTGACCCGTCGAGGCATGGACTCCACAAGACCTCTGAAGGTGTCCTGTGGTATCTGGCACCAAGACGTTAGCAGAAAATCCTTTAAGTCCTGGAAGTAATGAGGTACGACCCCCATGGATCGGTCTTGTTGTTCCAGCACATCCCATAGATGCTCGATTGGGTCCGACCCTGACCCCAGCCATCCACATGATGTAGAAGAAAACGTGATACATCAGACCAGGCCACCTTCATTCATTGCTCCATGGTCCAGTTCTGACGCTCACGTGCCCATTGTAGGTGCTTTCGGCAGTGGACAGGGGTCAGCATGGACACTCTGACTACTCTGTGGCTAAGCAGCCCCATACACAGCAAGCCTTGATGCACTGTGTGTTCTGACACCTTTCTATCATAGTCAGCATGAACTTTTTCAGCAATTTATGCTACAGTAGCTCTTCTGTGGGATTGGATCAGACAGGCTGGACTTCGCTCCCCACGCATGCATCAATGGGCGACCATGACCCTGTCACCGGTTGTCCTTTCTTGGACCACTTTTGGGAGGTACTAACCACTGCATACTGGGAACACCCCACAAGACGGGCCGTTTTGGAGATGCTCTGACCCAGACCCATCACAATTGGGCCCTTGTCAATCTTGCTCAGATCCTTACGCTTGCCCATTTTTCCTGCTTCCAACACATCAACTTCAAGAACTGACTGATCACTTGCTGCCTGATATATCCCAAACCTTGACAGGTGCCATTGGAACGAGATGAGCAATGTTATTCACTTCACCTGTCACTGGTTTAAGTGTGCGTGTGCGTGCGTGCGTGCGTGCGTGCGTGCGTGTGTGTGTGTGTGTGTGCGCGTGCATTCTGAAATATGTTTGACTATTGTTTTTAAGCTTTTCTTTAAGCCATTTGTGTATATCTAGTCATTTTTTTCTAATCTTTACTTCCTTTTTAATTCTTTTTTTTAATGATAATCATCTGTAGATATGCACCAATAATCACCATGACAAATTCCTAGTACATTTAAATGCACATGGCGGAATAAAGTCATTCTGATTCTGAAGTCTCCCTTCTTTCCACTCTATCAACTCAATTAATTTCAACGGATGAGACAATTTGTTGAAATCTCTTTCAATTCTCTTATTGTGAGACTTTATTGCATGATAATTCCACAGAGAAAGATGATATTGTTCCATATCACCATCTAAAAACCTTATTATTTATCAACTGCTCCTCTCTCTTATAGCTGTGGCGTCGGCACAGGTTAAGGCTGTTTCGGGCACCCCGAAGATGTCTGTTTTCCACCGCAGAGCCGC
Source organism: Zeus faber (assembly GCF_960531495.2). Classification (NCBI taxonomy): domain Eukaryota; kingdom Metazoa; phylum Chordata; class Actinopteri; order Zeiformes; family Zeidae; genus Zeus; species Zeus faber. Next base: position 8,174,299 of record NC_137207.1, read on the forward strand.
AGATGACACACAGGAGGAGAGCGGGCAACAGATGGCACAAAATGGGAGCCAAGACCAGAACCAGAAGCAAACATCACAATTTGTTTTCACACCATCAAAAGACGAGTTCCGGTTTAATTTCATCTGACTGATTGATCTTTCTTCTGATGATTTTTCCACCACATGGGATGGGAGCTTACTCACAACGAAATAAACTCTTAAGACAACTGCACTCACTTGGCTTTCAAAGTTAATAAATTCTGATTTCATCAACCAAAATATGGCATCTATTTGTCGTGGCGTATTTTTCAATGAACTAGTATGTGTTTACATTCTCTTGTTGTGGAACTAAGGCGACTTAGCACTTTTTGTTATGTAATGGTAGTTTTATTTACAGCCAATAAAATATTCAATATTCATTATAATCAACTCGTAGCAACACTTTATAATGCATATGTGGTGAGAACCCTGTAATTTCATAGTTTTGCTGGTCAGTATATTTGGTTGGAAATATACTAGGTACTGATTATCTATAAAATACCCTTATGTTTTTTCTCATCTATGTAGTAATTTAACCATAACCCTCTCTGAGGCAGATTCACATTTTTACAATGCAGGTTTAGGGTAAGAATGGAATTACCGTACTTAAGTACATCTTTCAGATATCTGTAGTTAAGTATAAGTATTCAGTTTCAGAGATTTGACTTTTACTCCACTGGATTTTGAAGGAAATATCGATACTTTGTAGTCTTTACTTTCGTGGGAAAAAGAAGTGTACACAGATGATTTTTTTTTTTATATCCAGGTTTGATGATACCACCGATACTATATTTTGTGGGAAATTGTAATCAGGATATGCATGAGAAATGATCAAGGAAAATATTAGGGAACTTGATGCAGTATATAGGCTCTGTTATAGCAAGCCGCTGGATATGACGAGTACTTTTAAGTACATTTCAGAGCAAGTATACAATTTTGCTTAAGCAGAAATGACATTCTGGTGTTCTCACTTTTTTGTCAAAGGTCTGAACATTTCCTCCACGAGGCTCAAGGGTGAAAGAACATCTGTGCACAGCAAAGGACTTACCCATTCGGTAAGTTAAACGGAACTACGTTTCAGGTCGTGGAGCGAAGCCGAGCGCAATTGAATGTGACGCACAAAACAAAAAGTCATAACTTTCCTTCATCTCACTGGGACAGCGTAATAATTTTCCAGTTTCTTGTAAGTATAAATTTGACACAATTCAAATAATTTAAAACGTTGAGTTTTTAGACTTTTATTTAACCGTTTTTGGGTTTTTCTTAGATGAAACTTTGGATACAATAATTAGTTTGAACAGACGCTTTTAACGAAGCTAACAAGCTAGCAGGCTAAAGTTGCTGTGCTGACAGCTGGTAAACTGAGCTAAAATCACAAATGTGTTTGGTTTTAGACGTTTAGTGTGAATGACTTATATCTTAACAATTTCCGATGAGTGTGTTAGCGTTATAGTCCACCGAACCGATACAATCATTAAGTCAATGAATTGTACTTGTTGGAATATTTCAGTAAGAATAGAGTAATCCGTTTTTGATCTGTGTTCTGGATAGTTACAATATGTCCGAGCTGAGCGACGAGGCCAGTGAGTCCGAGCAGCTGAATGGCAGCCTCTCCCTGTGGCTGGGAGACTCCCTGGTGCGACCCGAGGAGCTGGACATCCCCCTGGACCTGCACACCGCCTGCTCCATAGGGCAGTATGATGTGGTGTCGCAGTGCATCAAGAAGTAAGTGTGTCATATTCAAGTTCATCATAAGTGAGTGGGTGATCCCAAGGGGACTATCCCCATCCCACAAACCTCTGTGTCAGTGGAGCTCCACAGGACCACCGTCTAGATAGTAACGTCCAATACTGTTGTCCTTGTACTGTTTAGGCGAGAGGTAGACCTGGATCGCAAGAACGTGGGCGGCTGGACTCCTCTGATGTACGCCTCCTACATCGGCCATGACAATATTGCCAATCTCCTGTTGGAGGCAGGTGTGAATGTGAACGCCACCACGGACAAGGGTCTCACCCCACTCATGCTGGCAGCCAGCTGTGGCAACGAAAGCATCGCATACTTTCTACTGCAGGTATGCTGCGGTGGTCCAACCGATGGCTGTTTTCAATTTGCTAGCCAATGCTATGAGCTTTGCACGCCGCGGTGACAAGGTAAAATCACAACACCTTATCTTGCACTTTCTATCGTTTACTTTTTAGTTTCAAATCTTAAATTGAGCAAGCGTCAGCACAGTTAATTATAGCAAATGAACAAGTTGATGAAATGAGTAAAACAAACAAAAAAAAAAACAATTGAAGGATATATTATCAGACATATGAAGGAGATAGTAGCGGAAAAATGCTCCTCTCAGAGGAGGAAGCTAAGTGTTTTTGGGGACCCCTAGTGGCTAGATGCTCTAACTGTCCAGCTGCAGTAACGCGTTTCGATAGTCCTTTTTCTCTCAGGGTTGTGTGAATATTAATTACATAATTCAACATATTCACTTGTACACTACTATCACCAGTGAAAGTGAATATTTACCTTTTTTTTTGTTGTGAATTGTTCATTCCTTCCCTGTTCTATCTAATGTAAAACAGAATGTACATAATTGTTTTGGTTTTATGTCGAAAAGCAAGGTGCAGAGTTGGAGCTGAAGGACTTTCGAGGTTGGACTGCCCTGCTCCACTGCACCAGCACTGGCCACCAGCAGATGGTCAAGTTCCTCCTGGACAACAACGCCAACGCTAATGTCAAGTCAGTCTCCATGTTCATTTCGGTCCGGCTACAATATTTGGCCGCCACCCAGCAGAAAAGAGATATACATGTGTAGCAGAGAAGTTGCAGGTTATAGCAGCAGCTCTGTGTCTGGAAAGTAAATGTGAAATGTGTCTCCTACTTTGACTTATGTATCGGAGAATATCCTCAATAACGTTATCCAATACCAAGAACCACATTAATTATTTATGAGTCAGCTCCCACTTGTGAACGTGTTTACATGGATGAGTAGAAATCGATGAGACCAGACCGTGATTAAAAAAACAAACCTTCCCCAGGTGAATAAAAGTCAAAATAAACATCAGTCTAATCAGAGAGTGAGATATCTGGTGGGTCTTGCATCCGCAGGGAGCCTCTGTCTGGTTTCACTCCCCTGATGGAAGCTGCCGCTTCTGGACACGAGATCATTGTTCAGTACCTGCTGGACCATGTGAGTGAACTGCACCACACTTTGATACTCAATACTTTTTTCAATACCAATTTCTTTGAAATGGACCCTCTTTTTGAGCTTTAAAAAAAAAACAAACACACACATAAATAACAGATTTATAAATGTTCCACATTCACACGGTAGCGGTCTGCAGTTGACAGCAAACAGGATGTTCATAGCTCTTCAACCGGACCTCACCTTCGACCAGCATTGAATAACAATACACATCATAGTCACCGCCAGAACCTTAATCATAGAGTTCAATGTTCTCAACTTTTGCCGCAATGACAGAACAACAAAACAGATGTTACCTTTTGGAGGTAAACATGAATTGCGGGAGGCTACACATTTTATTTGAATTGCTCTATGTGCTTTATAATAAATGTCCAAAAGACCCCAGAGACTTAATCGAAAAGCAATGACGCGTAGAGAAAGATTGTTTCCAAATTCAGTGTCCCAGACAGTTTTTGGGTACTTTTTTGCTTAGTTTTTAATTTGTAGAATAGTAAACACAAGACGTTTTTACAATGCAGGACCTATTTTTATAGTTCTAAGTTCCTTTTGGAGGAAACCTCCCTGTTTTTGTGTCTGCACTGCACAATTTATTACAATTTATTATAAAAAACAACAAAAAAAAAACAGCACGCCTCCACCCGACCTCGCTGCGGACTGGTACTGACCGTCGATCGGGGCAGACTGTCCTCAGTGTGCTCCAACTGAGTCGCATCGCTCTGGGTGGCCCACGTACACTCAGCGGCAAAAACCCCCCCCAAAAAAACCCAATAAAAATCGTGTTTTCTTGTAGATTTCTTTATTTCATGAATTGTATTTTATTTTTTTATTTTGAATTAAACAAAACATCCCTGAGTGTTTTCCCAATGAGTGCCCCATGCCTTACGAAAGTCGGAGAAAACTTTTAAATGACATCTTGTAGGTCTAATATGAGTGAAAATTCAGCAACTGGATTGCGTTATTCTCGCCTCAATTTTTTTCAGAAACAGATTTTGGTGGACTGAAATCAGTTAAAGTTTATCGACTAAATACAACACAGTCACTTCAGCGTTCCGGTGCGAATGCAACCAGAAAGAAAGCCATTGAAGGTATTTAGTTCGCGGGGGACCAGTTCCTAGTTCCCCTCAGGGAGTCCCCAGAACTGTTTGGTCCGAAAACGCCCATGGTCATTAAAGGACCTCATATTTTGACACTCTAAAATATGAAATTATGTCTTCGGCTCTCTAATATAACGACTGTTTCCCTGCTGCTAGAAGGTGAAAGCAGATGAGAGGAACGCTAAAGGAGAGACCGCTCGTGCCTTGGCCATGATGTACGGTTACACCAAGATCGCCAGTCTCATCGACACGCGCTCCCCGAAGGCCAAAGCAGGTACAATCGCAAAGACCCTCTAACAGATTGCTCTGTGATATAACTGTAAATTGTGTTTAATTGTCTGTTTAATCCTCATCCTGACACCTTGCTCTGCAGGACACTTCGAGGACCTGAGTTCCTCTGAGGACTCGGACAGTGCCCCGCCGAGGTTGAGGCCAAGCAGGAGCCGCACTAAAGGGCCCAGCATCCACGACGGACCCCAGGCCATCGCCAAGTTCCGCGTCGGAGGCTCCAGTAAACCCCAGGGTACAGTCTCAGGGATCGATGCCAAACCGACGGTGGTTTGAATTGTTACGGTATAATGGGTCTAAAGCGAAACTGACAATCGGGTTGAAGCAAGAGTGATCGGTCGTTTAATAACGAAGTGGCTACGGCAGAGACAACCCCCTAGTCTGACTACCCTGCAGTCCACTTTGTTTTTAATGGATGGATTTTAGGTAACGGGATCAAAGGGGTTTACTCTATAACCATAAACAAAAACACTTAAACTGAGCCAAATCAAATACTGGAGCAGGGAACAATGTAGATGGCTGATTGAGGTCTCTGGTTCACGAGAGTGTATCTTGACGAACTTGTTAATGTGTATTTGTAGTATAATTAACAGTTTAGGAACAAAACATGTGGCTTTTTTCTTTATTGTGAGTGAGAAACACAAAAAACAGATCTCTCAGCTTGTGCATCGTCATCAGTGACCATCTTTTAGATAGTACTTGGATGGTAAGGCTATTATGTTGTCTAGTTTATACTCAAAATAGTCAACAAACAGTACATCTGAATTCTAACTGGTCAGTCGTCTTCTTTTTGTTTTTTTGTTTTTTGGTACACTTTGTTTAGAGCCAGCTACAGCACCCCCGGGTTACATGACGTTCCGTGACGTGGGAGAGCAGAGCGAGGGGATCTGTTACCGCGATGTCACCTCGCCCATCAACGAGCTGGACGGCCAGAGCAACAGCAGCCGAGGTCTGAGACAGCGACCCCTCTCACTGTAACCGTAGCGGGGGGGGGGGGGGGCGGGGACTCTACAGCTAGAACACACAGAGATGAACGACACAAAGCACTGTTATGCACCTATAATATTAATGTTGCGATGTTGAGACGAGGTCTATCTAGAATCTCCTTGTGAAACCCTCGCAGACGAGAGTCCCTTCTTCGACCATGACATGCCCACCATGAGGAGCAGCAGCAGCAGCAGTGAGGGTCTGCCCCTGGTGGTTGGCCTTAACTGGGAAGGCTCCATGGAGAGCAACGAGGTGACGGCCCACACGGCTCATGTGCACATTGTGGCCTAGAACACACACAGACGAAAAAAAATAAAACACTGCCACGTGCCTCTCCCGTAGGACTCTGACCAGTCCAAGAAGAGTAGCTGTCGTCGCTTAAACAAGGGCCATCACTCGAAAAGCAAGAGTCGTCACGGCAACGACGACGCGGCGTCCCATTCGAGCGGCACTGGGAATTGCGGGGTGCGCCTGCCGGTCGGTCCTCCTCCCTCTTACGTGGGCCCCAAGGCACGTCACGCGCTTCAATATCGACAACCCTCCGCCATGCTTAGGCCGCAGACATTCTTGATCTTAGTCTCGTACTGTGTCGATTTCCCGGGCTGACCTCTCGACTCCCTCCAGGACCTGTCGGTGTTCCTGGAGCAGATCGGTTTTTCCAAGTACCTCCCCGTGCTCGAGGAGCAGGACATCGACCTGAGGATATTCCTCACGCTCACAGAGAATGACCTCAAAGAAGTGGGCATTACGTAAGAGACCTTGATGAGATTGCGCTCTTCTCCCTTTCACATTCACCTCGCCACTCACACGCAGTGCGGCGCATGGTTCTGCAGGCTGTTCGGACCCAAGCGGAAGATGACGTCGGCAATCGCCAGGTGGCACAGTAGCGCCCGGCCACCCGGCGACGCCCTGGAGCAGGCCTATGCCGACCAGCTGGAGGCCAAGATGCAGGAAATGGCCATCCAGCTGCACAAGGTGAGATCAGCCTTACTGCAGGGTCGGCAGTCACCACATTTGAGTTATGTACAAGTTAATTAAAATGTGGATACCTTTGATGTATGTTTTGATATATAATACTCCAAACACTGAATAGTTATGTGTGGGGCAAAGAAAATTAATCGATTGCCAAAAGATAAATACACCCATAATAATATTGTGATAGTTTTAAAGCCTCTAAATTTGTCATATTAACATAGAATATAGCACAGCTAATTTCTCTAACAAGATTTTTTAAAGAGTGCAAAACGCAGTGATTTTTACATTGATTAGTATTTTAAAGGTAATTCATTCATCTTACAAAATGATTTTGTCGATTCAGTTGTCCTTAATAAACCGATAACATTGTTTCTATTTTGTTTTTGTATGGGAATGAGAAGTCAAAACAACTTTTACCTATGTGATTCCATTCAAATCAGTCTTTTAAGGAATTCAGGTTTCAGTTGTGGCAAGTTGTTAATTGCTACATCATGCAATCTCTAAATGTGCTGATTTTGTATAAAATAAACATTTTCTTTATACTATTTTCTATTTATATTCTCCTGAAAAAACAAAAACACACACTTTAATTGCTTGATTACTCCTTTTTCCCATTGGTTACCCCTGGCCGCCCTCACTCCATGCAGCGATGCGAGGAGGTGGAGAGCCTGCAGGGCCAGGTGTCCCAGGAGAAGGAGCTCCGGACGGTGATGGAGGGATGCCTGATGGAGGACAAGATGGCCTGGAGGAGGGTCCACGCCGAGCTGGTGGAGAGCCACCGGCTGGCGCAGGAGATGAGCGCCACTCTGGAGAAGGTCAGAGCCTGTCATACCGAGCTGCTGTCCTACCTGGGCCTGGACGCCAACAGGAAGGAGGAAGACAGAGGAGATGCTCTGGGTCAAGGTGAGCATTAAAATCCAAAATGAAACCGTATACAGGAGGTTACGATTACGATTATAACCCACACTGGGTGTAAAGTGGAGTTTCAGCTTGTTCACCAGTCACATGTTACATCACCTAGGTTTGGGCCATCGTGCAAAATTCCAATCGGCCATCGCAGCAATCGGTGACATACAATTTTATGGGGGCGTGTGTGTGCGAGGGGGTAGATAGAACGGGGATAGAGGGGATAGAACGTAACGTTACCTAATGTGGCAAATGCGGTCTCCTTGTCACAGAAGTGCAGGATTTATTATTTGCAAGTAAATTATTTTCACAAAAACATCCAGATTTTACCAAATTACGTCCCATAGCAACGGGGAGATGTGTGTCTTGACAATGGGGACGCACAAGTGGTTACATGACAGCTCTGAGCGGAGAGGTCGAGAGCCTCCGCCCCCACTCTCTCTTCCTCTCCTCTCTCTCCCCTTCTCTCTATCCAGTTTCAGAACAGGGTAAACTGCACTTCTACCGGTTCAATGCTCGGATTTTTCCAAAAAAAATAAAATAAAAAATCGTCTGTCATCAATGTAAATTGCAATCGAGGGAGTTGATCGCTGATAGAAGATTAAATCGTCTCTCGGCCCAAGCCTAACATCACCCTGATCGTTTTCCGGATGATGGCTCAATATTTTTCATATTTTCCAAAACCTGAAAATGGAAACAATTTTAATACTCTAAATGTGTGTGCTATTATCAGGAAAATTTTCAGGGGGTAATGTAACCTGTGTCTGCTGACAAGCTTGCTCAATTACCCTTATTGAGTTCTGGAAATGCAGCGGGTCACTTGAATTTCTGGAAATTTGAGCAAAGCGTTTAACCTTGATGTATGTCAGTACAGCAAATAAGTCAGGGTGTTTCAGTGTCACACTAATTGTAAAGCTGACAACAGAGAGAGCCTTGCAAATCTTGAAGTAGAACAACTATTGAAACTTTGCAGTGGTTCCCAAAATTGCACTAGGTGACAACATTTGGGTATGAATCAATTATTTGAATCAAAATGTAATAGTACTTTGATTATATTCTAATGTTCTTTATTTTCGACCTTTATTTTCGGGGGCGGTAGCTCAGGAGGTAGAGCTGGTCGTCTAGTAATCTAAAGGTTCCTGGTTCGATCCCAGGCTCCTCCTGCTAGCATGCTGTAGTGTCCTTGAGCAAGACACTTAACCCCTAATTGCTCCTGATGGCTGCGTCCGTCGGTGTTTGAATAATTGTAAGTCGCTTTGGATAAAAGCGTCTGCTAAATGTAAATGTAAATGTAACCTCCCATGTACCACTAGAGGGAGCTGGTGCACCATAGTTTGTGTGAAGTAGCTATGAAATGTGATCAAATGTAACTGGTCTGTCTAGTATTTTGAGTTTTATAAAGACCAGTTGTCTCCATTTCACTCAGTAAAGCACGTGTCCCCTTGGCCTCATGTACTAGTTTCAGCTGGGGAGAGACTGAAGCCCTGTAGTGTCTCAGAGCTGATGAAGACGCTGGATTCCTATGAGGAAGAACTCGGTGAGAAAAATATAACGTTTTGGAGAAATTTAAATGTACAGTAGTGGTCTTGCTTGTGTGTCTCTACTGGTTTTGGACGAAACCCAGCCGTTCCCCTCCCCTATACATGACTCGTGACTTTAAACGCACCAGGGGGGAAGCTGCAGACGGTGCTCCACAGCCTGCGACGACTGAGCGTCCCAGAAAAGGTTACTGATAGCTGGGAACGGCCTTAGCCTTCACAGGTTTGTCCTTGAAAACCGTCTTTTTTTTTTTTTTTCCCCCTTTCCTTTTTCTTTCTTCAAAATGTCCCCACTCAGTAGTCCTCAGCACATTTCACGTCTGCTTCATCATCTTCACATCTGGAAGATTAAGCTGAGAGGGAGATGTCAATATTCAGCTTCATCTTGATTGAGTGTTTTTGAATGACTTTAATAATATTCAAAAGGGCCAGTCTGCATTGATGTGTCTGCCAAATTTGAACATCAATTGAACAGGCTTTGAGACCCTGCCATCAGGGAGATTAAGGCATTTACCATTTGAAAATTGAGAGGCTGCACTGGCGGCAACTAAATGACAGCACAGAGCTGGCTACTACGCTTTGAAATCACTTTATATAAGTGTCAGGCATCCAAGCCCAGATCATTTGAATCAAGTTTAATAGAATCAAACATTATACATATTGGTGAGACGCAAGTAAATAAACTTGTCTTTTGTTTTTTTAGCAGGAGGGGCTTCTGATATTGCTAACGGAGGGTGAGCATGCCACCCTGAACACAGTGGGACGGGTGCAGGCCGGAGAAAAGGCCCGCACCACCCGACCAAAGAGGCCTGAGGCGTGAAGAGGGCGGTGTTCTCTCGCTCTCCCGAAAGAAAAGGCTGCTGGATGAGGGCTGGCCGGAGGGAGACGAGGCCGACGGCAGCTACTGTAGGAACACGACAAGCGGGCGGAGGGGGGTTGACGTGACCCTCACGTGCCTGTGCTCCATTGCTAGGATGCATGAAGGAGGAGGGCGGAGGGATGGACCAGCAGGGTCTTGAAATGTGAATCCAATTCCTCCTCAGATGAACTGAACTGCAGAATTTTCTTTCTGAGAGATAATGACGTGCGATCACCAAGTGAGCTTCATTTTCAATATTAACTCACCAAATAGTAGATAGATCCGCCTTACTTTGAGTGGTATTTCAGCAACTCCTACTTTGTCACATGTGACTGTAAAATAGCCCCTCGAAGCCAAACGATTACAATTCTACCCACCTTTACGTTAATGAAGAGTAGATATTGAACAGAGGTGGAAGCTGTTTTCACAGCTTTAAAGGCCATTGTGACAGTGCTGTTGCGGAGCTTCTGCCTGTGTTTTACAATATTCATGAATTTAACTAATGCTCAATTTAGCTTTAGCAACATGGAAATACTGATGATACCTAACTGAGCTCTGGAAGACTTGATGATTCCCCAAAACATTTGTTACAATGAATTTTAATGCCTGCTGTGAAGTGCTTCTAACCGCTGTGGCGCCAATTAAAGTGCAACTCCATTGTAATTTCCTGATGAAAGATATTTTCATTGGTTTTCAAAACAACTTTGTTGGAATAAAATAGGTCAGTTGTTCAAATTTGTAAAAGCCGTCCTCCAGACCTTGCAAATGTTCTAAAATATACATTATACCATTTAGATATTGATGATATAAAACTATGGCTAGTACAACAGGCTCATCTAATCCCCACAGTACACTACGATATGCTGCTGGTGTATAAAGACGAGTTCCATACCTTGAAACTGTTTGGGCGCATTGAACCACGCTTCTTAAACCAGATTTACGGAGGTGAGACCGGAAGAAGAAACTAACATCACAATTAATTTGGGAGACACTCATGAATCAGATCTGGACAAATGGCATAATACTCACCTGCGAGGAAAAGGGGTCCATTGAAATCCGAAAACGGGCCCAGTGGACAGTAAACTAGTTTAACTATCCCTCACCTGGAATGCTGCAATTTTTGATAAAACTTCCCAAAAAAGACCCCATTTAATCCATGTGTAATTATTTATTGCTTTATTAGTGTGCTAACTAATAGAGGAAGAGCTTGGTGATTTCAAATAATCTCATTTATCATTATATACAGTCTTCCAGTACACCTTTGAGCATTATTTACATATTTAGACACTTCAACAATTCTTTCAATATTAGCATCATTCTGTTCAGATGGGGTTAAAACAAAGCTAAAATGGTGGGTCACATATTGCATTGTTTTCGGTACATTTCGGCCATACCAACCTCGGATTTCCAGAGATTTACGTAAAGAAACAAAAAACTCAAAAGGGGAAATATGAACAATGAAAGTGTTTACTCGACCTGTCAATTAAATTGACCCCATGAAATGCCCCAAGTGACAACTTTTCTCCTCTGTTAGTTCAGGCAGACTGATCTTCTCAACAAATGCATTCCCATGTGACAGTTGGCCCCTGACGGCTCCTGTGGACTCCAGGGGCCCAAACAGGACGAAGGGGGGCGGGGGGAGTATCCCACTTGAGTCCCTCCGGGTGGTGTGTGTGCGCAATCCAGGCGCGTCGCTGGGACTCAGGTGTACTCACACAGGTGGCCGCAGCCGGCCGGGCAGTGGGAGCTTATCTTGAGCCAGTTCATCATGTGCTCCAGATGTCCGCCATGGCTGCAGCCCTGACACCACACAAACAGTCCTTTCACCACGTGGTGGCACACGGCGCACACACTGGCACACTGATGACACCTGAGGGAGGGAGGGGGTCTTGTTAGTTGTGTCCTCTCACACATAGTCTAACAAATGAAGATAACTACTTGTTTTAAGTGATCATATTTGACCATGTTTTTTGACAAACAACTTTCAATTCTCTCATCATTTCGCAACTCTTATCACGGTGAAAATTCTAACTAATAAGAAAGCTTTAAAGTGGTAATCCATTATATTGTTTTCTTTAAAAACCCAATATTTTATATTAAGCTGGCACACTGGTCACCATGAGACACCACTACAAGTGTATCCTGGAGCAGTACCAGCAAATCACAGCGGTTACATAGCAGTTCATTGACAGTTCAAAATGACAACGGTCCGAAAGCACAATCTGAGCCATTTGAAGCTTTGTGACATCAGGGCTTCTACGCTTTGTGACATGCCCGGACTTCTACGCTGTTCAAGTTCAAGAGGTTATTTGTCACATACGGTCATACATGCAGTGAAATGTCATGACACCCAGTGATTACGCACAATAAGCTCTATAAGCTCTAGAAATACTAAAATGTGCGTAATCGACACAAAGTGCTCGCGCAGGCATTGCGTCGCGATTCTGGCTTCTATAATTATATAATAGAATTAATTGTCTGTGTTGTATTAAATATACATTTAAATCCTCCTAAATGAAACTTACCTTAATTTACCTCCAGTACTTACCTCAAGTTTCATTTAATTTATTTATACATTATTTATTTATTCATTTAATTAATTTTATGATATAATTATAGAACCCAGAATCGCGATTGTGGCGCCGCCACTTGCGGCCGCCTGCGCTCGCACCTTGTGTCAATTACGCAAATTTTAGTTTTTTTTGTATTTTTAGAGCTTATAGAGATTATTGTCTGTAATCAACGGGTGTCATGACATTTCACTGCATATATGTATGAATGTATGTATAAAATACAAAAAATGAACGTGTGAATGTGACAAATAATCTCTTGAACTTTATAAGCAGCAGCAACTGAATGTATTTGCTTGTGCTCCTCTGTGCTGTTTTAACATTGTTGGTGGCAGGGTCCGCCTTTCCCGGCAAGAACGCACTGATCTAGGAAAGGCAGCAGCTGTAAATTTGATGAAGCAGCGTAGCTAGTTGTGGCCAATGAACTGTGGATATGGATGACCATTCATGAAAAAGAAATCGGATGAAAAACATCCCCACCACCTCAAGTGACCCAGAAAAAAACCCCAAAGCAAATTGATCCATCCGTAGAAGTCATGCTTTCGAGAAACGTCTCGCAGTTTCGAATGGAATTCTGGGACTCGGCCTAATCCACCAAACAGGGATTACCGCTTCAACCAATAGAAAAGCTCTCTTCATGACGTGATGGGGGGAAAGGTCAGGGGCAGCCCTACCTATCACAGATCCAGCCCTTGTTGCTCATGGGCCGCTTGCAGTTGCTGCAGTTGACGTGCAGCGTGGTGGACGCCTGGTTCAGGCAGGTGATGGCGCTGCAGGTGCTCAGCTTGATGACCTCGTTGGACACGTTCCACAACTCGAAGCGCTGCAGCAGGTCTATGTAGGACATGTACCAGTGCTCCTGGAACGGAGAGACAGCTCTGAGCACAGTGTGCTGACGCAACCGCTTATTCAGCTCTTTAACCCTGTAGGGCAAGATCTCACCCTCCCATTCCGTCCCATATTCCCCACTGACGTACGTACATAACTAAAATATTTTAGGAACAGTCCAATAGTAATCCATAGTCATCTGTGACTGGTGGTATTGAGTTTAAGCGGAAAATGCTTTCATAACTTCCAAGTATTCATATTTAAAAATAATCATTTTGATGCTGAAATTGCAACAATAGAACTGAATCGTATCAGTGTGACAACCTAATAACCCTTGTATTTCACTCATTTCGTCAAAATACTTCACAAATACTCCAATAAAAAATTGAAATACTTTTCTTCTGTTGACATTTTACAAAGCTTTGGGGGACAAAGAATGTAACATTTCACAAAACATCGACGGACAACAGCGACAATCTCTCCGCGGGAGATCTCGGTCACTGACCTGGGTGAGGTCGTCGATCTCCTTGCGGATGCGCTCTCCCAGGACGATGAGCACCGACACAGCCATCTGGACGTCGCCCTGCTCGGCGTAGTAGCCCAGCATCTCGCGCACCACGGGGCAGAAGAAGCTGGCGGGCAGGTGGGGGGTGAACAGGGGCTGCGAGGTGGAGATGAGGGAGCAAGACTCGATGGGCGTCAGGCAGGTGACCTCGGCCTCGCTGCCGCTGACGTGCGGCGAGTCGGCCTTGTCCTGCTGGAGGTGCTCCGGGGCCGACGGGTTGTCCACAATCTCGTGGCGCAGCGGAAAGGCCTCCTGCGGCAGTGTGTACTCATGCTCCTCTGTGGAAACAGCGAGCTCAGTCAGAGAGCTGAGGGGAGAGGCTGTTACGCCACCGACTAGAGTGGCAGAGCCGAACCCCTCCTTTGGGGTTTCATTTTCGGGACTTTGAACTTCAATCAGTAGTTCCTATTTTTCCGAGACACCTGCAAATACCTACCTGCCTATACTGCAAATAAGACACAAGGGTGCACAAGAACGTAACAAACCCCCTTTTTGGGCGTTCTAAAGCCATACTGACAACGGACCGGACTGAGACGCACCCGCCTGGTTGTCGTGCTCCACTGAATACAGGTCGTCGTCATCCAGCTCTGCATCGCCAAACATGTACTCCGCCTGGCCCTCGCTGCCCTCCGTCTCCTCGTTTTCTGAATAGAGGAAAAAATGAAAGGCGTCACCCAGAGAGTTCAACGCCACGCATGATGGGACGTTACGAAGACGTTGACAAGGCTCTCACCGTCGTTGTTGCTAATGTGGGAGTTTCCGGACTCCAGGTGGCCGGCGTCGGGTCTGCCCTCACCTTTGCCGCGGTCCATTCTGCTGTCCGTACCCATCCCGGCACTCATTTCCTTCATGCTGAAACTGAAAAGCACATGGAAACGGAACACCTGGTTTGAGTGCCTCGGTGATCCCCAGCGCTGACCTAAAATGTGCAGGTGCAGTTTAAGACTCATACCTGTTCATTAAAGGCAAGGTGCCCAGTTTGCTGAGGTTGTGATTAGGACAGGCTGCCGGGTCTGAGAACATGATTCGCAGCATGGTCCATGTGGTGGAAACCTTTAAAATGGGGAGGTTGCCAAGTTATTTGCGACATACTCATAGTAACTATCGTTAAATTAATGGTACCCTCAATTTGAAAGTCATAGCTAAATTGAAATAAGGCCAGGTTTGGTCAACCCGCTGACCTGGGGTCTGTTGAGCTCCTTCGCCACCTTGGCGTTGTGGTCGCACAGCTCGCCAAATGGCTTCCCGCTGAGGAGGTAGAGACGAGCAGTCTTGACGAACCAGTCCATGCGGTTGCTCTCCAGGTCTGTCTCGAAGACGCTGAGCGCGCTGGACACGTGGGCGAACTGCTCCGTCAGGTCGGGCTTCTTGAAGAAGAAGATGGGGTAGCGCCGGTCGCCGCTCGGGTATGACTTCCTGTTGGCGTCGCTGCTGATCAGGCTCTCCTTGGCGGCGAAGGCCAGGTCGCCGAACAGCCCGAAGCACAGGCCCTCGGGGTTGGCCTTGTCCACAGGCCGGCTGGCGTCCTTGAACATGTGCTGGTAGAGCGTGCTGTCTTTGGAGCCGGAGAGCAGGAAGTAGGGGTCGTGCTGGTGGCGCCACACGATGCCGGTGGTGACATCCTTGTGCTCCTCGAACGTGGCGAAGGGGATGAAGGGCCGGCGGACGTCCCACACATAGATGTTGTGGTCCACCATCATGGAGCATGTGGCCAGGTGCCAGCGCCGCTCCGGGCGCCACTTGACCCGAGCCACAGAGGCAATGGTTTGCACACAGTAAATCTCCTTGGCCCGGTTGGTGGTCATGTCCCACACCTTCACCATCTTGTCCCTGCCTCCGGTGGCCAGCCACCCCCTGCAGAGGACGGGATTTGTCGGTTTCTTTACATGTTTGTTTGTTCAAAGATTGTTTAACTAGGATTGTAACACCCGGCTGCGGAAGAGATGAAAACAAATACGTGATAATACGTTGTGAAACCTCGTCTGTTTGACTCAATGCGTCACCTGTCTTCAGGATGCCAGTCGCAGCAGAACACGGGGCCGGTGTGAGCGGTGAACATCCTCTCGTAGCGGTCGGGTCTCCTGATGTCCCACAGCTGGACGTTCCCGTTTTCGAAAGACGCCGCAAACGTGAAGTAATCTTTCATGCTGAACTGGACGTCTCTCACACTCTCAGACTGACCTGCAGTTTGAAGAGAAGGGGGAAATAAAAGCATAAACCATTTTGTTGTGTAGATTTAAGGCTAAATGTATTTCACTTTGTGCATTTCATTTCAGCATCCACATTCAATTTCCCAATTTTTTTTGTATCCTCTATATTTACAACTATCACTATATATTTTTTGTTTCTCAATAGTATTTGTGGAATTTATAACAGCAATAATTTATCCTGTGCATAGTATCACATTTAGTATATTCTGTATATGTTTATATATCTGACAATTTCTGTTTTCTATTACTGTTTTTTTTGGCGATTTGTATATATTCGACAATTAAAATGATTTTTTACTTCACTTTTTAATTTAATTTCATTTTATAAATCTTTTTATTATAATTTTTTTATGATAATCGTCTGTAGTGAAACACACCAAACCTCACCAGGACAAACTCCTAGTATATAGAAATGTACCTGGCAGTGGTTTAATTTACACTTATACGCAACATTTCTTTTCGAATTACAATCAGCCTTATTTTTTGGGTGTGGCACAATGAGTTCACGCTGGTCCAACAGGACCCTCTACCTGAGAAGGTGCTGACCGACTCCTTCTTTCGCAGGTCGAAGCACTTCATGTAGCCGTCCTGTGAGCCGCTGAGCAGCATGTAGACCTCTGTGGGGTGGAAGCACACCTTGTTGACGGTGCGCTTGTGCTCGGTGAACAGTTGGTCCTGCTTGTTGCGTGAGGGCTTCCCCAGGTTCCAGGTGACCACCGCCCCGTTGGTGGCGGCGGTGGCCAGCAGGCTCTCCTCCATCTGGTGCCACATGACGTCGGCACAGCTGAAGTTGAGCGAGGGCTTGCGGCCCACGCGCAAGTTCAGCTTCTCCATGAACTGCTCGTCCTCCAGCGCGTAGATCTTGAAGATGTTGCGGCCAGCCACCACCACCTGCGTGGCGTCGCGGCACACGCTGATGGCGTTGGCGGGCGCGTCCAGGTGGCAGAACATGGTGCGGCCGCCGATGCTGCTGCCAAGCGCCGTGGTGACCCGCGACATCTTCTCCATGGTCCTGAGGGAAGGGAAGCAAAAGAGGCTCAGCCACCATGGAGGCACAGTTAAAGGAAAAGCTTCATCACAGGATTTGTTGCACCCGCCTCTGCTACAAATGTTTTCTTTTGAATTTGTCTGCAACATTATTTAACTAACATCCAGCATCACAATGTTAAACTAATCGCAACTTCTACCAGTATATGGCACTGAAGAAGGTAGACAAACTTAGACACTTCATGGACACAAATTGTGAAAACTTTGGAAAGCTGATTTACTAAAATCTTAGTATACATATATTTTTAGTATAATGTTTTTTTATAATTTACAGACAGAATAAATGTGCCTGAATGGGAGAGAGGGAGGCGAAAAGCTGAGAATGCAAGGAGTGGAGGTTGAGAAGGCGAATGAGTTCAAGTACTTGGGGTCGACCATCTAAAGCAGCGAAGAGTGTGGGAGAGAGGTGAAGAAGAGAGTAGAGGCAGGGTGGAGTGGGTGGAGAAGAGTGTCCGGAGTGATCTGTGACAGAAGGGTTCCAGCAAGAGTGAAGGGGAAGGTCTACAGGACGGTAGTGGGACCAGCTATGTTGTACGGTTTAGAGGAGGTGGCTCTGACAAGAAGGCAGGTGGCTGAACTGGAGGTGGCAGAGTTGAGGATGTTGAGATTTTCATTGGGAGTGACAAAGACGGACAGGATTAAGAATGAGCACATTAGAGGGACAGCTCAGGTTGGACTGTTTGGTGAAAAAGCGAGAGAGGCGAGATTGAGATGGTTTGGACACGTGTGTAGGAGAGATGAGAGTTACATTGGGAGAAGGATGCTGAGGATGGAGCTGCCAGGCAAGAGGAAAAGAGGAAGGCCAAAGAGAAGGTTTATTGATGTGGTGAGGGAGGACATGCAGGTGGTTGGTGTAAGGGAGGATGATGCGCAGAACAGAGGGTATTGGCAGAAAGAAAAAGAAGATAGCGTCACATGAGGACATTTCTTTTTATGGTGTGCACATATTTTGCAGTCACCAATAGATGGCACAAGAGCAAAAAAGAAAAAGAAAAGAGTTTGCAGTATGAAAACAAAATAGGAAGAGCACTTTTGTGTTCTCAATTTTTTAAAATTGTTTATTGTTATTTTTTTAGGTTATATATTTTGTTGTTTATCATTAGGTTTATTTTTTTTTTCATTATGTTATTGTGTACACATTTTCCATAAATTGCCATTTTCTTATTTTATTCCATTGCTTTATTATTATTGCTTTTTATGCATGTATGTAAGGAACTTACTTGAAGAAGTAGAAGAGGCGTTCTCTGTGCTCAGCAACACAGAGCCCGCACAGAGCAACACGGAACCCTCTTCATGCACAGGTGCCAGACCTCAGTGGCTTGTGTTGGGGGATTGACACATAACACATCATGACTATGACTATATTTTCATGTGCAGACATTTTATTATATAATGTTGCTTGGATACTATTTAATTCAGAATTTGGACTTACCTCGAGATAAACTGTCTTCTGTGACTTTGTTTAACACAGCAGTCCCCTCCCTCTGTTGGAGGCACATGACGGATTTTCTCTCCCAAACTCACAAGTCCACACTGAATTACAATGGTGAGAGGCCCAAGACGAGGTTAGCACAGAGACTGGCACAACAAATTAACATGTAAAAGGTAACCTGATTGCCGTTGGAATGCACCGAAGAACATATCATCGGCTATTAAACACAGATTATGTAAATTCCCATGGCCAAATTAGGTTGATTTAAGAACAGAATAATGTCACAAAGCTTGGAGTTCTATTTTTTCATTAATTCAGCTCTGATTGCTTTGGTTTTACTCTGAATTGAGCAGCATATGAGCTCGATATTGGGCATAATAGGCAATTGTAAAAAAACAATACCATTTTCAGCACATCCGAACCTACACATACTCAACAATTTGTGAAAACTTGTGATATTATTGTATTAATATTATAAATTGGGAGTAACGTAGCAGTAAAATCTTAATTTAATATTTTCTTCATAGAAATCGATAGTATTACATATATTTAGCAATCTACAAATATTTCTTCATCACGTACAGAATATCCCATCCATATTTATACCAGCAGTCGATACTAGCAACCCCACTGCCACTGCCCCTGCCATAACATTTTAATTGAATCTATCCTGTATACTGTGTAGAATCACATTTTGTATATTCGGTATATTTAGTTTTTCTTTCTTGCCTTTTTTTAAGACTGTTAAGTTGAGTTTGAGATACTTGTCTGCACAACAAGACGAACACCTCGCATATGAAACTGTGGTAAAAAAATTAAGCAGATTCAGATCGTGACAATATCACGTGTTTGTGTCTTAACAGCTGAACCTGAAACATCAACACGGCTGGAGTATGATGCTAACGGTAGCTAGCTCCAGTTAGCCCACAATCGCTATTCACTGCTCCGTCAACGCTCCACGTGATATTCGTCAGTCGTTTACGGATGGCAGATGAAAATATGATCTAAAAGCACCTCGTTTTTCACGTAGAAATGTTTTTTGGCGCGTGTATTCAAACGTAATTCTGACCACGAACCTTGAAACTGCTGCTCGATGGACAAACCGGAAGTACAATAGTATTTTGCTCGCCACTCTCGCGAGAGTCCCCCGTCAGCAGCAGGAGATCACGTTGTGGTTTCGTTCGGTGTTTGCTGAAGAGAAGAAAGCGAAACAAAAAGCGTCGCAGGCGTCTCTGTGCCGTCGGTGAGTATCTGTACTGCGTTAAACAACTTTATCCAACAGTCTTAGACGTTTCGTTTCTAATGGGAAACTAGCATTGTTTTGTGAGATGGCAACGCCGTGTGTGTGTGTGTGTGTGTGTGTGTGTGTGTGTGTGTGTGTGTGTCAGGCATCCAAGCCAGATCATCTTTTCCCCCCATCAATGGTTCTTTCAATATCATGGTCCTAAAATAAAGATGAGAACTCACCGTTATATTGATGTGCACACGTATATATATACACCAGTCAGCAACAACATTAAAACCACTGACAGGTGAAGTGAATAACATTGCTCATCTCGTTCCAGTGGCACCTGTCAAGGGGTGGGATGTATCAGGCAGCAAGTGAAGAGTCAGTTCTTGAAGTTGATGTGTTGGAAGCAGGAAAAATGGGCAAGCGTAGGGATCTGAGCAACTTTGACAAGGACCCAATTGTGATGGCTCGACGACTCGGTCAGAGCACCTCCAAACCGACAGGTCTTGTGGAGTGTTCTCAAAATGCAGTGGTTAGTACCTCCCAGAAGTGGTTCCAAGGAAGGACAACCGGTGAACCAGCCACAGGTTCATGGGCGCCCATGGGCTCAGTGATGCGTGTGGGGATTGAAGTCCAGCCCATCTGGTCCAATACAACAGAAAAGCTATTGTAGCACAAATGGCTGAAAAAGTTAATGCTGCTATGATAGAAAGGTGTCAGAACACACAGTGCATCACAGCTTGCTGTGTATGGGGCTGTGTAGCCCCAGACCGGTCAGAATGCCCATGCTGACCCCTGTCCACCGCCAAAAGCACCTACAATGGGCATGTGAGTGTCAGAACTGGACCATGGAGCAATGGAAGAAAGTGGCCTGGTCTGATGAATCACGTTTTCTTCTACATCATGTGGATGGCTGGGGTTAGGATCTGATCCGATCGAGCATCTTAAGGATGTGCTGGAACAACAAGCACGAGCCATGGAGGCCTTGCAACTTACAGGACTTAAAGGATCTGCCGCTAACATCTTGTGGCCAGATACCCCAGGACACCTTCAGCGGTCTTGTGGAGTCCATGCCTTGACGTGTCAGAGCTTTTTTGGCGGCACAAGGGGGACCTAAACAATATTAGTGGTTATTTGTGGTGGTTTCAATGTTGTGGCTGATCGGTGTGTATATATACACATGTGTATATATAATAAATAATGGTGATCTAGACTAGATCTAGACGTTGGGAGGTCCTAAATGATCATATCATCTCCTGCATTTCTCCTGCATTTTCCATGTGCACACATGGTAGTTCATGATAGTGTTAGTTCTGTGTCTTTTTAAAAAATGTTCTGGAGTGTGCTTGGCTGATCTGAAAGCACTATTTCCCTTTTTGTATCCTCCACAGGTTGTATTTTGAATTATTAACTGCCTAACACATTGCCATGAGTGCCCTGTTTGCCTGCAAGGACCCCGGCCAGTGGAGAAGGGTGTATGAGAAGTACTGGGAGGTGGTGGAAGCCAAGTCCTCAGGGAAGGGAAAGAAGTCTGGCAAACTGCTGGCGCTTGACAAGTGGTGAATGGGGTTTAATCTCTCGGCAGCTGAAATCCCCTGCAGTCCCAAATCCCATCCCATACATTTCGATTTCACGTGAATGAGTGTTGAGGATACATCCCTTTGCCAGGTATCAAGAGGAGCTGCCCACGGCCATTTTGAGTCGATCTGAAAAACATGTGACTCTGCCGGAGCTGGTGAAACTAATGGAGTGGAAGCTCACTGTAAGTTTTCATGTATAAACACAAGAGTTCAAATATCCACAATAGGTTTGAGATAGCGTTATTGTGAATGAATCTATATACAGGCTGAGTCTCTTGAAAATGTCTAAGCTAGACCTCTCATTTGTCATCAAAATACAAAATCAGCCATTGGCTAAGTTTGACTTAACGGGCATCATGTCGTGCAGAGAGGTAAATTTCGGCCACGGCTGCAGCAGCTGGTAGCATCCAACGGCGAGGAAACTGTGGAAAAATGTTCCAGAAAGGCCTTCAGCTTCCTGCCTGATGTGAAGGCAGCCATCGCAGAGCTCAGCACTCTCAAAGCTCTCGGGCCAGCGACTGCCTCAGGTAACTTTCCAGTTTCTTTGGAGTCGTTACATTTAAAACAATATCACCATATCAGTTGACGTAAAGACTGCACATTAAGCGCCGTGGTCGAAAGCTTGCACTGCAGGGCTGAGGCTGTCACTCTCCCCGCTCTGTTTAAGTGTATTTAATATTCAGGAACCATGAGCTCTGCGGTCCAGGGCCACATTTAGTCTTGGCCTCTGACTGACTGTCCCTGTATGCCGCAGCTGTGCTGGCAGCGGGCGCCCCTGCGCAGGTCGCGTTTATGTCTGATGAGGCTGTGGAGAGCGTACCCGGACTGACCCCCATTCAATACACAGCAAAGCACTACGGGCTCTACCTGGGCAAGGTGGCTGAGCGGTCCAAAGAGCTAAACAAAGGTAAGATAGGCCGTCGACCAACTTCTGCAGTTTTTTCCCCAAGCCGTATGCTACCATAAGGATCCAGAATGTACAACTGGATCAGTGTTATTCAACCTTTTTCCCCGTGAGGACTTCAAGGTCTTGAAACCTCCCCTAAAAAAAAAGTCATTTGCAAATATAGTTTATAGTAAACCAGGTCGAACAGTCACATTCATTTGTGGCTTTTATTGCCTATTCACACAGAAAGCTGCACAACTAATGAAAATAAATAATGAAAACAAATTAATTAAATTAATAATAATAATAATAATAATGATAAAAAGAATAATAATAATAATAATAATAATAATAGTAAATATAGCTGCAGGCAGCAATACACAGGGTCCAGTTTAGTCGTCTTAGGTACATATTATAGTTCCCTGGATTCTGTGCAACGCAGCACGAGTTAGTTTTTCGATGTTTACAGCCACTTGAGATGAACAGTGGATTTATATAGCATTGGTTCATGATGTTACATCATGCGACTGTGTTCTCAATGTTAGGCCAGCGTTCTTAAATTTTCGGTGAGTTTGTAACGTTTTATCAATATTTCTTGATACAAATGTAGATCGGTGTGAATCAAACTTGGACGGCAACGCGTTCCCATTGTTGTTTGGGGAAAATAACTGGGAAGGATTTTGCTTCATTGGTTTCATCTCCCAGTAGTGGTGCAGGGTTGTTCCCTTCTGCTGGTGCTACAGACAACATGTCATCAAAGTGCTGCTCTAACACTTCCCGTACAATATCAACTGGTTGGAAACATGTTCCATAAACATACCATGTTGTTTATCAGTTAATGTTTCATCAATATTTTCATCTTCTGAACTTAAATCGGCATTTTCAATATTATTAATGCACATAGCTTCATTATTGTAATTTGTGGTTTTTGGATGTTCTTCAGTTTTGGAAAGAGGATTATTCCATTCATTGTTCAATTCTACATCCTTATACGACTTGTTATGTATTCTTAAATACGCTAACACTGACTTTCGGCTATTTTTCAGCATCTGGAACAATAACAAAAACAAACTTTGTAATTACTTTACATAACAATAATAATAAATGCATTTATTTTATAAATATAATAAGTAAATGTTAGTTTTAATTTGTAGTTCATTGTATTTCTCATGTTAAGAACCTACAATTGGAAAATTCAGTTTAATAGATGACACGTCTATATTGTAATGCAGACAACATTTATTGAGCTTGAACATTAACTTGTCAATACTAATCACCTTTTGCCTTTTCATTAATTTCTAGGTTTAGGTATAGGAAACGGTTTATACATGAATTTTCTTTAAAAAAAAACGTTTTCCTTTTACTTTAAACCAAACCATGTCATTGTTATAACTTACCTTGTTGAATGTAAGTACATGTGCAGTCTCAGGTAGGTGGTGTTGTATCTTGTGTGCCTCAATTATGGCGTAATTACGTAGGTTTACGTATTAACAGAGGTTTACGATAGTAGCCGAACTTACATAATTTGAGTGGTGAAGTTTTTCAGTGAATTACATTTGGATTCAAGTTTTCAATAGGTTTAGTTTTAATGAAATACTAAAAACGTTACGGTAATTCTGTGAGTAATTACCATTGCATGGCTTCTATTTTTCCGAACACCTCTGCTGGATCTTGAACGCATCACTCAGTCGTACATGTGGAGAGTGAATTCGACTCCTGTGGGCTGGGCCCCTATTGATGATAAAAAATAAATTTTAAATATGAACAAATTGTATTATTTTAAACAAACTTTTATCCTATCAGGTTTATAAACTTTAAATAAACATATTTCCTGAAAAATGTAATTATTCATGTCAAATTAGTCCTTAAAATGAATATATTAAAGGCCTACTTTTTTTTTTTTCTCATGCCGTTTGAATACTACTGAACTAGATGGTAATTTGCTTTTCCTTTGGGTGTTATCTTGATCATTGTTCTATAGCTAAAGACGAAAAGGAGAGGGTGATTTTTTTATTTTACTGGCTATGTGTTTGAACTCTTCTCCTCAGTGGACGGGCAGCGGGACTGGACGCCCCATAGGGTGGAGCTGTGTCTGTGGACGTGGGCCACAGCCAAGACGCTGCAGCTTTCACTCCTGGAGGAGTTTGACATAAACTGCGGTGATGTGACAAAGTGCGCAGCCTCAGACACCAACCAGAGACCTGTGAAGAGGATGAGGACCAAATAAAATCTTGAAATGGGTTCAATTGTATACCTTTTTATGTGTAATACCAATGCACTGCCTTTATACTATGTGATACCAATGTTTTCCCTGTTGTAAGACGAGTGATTTTACTTAAATAAAACATTTATATAGAAAATTATCAATTCAGTTTTCAAAAAGGTAAATGTTGAATAGTTTCAGAATATCCAGCTTTCTCATCTTTTTTTTTTAAAATAAATAATGTACATTACCCTGTGACAGTCAAAAATCATGTTTTCTTCACAAATAAAAAAACAAGCACTGGCACAGTAAAGATGTTGCCACAATATTGTTCTTTAATCATATTGTTCCTAAATTAAAAGCAAGTACAATGAACAGTACAAAATAAAACAAAATATAAATATATTTACAATATAAAATGGTTCTGTTCAGAACATTTAAAAAGTACAATATATCATGAAATAATTAATGAGGACTGATATAAATTATCAATATGTAAATTTAGTTTTCCTTAATTTTTTTTTTTTTTTTTTTTCGTATTTTTTCCACGACCCAGAGAAAAATAGCTTCTTATTTTGTTGTAAACGTGGTATTTGTACAACCTCTGCCGTGGTTTTCGAAGAGATCGCACCTCCTAAGCTTGGCACCATGTTATCAATGCAAGTAAGCAGCTTGTGAAAAGGACCACAGCAGCGCGGGGATGACGTCACATCGACGTCAAACCACACGTCACAACCTAACCAGGGAAGGACCGCTCTCTCAAGCGCTCCCACAGACGGTCTGAACCCAACTGAGAGGCCACTGAAGAACATGGAGATGCTGTCGGTTCCAAATGGAAAATGGAGGCAAACTTCCTCACCCCCCCTCCCTCCGTTTAACTAGTTATGACCAAATTGGCCGTGAAGTGGAATATTAGAGCGGCGTTCACCCCTGCTCTTCAGCTGCGGAAGCGACGAGCCAGCCGAGGCCAAACGGGCCTTCAGTTACAGAAAGCTCTGAAACCCGAGTGCGATTCCTAACTCCATATTTCATCTAAACGGATAGGGGTGGATCAGGGAGCCGTGCAGACTTCTGAAGCACCGGCGTTCAGGCGGCGCGCTTGATGGGGGTTTTCAGCGGCGTCCCTGGAGGGTTAGCTGACTACTTCGAACTTCAGTGGTTGGCGTCGCGCTATCGCGTGTTTCTGTGGTCCTCGGCATAGAAGTCGGAGAATCCCTGGGGTTGCTGTCGATATATTATATATAAAAAAAAATAAAAATAAAAAAACAAGGTTGCGATTGGAAAATGAATAGGGTGAGCATCCAATGACTCTTGATGTATATACAGTAATCTGTCTCTAGAGCTACAGTAGCCTGTTTTTTACCTGCTCCCATGGTGAGTAGTCAAGAGTATATTCAGTCAAAGCAGGTCACGGCCTCAG
This sequence comes from Zeus faber, assembly GCF_960531495.2. Taxonomy (NCBI): domain Eukaryota; kingdom Metazoa; phylum Chordata; class Actinopteri; order Zeiformes; family Zeidae; genus Zeus; species Zeus faber. Next base: position 8,200,135 of record NC_137207.1, read on the forward strand.
GTCAGAGCAGCTACTATTTACATATAATTCACCTATAGAGTAACAGTTTACTACATCGGTGATGCATTGGCTTTCTTTTACTGGTTTCTAAGCATGATAATGCATACATACTGTACAGTCAACACGAAAGCAGCCCTCTTGCCCGTTAGTTATTTTTGGATTTATATAAACAAGGCATTGGGCGTTAACAGCACAATGGATTGGGGGGGAAAAAAAGAGGAGGAGGAGGATGTACCTTTTTTTTTTAAACAAAAAAAAGCATCGAAGAGTGTTTATGGCACTAGAACAGTATGGCACACAACAAACATGTCCGTAAAGCACACATTACGACGAGTGCATCAAGGCCCACCTATGAGGAAACACAGGGACGGGGGTACAACACGGTAGTCAGAGAAATCTCAAGTATGCTGCTACAAAGTTTTGCTTTTTTTGTTGTTGAATTTGAACGAGCACGGCGACATTAAGTAGGAGAAGCTGGAATACCTAATAAAAGTCAACAAAGGAGACGGATCTACAGCAGGGATTGGTACTTGGATTACGTACTTTCCGCGCGACGCTTGGGTCATTTTGTAAAAGGCTGCTCCCTCTCGCTTTCCATGCTGTGTCGTCACACCCCCCAAATGCATGTCCGTCACCAAGTTGGAAAACAAATAAATCACTCAAAAGACGACAATTACACCGACATCATGCAGCCTGTCGGATCCGTTTGTTTTAAGGGAGATGTCCCGTCGGTGTCGCAGCTTCGTACACGCATGCACCGAGGCGATCGCACGGCTGTTGCCGTGAAGGCACAAAGGCCCCTGCCGCTGTTTGACAGGAGGTGCCTAAATAAACCCCATCTTCCTTCTCCTCCTTCCTCTCTCTCTCTCTCTCTCTCTCTCTCTCTCTCAATATATATATATATATTTTCTTTTTAACGTGGTCGAGTAACTCTTTAAAGTTGAAGAGGCATTAACATTAACATTAACTTGCTCTCCGACCTCCACTATATTTTCCTCATAGGCTAAAGGGATAAGTCTGCATTATTCATTAGTGGATCCGTGCCATCCCTATCGTAACAGGCGCCCACCCCCTAGTGGGCCACGGATGAATTGCAAGGGGGAGAAAATAAAAGATTAAAAAAATAAATAAATAAAGTACAAAAAATAAATACAAATAAATATAAAATAATACAATTTCTTTCTATTTTAATTTATTTCCATAATTTGTTTTCACTATTATTAGCGTACTATTATTTTTTCATTAGTTGTGCACATTTCTGTGTGAATAGGCAATAAAAGTTGGTTTACGATAAAACGTTAGTTTGCACATGACACTTTTTTAATTTGTATTTTATTTGTACTTTTTAGGATGGGGGGCGTCAAGTCCTTAAAATCCTAGGGAAGGGGCTCGGCAAAAAAGTTAGAATACCACTGTATTAATTAATACATTGACTAGTTATTTTAATGTAGGTGGACTTAAATAAAGATGGCTTCTCTACCTTATTGTATTTGTGCTGGGACTTTCTACTTGAGGTCTCTAATGAGAAGCAGGGTTGTCATTGTCAAGATTAGAAAAAAAAAAAAAATACTTTTTTTTTTACTAAGCAGCCAGTGGATATTCAGATGACTTATTGATCTGGAAAGCTTGGAAATGTTACAATAATGAGTAACTGAAATTGCCATCCAAGTGCTGCTTTTGCGCATGCTTGAAACGGTCCATGGCTAAAATGCCGCTGGACGTCTCTCTGTAATGTGAGAATGTTGTCAGAGTGTTTCTAGCTACATGGAAATACTTATTACATTGGTGTCAGAAAGACACAAATATCCACAAAAGAAACTGATCTAATCTCCTGCAGCCTTTGACCGTGGCAAAGCCAAATGGAAAATAAAACAACGGAAGCGTGGCAGAAATCAGTCAATGGATTCCGACCAAATATTTTGTTTTCTGCTCAGCTCTTGTCCTCAGTTTATTGGTTCTTCTATGGCTTATTTTGTAAAGCACTAAAGTGTTATATTAAGTCAAGCACACCAGAGTCATTGGTGCTCATCAAAGAAAGCATGGGGATTTGAATCCTTTTGTTCAAACAGAAGACCAACGCCAAATAGCAAGGTAGCAGAAAGACAACAATCATAGCATTGAATTTGCACCATTTGAAAATTTCTCCTCTTTTACCCGAAACAAGGAAAGTAACACAAATATACTGTTAATGAACATACAATATACACATCCACCGTTACATGGGATCAAATGGAGAGAGAACTGAATAACACTTTTTTTTTTTTTTACTTTTTTTATGGGTACATTCCTTTACAAAAGTATACAGTCCCTAAGAGTGAGAGAAACTGAGGTACAGTTTATTCTGAGCCTGACGGCGACCCCGACGCTCTCTGGTAGACAGGGAGGTCAGAGGTCAGGAGACGACACATCCGCGCCCTCCCGAGTTTAGTCAGCTAGAGCGCGAACAGGCAAAGGCCTTTATTTGTGTGTGGGTGTGTGTCTGTGTGTGCGTGTGGCGTGTGTGTGTGTGTGTGTGTTTGTCAATTATTTTTTTCTCTTCGGTTCTCCAAGCTGATTTATACAATATCAGGCAGTGGTTCTTGTCAAGCACACAAAAGATGAGACCCTTTAAATGCCTTTGTTCTGGAGTGCTAGTACACAAGATGAAATATTCCACACGGTGCTTAAGCGAGTCGGCGGTTAGAGTATGACGACACGGCGATACTCAAACTCAAGTGTCATTTTCTCTCTCTTTCTACGGTCGAGTTCATTTCCCACCTCGATCGTCTGGTCGCAACCTTGAATCTGCGCTGCGCTATGCTCTCGCCACTGGTTATATCGACAGTGTCGGTAAAATGTCACTGAAAGCAACGTTTTAAAAAGACCCCATGAATGTCATGTGATAAAACCATAGCACGCTGCATGGGAATCATGCAGGCCAAAGAAAGTTTGGATTAAATGACACCTGAAACAGGCAAAAATGATATCTTTGTGTCATTCTTCCTCCATTACAGCTTTTGTTTTTACTTGGGGGTTGGAGGGGGTTGGAGGGGGTGGGGGGGTGGGGTGGTTTCGCAGTGACCATGAAACGCTACATCGGGTGCTCGCTTCCATGGCAGCATGGAAAACATTTTCTACTCTACTATACTATAGTATCTTTGCCTGGTTAAACACAGCCAATGTTACTAACAATCAATGCCCTACTCCTGTTCAGTTGTGGTGAAATAGTGAGAAGAACCTCACCTCAAATCCTGCCTCAGAAGGTGGCGATGACTGCTTTATATCACTGGTTTTTAAATATGCATAATTCCCACCAATTTCCCCTTCATTAACTACACTCAACATTTCCACTTCATGGGGTCTGCAAACAGCCTGTACTGATGGCTGTACCTTCTGTTTTAAAAAACAGCTGTTAAAAAAGGACAATTAAAAATTGCAGAAATGTTTTCCGGCCGCTCAGAGGTGGAAAAGATTTCAACCCTAATAAAGTATGTAATTGTCCCTCAAATTGGATATGAGGTTCTTTCACCTGTACTTGTGGGTTGCTTCTCTGATCCCTCTTTAATAAAAGAGACGTACTTCTTGTATTTGCAAAGTATCGAAACGAAAGTGTTCCGGGTGCTTTAGTTTGCTTTAAATTGACTGATATCGGTTGAATTGAGGTGAAATGCGAAAGGAAGCAGGAAAACCTGGAGTCAATGTGTATGGTGGGAGAGACGGCCTGGGAGGAGGCTCGAGATGGGGCCGGGGGGCCTTTATCAGGGAGGCGGCGGGATCTGCACGCCTAGCAGCTCGTATGCGAAGATGTTCCAGAAGATGGCGAAGAGGAGGAACGTGATGAAGGAGAAGACGATGACCCACCAGGAGCACTGCTTCTGCAGGCTCTCCTCGTAGCTGCGCAGGATGAGCAGCCCCATGCTTATGCCCACCACGGCCCCCGACAGGTGCGCCATGAAGCTGGGCTGCGGCCCAGAGGAGGGCAGCGGGGGAGAAAAGCGCAGCCACACGGCGCGGCCCACCTCCGAACTCACTGCGAGCGACGAGAACAGAGAAGAAGAGAGGAACAGAGAGAAGGGGCTGAGCGCGGACGTGTTTGATTAGCTTCTGCTGCGGGGTGAGCCGAGTGGGATTGCGGGTGAGGCGAAGTGCTGAGACTGGGCAGGATTATAAGCGCGGGGCTTAGACTGTGTACACAGCTCTGGTTCGGGATTGAGATGACTGCATAATGACGGCTGTTGCTGTGCTACATGTGGTAATGCAGTGTTTTCCAGTCTGGCTCAGCATGCAGATGGGTTAAGAAAGGGGGATTAATAACTTGAAAAATAAATAACTACTAAAATAACGTTCCTATTTAGAACATTTGTGTCACCTATTTGAAACACACCACAGGAGGCTTGTTGCTCTTCGCGTATGTGGGAGACCGTGGACAGATGGATGGAACATATTGCTTACTAATAAAAGTCAGAGTGATTCAGGCGCCATGTAGATACAAAAGCAATGCAGCATGACTCACAAAGTCCAATAAGCAAACCACTCACTCCAAGCCATTAAAAATTATTGCATAAAGGCCATGTCCTGCACTCCTTTTCAGGCTAATAAATCCCACTCTGATAGCAAATGTTTGGCGAATTGGTTACACTGCAAACAGGTGTAGAGTCTTTAAATGTGTTCATTATAAAGGAAGATTCTGTAAGGGATAGGTGTTGCTGAGGACATTGTAAGGACAAACCCAGAGGAACTTACTGCAGACAAGTGCCAGGATCATCCTGAGGAGCTTGTATGGACACCGCATCCCAGCCCAGTTCTGCAAGACCAACAGAAAACCTCTGCTTAGCCAGATTAACAAAACAGTCATGAGCAATACAAACATATTATCAGCACAGCAAGAATCGCTTCACTTCATTTTTCTTCTGGACGCATTAATACTAAGGAGCAACAGGCCGACGGAGGGCTCCAGTACCAGACGGAGACATGATTATACATCTGGCTGCTCTCCACTCGCTGGTTCCATTCCAGTGGCACCCCATTAATCAGGGCTACGATAGCTTAACAGAGGGTGAGAAAAGACCAATAAACAGCGCTGGTTGTTCTCCAGGGAACAAAAACAACAACAACAACAACAACAACAAGAAGAAGAACAACAACAACAACAACAACAAAGGCATCTGGCCTTGGAATAACAGATTTGTTCCTCAGGATAAATAATTGAACCTATACCATCTCTCTAGAAGTTCCTCAGTCTGGCTCGATGGAAGAGCGTTTTTTCCTGTTGCTGTTCTTTGTGCAAAGCAAGTAAAGACTAACAAGCACGCAAGATGCACGATACCTAGCCAAAGTGAATAAGGTCTAATCCTATAAGCGCTGTTGTGGCCGATATCTAATGTAGCTGTGGAGTGACAGGGCTCATAAAACCATATAAGAAGTCACAAATAAATGATGAGTATCATGGTAGGAAGGCAGAGCAGCATAGATAAAGCAATCTCAACATTAGGGAGGCAGACGGCTGCTACTTTTTTCAGTACAAGGTGAATTTCCCATGACACATCGGAGCTATCGCATCTCTCTGCAAAAAGGAGGCCATGCCTCATTTTGCATCTTGCAGATCCTGTTATTATACTGTTTACTTTGAATTGAGGAACCGTAACATAAGCGCATAGCATAGCAACTGTTCTTTTTATAGACTCATTTTTCCCTTCGACGTGTAAACAAACTTCCCTCCCAGCCTCTTTCAGTGGATGTGAATGGATGTTCTGTGCCTGAATCGGAAGGAAGGATGAATGCAATGATAACAATAAATATAGCTGCAGGCAGCAACACACAAGGTACAGCTTAGTCAGTTAGGTACATATTACAGGTTCCATAAAACACATTGTTTTATATCGACACCAATTCCAAATTTCCCAATTCTTCAATCTCAAATGTTAGACTAGTTGAACATATTTGATATATAACCAAATTAATTGTCTAATCAATTAATTGGCTATTAGGATCTATAATTTCAGGGCTTTTTGCAAGCTTTGACTTGTATAACTTCGGATGATGATGTCACAATGCGCCTCGCTGCTCAAACGAATCAAGTTGCGCCAACGTTCTTCAACTTCCAGTAAATGTCGAACGGTTTTTCACTAATTTCTACTTCAAATGTACATTTGATCAACCTCGAACAATAAGATGTCTGAAATGTTCCGGATCCAACGGAACCCCTAAAGAAAACCTGTCGTAATCGAGGGTTGCTCCAAGTCCGCCGTGTCCACACTGGCATGGGGGAGGCATGCTGTTTTTTTTAATGTGGATTTAATGGTTTGGAAATGAATTGTGTATACATAAAGACATGTTTACTTTAAATTAAGCAACTTATTTTTGTCGGTTATTGTTAATGTTTTATGTTAACATGTTTTTAGCTATTTTGGTTACCGGGGCTTCATTGGCTCATGTGTTCGACCAATCACTGTGGAATTATGTCTGGACCAATCACCTTGCACTTACGCTACTGATGAACAGTTACAGAAGAAACAACCCATCACCTGCCTGAATTATGAAGTGCTTCGAGCGGCTAGTCAGAACCCACATCTGCTACTCCCTTCCTGACACCCTGGACCCCATTCAATTTGCATATCGCCCGAACAGATCTACGGACGCCATCGCCCTGGCAGTGCACACCAGCCTCTCCCACCTGGACAAGGGCAACACATACGTGAGGATGCTGTTTATAGATTACAGCTCAGCATTCAACACAATTGTGCCCACTAAGATTGTTCCCAAGCTCAGGATCCTGGGTCTTAACACCTCCCTCTGTAACTGGATTCTGGACTTCCTGATGGGCAGACCCCAGGTGGTGAGAATGGGAAACCTCTCCTGCTCTGCACTGACCCTGAGCACCGGAGCCCAGCTCCGGTGCTCCCACCATACACATTGACTCCAGGTTTTACTCAGTCCCCCCCTGTATGCCCTGTTCACACATGACTGTGTGGCCACGCGCAGCACCAAGACCATCCTTAAGTTTGCGGATGACACCACCATCCTAGGTCTCATCTTCAACAACGATGAGTCCTCCTATACAGAGGAGGTCAGCGTCTTGGTAACATGGTGCCAGGATAACAACCTTTCTCTCAACGCCTGCAAGACTAAAGAGATGATCGTGGACTACAGGAAACGACAGCGGGGGGGGGGAGGCATGCTCCCATCCACATCGACGGAGCTGAAGTGGAGAGACTCTCCTGCTTCAAGTTCCTCGGTGTGTCCATCAGTTATGACCTCTCCTGGTCCAGGCAATCGGACGCGGCAATAAAAACTGCCCAAAAGCGCCTATTCTTCCTGAGGAGACTCAAGAAGTTTGGCATGTCTGTCAGGACTCTCACCAGCTTCTACCGATCCACCAATGAGAGCATTCTCACCGGCTACATCACCGCCTGGCACGGCAGCTGCTCCGCTGCTGATCGCAAGGTGCTCCAGAGGGTGGTGAAGACAGCGGAGCGCATCATTGGCTGCCACCTCCTCTCCGTGCAAGGCATCTTAGGAAAGGGCACACGATGCCTTAGGAAAGCACGGAAAATCATAAAGGACTACAGCCACCCAGGCTACGGACTGTTCATGCTGCTGCCGTCTGGTAGACGTTACCGGAGCATCCGAGCACGGACTACCAGACTCACCAACAGTTTTTACCCTCAGGCCATCAGGCTTCTCAACCTGCAACATCTGTAGTCACCTATGTAAATTAAATGTACATCACCACAACTACATGTACATATCCACCGGCATTCCTTCATTTTATATTCATATCTATATCTTGTGCAATAGACCTATTTCTGTTGGAGCTGCTACAATGCCCAATTTTTAGTTTCCATTTTAGGATTATTTTCTTATTTAAATGTTATGTCCATACACTGCGACATCTTGCCCTTATTTGTAACTCGACTCTTACTTTTTAAAATTCGACTCTTATTTTATTAAAAAAATTTAGTTCGTCCATATCTTTGCCTTATTTTATCTTTTTATGCCCACTACGTAGTTGTTGCTTGTCATGCCCTAAGAATTCATTGTACCGAATGACCTCGTGTTGTACTGTACACTTGACTAATAAAACACTTTGAACACTTTAAACTTTGACCTCGATCATGCAGTGTGGACACAAAAGAAAGGGACGGTTCCTCCAAAAGTTCTTGGAACTTGCTGCGGTGCGAAAACGCCTTCTGTGATCAATGACAGTTTTCAGGATTTTGTGAAACGTAGCACGAGTTACAGTTTTCCAAGTTTCCATTAAATGCAGCATTGGTTCGTTGTCTATGCAAGTGGTACTCAACCTTTCCAAGCTCAGGAGCCACATTAACAAAAAATATTTTCACAAGAGCTCAATTTCTAAAATGTCCCTTTCCTCCAACAAACTATTATGCATTTTAAAATGAGGCTACTAGTAATATCTTATTAAGGAATGAAAAGCATGATGTTTGCAATAATTTCAATTTATTTACTATTATCATATTATTATTACCATGTTTTTATTCCTAGCTTCTTTCTAAGTTTGTTTCCCCACTGTCACGCGGATTTTCCCACACACTACAAACAGAGTGCTAGAATAGGTCACATGGATTACGGTACACAGCAAACAAGAAGTTATGTAGAGAAAGCGATGAGCCGACTCTACTGCGGATGTCTACTATGGCTGCTGGATTTTTTGTGCTGCAGCGGAAAATACCGTGTTCTCTGAAATATTGTACTTCAATTAAGAGAAATGGCTTAAATAAAAAACGTGGATTGATATAAAAGTTTTTTTTTTCTATTTCTTAATTGCATGGAGGCTGTTATGGTGCTTGTAGCATGGAAGCCGATGGAGGATTTGGACACGGTGGCCTTGCGTGGCATGGTTGGTCCGGTGATAAGTTGCAGCTCTAGTAGTTATGAACTACTCCAAGCAATTCTCAAATCCATTTCAAAAGAATCCTCACAATAGTTTACGCCCATTTTAAATAGACAATTTACAGGTCCCTAATTTACGCTATTACATTGCTCATTTGGTGTTCTCGTGGGCCGTGTAACACCTGGCCCTTGTAGCCAGAATATACAGTATGCTAAAGCCTGATTCACATCGAATGCGTAATCGTATCCGCAGTCAGATCCCCCCTCCCCCCCAGTGGCCTGCGTTTCTAGTTTTCATTCCAAGGAAGATGGGAGAACTTGTTTTTTTTCTGAGTAGTTTGCTCAGCTGAACTCTTACCATGAAACAACTTTTAAACCCTCTTTATATAGTTTTTGCAAAGTGTGAACATGGATAAAAAACGCATCTATGAAAATAGATTTAATGATAGTGAATATGGTGGCATCCAACGTCAACGTTAACAACATCACTATTTATAACTTATTTACTAAATTTTAATTGTAGTTTCAAAAAAAAACTTGACCGACGTCACTTTCAGTAGTACTGTTGGACCGAAACTTGTCGTGTGAGTTGAAAATTTTGAATGCATCCCGGAAATACCGTACTTCAGTGCGGGGCCAGGTGGAACCACCGCGGCTGCAGATCTTGGTGATAGTAGCAAATATTCAAACCATGCAAGCTTTTCACACAAGGCTTTTCTCCATAGGAAGAAAAGCCTGTCGTATTCAGTGTGAAGAAGGCTTAAAGACCCTGTTAGGTGAATTCAGTGATTTGTTTCTAAACACATTATACATGTAAGTATTGAACATTTGAAAAGTCTGTAAACGATGTCGTTTACTACAGACTTGTAAACAACAGACGATGAGTTTGGGCCTAAATCATGACTCAATGGCGTAGAGCGGTCATACTCAGCATCGCTCCACCCCTAACACTTTATAAACACCAGGTTGAAATCAGAGCATCAGTAGTGAAATAAGCTAAGCTAACAGCCCGGATTTTGGGATAAAGCGCTTTTTGGGGAATAAACACCTTGAGTAAAAGGCATCTTCATGGAGACAGTGAACTTTTGCCATGAACGCCTGGAACAAAAAATAACTTTCCCGTTGGTTTGACCGCGTAAGGTTTCGTTACGTGAGCATTAGCTGCATGCTAGCAGGCCGTGGAAGCCTGACCTGGCCAGCAGGGGGCACTGGAGTGCAGGGATTCCCGCAGCCAGACAGTGGCGCTTTGAGGTGAGCAACTACAGATTGGGACACAGGACTGGGTTCAGCAGAACGTTTAAACATGGAAGTTAGTTATTCCAACGTAAACATTAAACACGATTAACGTGATTGGCCGTGGTTTCAGCGTCTTCAGTGGACATGGCCCTAGTGTCTCAGGGAGAGGGAACTGCCTTTTTTTTTTACAATTTGAAACCAAATTTTACAAACTCAGCAATTTATTTAATTATTCAAATTTGGCTGGGTAGTTAATAACACACTGTGGTGTGACAAAGTGTAGTACAATGGGCCCTGGGTTAGTTTCAATATTCACATAGGCACTATGTCTATATTTCAATGTTATTAGTAATGCTATGATCGACTTTAACTTTCAAATGTGAATTTTAAATAAAAGCCTGATTAAAGGTCAGATGTAGTGTCTTGCTGAGACCCAACAAGACCCACACCACTATTGAATTGAATGACATCCAGAGAGCCCTAGAAACATGCTGATATGTTTCTTATCAGCTAGAAATTTGTTGATGCTTAAAGGCAGATGACTGGGATTTTCTAATACCGACTGAAGTTCGTATTGAAAAAAACAGAATTCCTTTTATGCTGCCCAAAATGTATAAAATGAAAGGCTTCCAACCAAGTGTTCGCTGGGACAAGAGCGAGCATTGAGCTTACTTGGCCAAATAAACTGTCTGTTAGTGGCTCAGAGCGAAAAAACCCCACAGCAAAACAACGTTGGAAGCTCCTGCTTTGGGCCCATCAATGCACTTTGATTCATATTTTCACTGGCATGTTTTTTGCCCAAAGTGAAGGCCCACGCTACAGTAGTTGAAGTGATTCATCAGATCTCCCACTGCCTTGAGTGCTATGGCAGAATGTGTAAGACATTACACAAACATGCCCGGTGAAACACACTCACACTTAGACGAATCCACAAATATCCACAGTGAGGGTGTGATCTCATATTTTGTGTTTTGCATGTAGACATATTTCCGAGTGCTGTCCCTGTGTAGTCAAGGACTAGCAAAAGCTCTGATGTTGTTATTGGAAAGAACGGAACACATCTCTATAAATTTCTCAGAAAAAGATCGACTCCATAATTAAATGCTGATTGACTTGCGATTTATCACAAGTTTTTTTGGAAATATCAAACATTCGATTGAGTCTTGGGAGTGGGCTGTTTATCAGTGCCGGCTTGGTGAGAGCTCTTCCACCTAGTTGATGAATGGAGACAAGGTTGTGCGGTCACTGGAAGACTCTCACTTTGCAAAAGCTGCTTGCTAGTGGGCTATAATCACCCCTTCACTCACCATTTCAGCATCAACCTGGTATAGCACAAAGGCCAACACCAGGCAAAACTCCATTAAAGCACCCTACTCGCACCGGCTTTGCGGCCTTCGGGACCTGGAGCCCCCAACGCCTGTGGTGTCATATTTGGTCACCTAATAAAAGCCCAGGACATTAGGAGGAGTGCCTCAGCCCCCATCCCTCTGCCCCTCGCTCCCAAACCAAAACGACTGGCTCTGACATTTTGCCTCTATGGATTCTGTTATCGGGCTTGACAATGGAGGCAATGATGATGAGGGCCGTTACCATGACGACGTTGGCCAGATGAGCCGAGCAGAGAGCGTAGACACCCCCGGAGCCCCCCACCACTGGAGCACGCATGTCTGTGATGGACACCGTCAGAGAACCTGCAGAGAAACGGAGGGAGAGAGACAAGTGTGGGAACGAGGGAGTTTCGATGCATGGAAAAGAAAGAGCGCAATGCAGGGAAAAGAGGAGAAAGAGAGGGAGAGCATGAGAGCGAATGTATTGGGTTGTAGGGAAGAAAAGGGAGGAGAAACAGAAGAGTTTGGGCTTGGTTACTCATCGCGCATCGGCCCTCTGAGCATCTGCGGGACAGCGGCACGTCTGTCTGAGCTGAGCCGCTGACCTTCACCTGCCCTTTTTAAATCCACAGCACATGACCGAGAGAGGGAGAGAGGGAGAGAGAGCAGGGCTTGACATTAAGCTCTTTCAGCCACTTGCTAGAAGGGCAAGATGTTTTACTTGCTAATAGCCCAACTTACTTGTCCGAAATGGAAAATATAGGCCTATTAAAAAACAAATAAAACCAACAGGGATTTGGACAATTTTTATGATTTATTAACGAATAAAACATAGAATTAACAACACAATTCAATAAATAACAATTACAACAAATACGGTATAAACTGTTTACACACAGTAAAGTTAGGGTTCGGCAATCGTTTTTATTGTTCTTATCTTTAATATCACAATCCAAATCATATACATAACGTTAACTACTCTTATGAAGCGCAGGTGAGCAGGCATATGGAGAACAGAGATGTGGGGTGTCTTTAAAAATTGCCTGCAATTGAGATGTGGGGTGTCTTTAAACAACACGCGCAACGAGTGAATCTTAAATGACAATTAATTTGAGTTTCACTCTCGTGCTGTTTAACGGGACTCAGCAGGTTTCTCTAAGTGGTGCTTTCACGTTTTTATATTTAAAATATATCATTCTTTATTCAGCTGGAACACACTTTTTCTTTAAATTATTAGAACACACGAGCTGCGAGCAGGCTCCACCCCTGGCCATACCACTCCAGCTCCGTGCAAGAAGCTGTCTCTCAAAGACAAGTTAATGGGACGTGGGGGAATTTGCCGCGGAGCATGCTGTGATCTCGCGAGAAGACGGAAGTGAGTACAGATCCAACATGGCGGCACCCAGCTGCCCGATCTATAACGACCACAATCTGCTCCAACTCAGACAAATTAAAAAAGCGAATTGCAAATATACATATGCGCAAATGACGCAAGTGTGACCTCTGTGTGTCTGTGTCCGTTGTTTTGTCTTATTTTGTTTGTTAATTTAGTTTTTTGTGACAATTCCGGGAGCTCATACACCAGAGAAGAGCTCATGAACATCGGGGCTCTGCGCTGCAGCTGGCAGGCTTCCAACTCTTCAGAGCGGATTGGGACACAACTCTGTGGCGGCAAAACAAAAGGTGGAGGTTTGTGTTTTTACACTAACAGTAGCTGGTCTAATGACGTGACAGTGATCCTACAGCACTGTTCTCCTGATTTGGAATCTTTCTTCATTAACTTCAAACCCTTCTTTTCTCCCAGTGAGTTTGTTTCTTTCATACCGGTCAGTGTTTACATAGCACCACAAGCCAACATGCAGGACGCACATGCGCACAAGTGCATGCTCGCCGACCAGATACGGTCAGTGGAACGTACAAACCCTGACTCCTTGGTTATTGTCCTTGGCGACTTTAACAAAGGAAACCTCAGCCATGAACTCCCCAAATATAGACAGTTTATTAAATGCCCCACCAGAGAGGAGAATACATTGGACCACTGTTACACCACAGTAAGCAGTGCCTATCACACTGTCCCCCAAGCTGCACTGGGACACTCTGACCACCTAATTTTCCACCTGATTCCTGCATACAGGCAGAAATTAAACCTTTGGTGAAGACATCAAAGAAGTGGACCAGTGAAGCTGTGGAGGATCTTCAGACGTGCTTGGACTGCACCGACCGGGATGTTTTCAGGACTGCTACCAACAGTCTGGATGAGTACACAGAGTGACATCATACATCAGCTTCTGTGAAGAGAGCTGTGTACCATCACGCACCAGGGTAAGTTACAACAACGACAAGCCCTGGTTCACAGCTAAACTGAGACAGCTAAGGTCAGAGAAGGAAGAGGTGTTTAGGAGAGGGAACAGTGATATGTTTAAAGAGGCTAAATACAGGTTTAGCAAAGAGGTGCGAGTCGCTAAATGACTGTACTCAAAGAGACTCCAACACCAGTTTTCAGCCAATGACTCTGCCTCTGTCTGGAAAGGGTTCAGACAAATCATGAACCTCAAACCAAAAACACCTCACTCCATGAACAACTCACGCCTGGTCAACGACCTGAACAACTTCTACTGTCGCTTTGAAAGACAATAGGACAGTCCTGACACCATCCCCGTGACACCTTCCACCAGCCCCAGCCTACCAGCTCCACCTCCCCCACCACAGCAGGAGACTGGACCTCTTCACAACCTCCCCCACAAATAGTGACGACTCTTTCGATCCTGGAGAGGGACCTCTATAGGCTTTTCAAGAGGCAGAAACAGCCGGACCAGACTCTGTCTCTCCATCCACCCTGAAGCACTGTGCCGATCAGATCTCTGGTTTTCAGAGACATTTTCAACACCTCAATGGAGACATGCCATGTACCAACCTGCTTTAAATCCTCCACCATCATCCCAGTCCCAAAGAAGTCAAAGACCACAGGACTTAATGATTACAGACCCATCGCCCTGACCTCTGTGGTGATGAAGTCTTTTGAACACCTTGTGCTTTCCCAACTCGAATCCATCACAAGCCCTCTCCTGGACCCCCTGCAGTTCGCCTACAGAGCCAACAGGTCAGTAGACAATGCAGCAAACTTGGTCCTCCACTTCATCCTTCAGCACCTGGACTCCTCAGGAACCCACGCCAGGATCCTGTTTGTGTATTTCAGCTCCGCCTTCAACATAATCATCCCAGCTCTTCTGCAGGACAAGCTCTCCTAGCTGAGCATCCCTGACTCCACCTGCAGGTGGATCACAGACTTCCTGTTTGACAGGAAGCAGCACGTGGAGCTGGGAAAACACTTCTCCGACTCCCGGACCATCAGCACCTGTTCCCCTCAAGGCTGTGTTCTTTCTCCTCTGCTCTTCTCCCTGTACACCAACTGCTGCACCTCCAGCCACCAGTCTGTCAAACTCCTGAAATTTGCGGACAACACCACCCTCATTGGGCTCATCACTGGTGGGGATGAGTCAGCCTACAGGTGGGAGCTTGACCATCTGGTGACTTGGTGCAGCCATTACAACCAGGAGCTCAATGCTGTGAAGACAGTGGAGATGGTTGTGGACTTCAGGAAGAACGCAGCTCCACTCACCCCCCATCACCCTATGTGACTCCCCAGTCGACTCTGTGGAGTCCTGCCACTTCCTGGGAACCATCATCTACCAGGGCCTCAAGTGAGAGCTGAACATCAGCTCCATCGTCAAGAAAGCCCAGCAGGGGACGTACTTCCTGTGGCAGCTGAGGAACTTCAACCTGTCAGAGACGATGATGGTGCACTTCTACACCTCCATCATTGAGTCCATTCTCACCTCCTCCATCACCATCTGATACGCTGCTGCAACCACCAAGGACAAGGGCAGACTGCAGCGTGTCATTCGCTTCGCTGAGAAGGAGATTAGCTGCAATCTACTATTTCTCCAGAACCTGTACGCCTCCAGGACCCTGAGGCGTGCAGGTAGGATTGTGCACCCCCCATAGACACTAGACGGTCCTGAACGTCACAAACGGTCCTGAACACAAACTGTAAAGCTTTATTTAAAAAACAAAATAGTCTTATTTAACGTATTCTTACATATTTTACTTATTGTTTTACATTTATGTTTCACATATACACCGAACGCCAAGACAAATTCCTTGTACGTGTAAACGTGAAATAAAGATGTTTCTGATTGTGATATATATAAAATAACACTACGTGAATCGAAAGTGGTGGACCTCAAGGATTATATTGATTATTATTATAACAAGCATGTGATAGAGGAGGACCAGGACTCTAACAATCCAGCGAAAGAAAGAAGGCAGACTCAGCTACCGATACAGATGATCTAATTCCCAGTGTGGTAGAGGTTAGTGTCTTGGATGATATTAACAAGAAGCTGGACATACTTGGTCCGCTCCTTCGAGACGTTTCCAAGATTGAAGCCAGCCTTGATTTCCTGCACTGCACGGTCATGAGATGCAAAAGTACAACGTGGATCTAAAAACCTCTGTGAAGCATCTCACAACAGAGATCGAGGTTGTAAAGAAAGTAAAAATAAAATAATGAAAGAGACTATGCTGGATATCCAATCCAGAAGTATGCGGGACAACCTCATCTTTTCTGGGATCCCCGAGAACCACACAGACACAAGAAAACATGGTGAAAGACTTCCTACACACCGCCCTGAAACTCCCCACGGACACCGCGAAGCAGATCACCTTCCACCGGGTTCACAGACTGGAACACCGCATGGGGAACAGTCCCCGCTTCATCAAGATTCAAGATTCTAGATTCAAGAGGTTATTTGTCGCATACATCTACATACAGCCATACATGTATGCAGTGAAATGTCACCCGGTGATTACGCACAATAATCTCAA
Source organism: Zeus faber (assembly GCF_960531495.2). Classification (NCBI taxonomy): domain Eukaryota; kingdom Metazoa; phylum Chordata; class Actinopteri; order Zeiformes; family Zeidae; genus Zeus; species Zeus faber. The sequence goes on from NC_137207.1 coordinate 8,216,418, forward strand.
TAAGCGGGTTGGGGTGCGTTGTGCCGGGGCTGGTTAGGTGTTCCGTCTGGTTCTGTGACCCGGTCGGGGACCTGAGCCTGGCTGGGTGTGCTCGGCGCGGGCTCCCCATGTGGTCTCCTTCGGTGGGGGCAGACTTCTGACTTTGCATCGAGCTGCCTGGGTACGTGCTCTGTGGAGCTCTCGGTGTGTGGGGCGCTCCTTGCTGTGGGGCTGTAGGTGGGAGGGTCGTCTGCCGCCCTCTGTTCTGTGGTCCGCATGCCCGACGGCCGGGGGCTGGTCATGGGCGAAGGCGAAGGCACATGGCGGGCTGCTCTGTGCCCGCTGGTCGCTGTAAGTTGGGTGCTTCTGGATATGGTGCACACCCCTGCGGTGATCTGGCTGTGCCTAGTCTCCCAGTGCCAAAACTCATACTCAGTACATACACCACACAATAGGCCCAGGGTTTACGAGACGGGTGGGGTGCAAGCCATGTGGGTAGCGATGTGGCGGGCAGCTGCGATCTTGCCCGTCATGCTCCTGCTCCGAAGCGCTTCTCGTCTGTCCTGAAATTTTAATACCACTCATATTAGCTTAGAACACATACACCTGCACATAAATCTTACTCTGAACAACACTCCACCAGACCAGGGTCTGTGGGGCAGGAGGGGTGCTAGTGATTCGGGTTTGACTTGCTGGGAGGACTCGCACCCCCGCACCCCGCAATTTTAACTGCAATTGCCAACAGCACATATTAAGCACTAGGGTTTTCAAGGGGGGCAGGGCGATGGTGGGTCGGTGAGTGGGGGTGGTTGGCCGGGTGGCTCCCGGGTCGGCCCCCTGCCGACTGGGTTAGAGTCCTAGCAGCTTGCGCTTGGTGGTTTCTGGCGTGCGTCGACCCTGCGGGGCTGTGGAGAGCGCTGCTGGGTGCCTTCTCGGGCCCATGGGAGACCCCTTGGTGTCGTGGGTGTGGGTTGGCGTGCGCTGTCGGCCTTTTCTCCCACTGCGCGGCTTCTATACGGCGTGTGCCCCGGGTGGTGAAGGGGCCATATATCTGACGCCCTGCTGAGCACCAGTTTGGGCTGGGTGTCGGTCTGTTGGTGCGGGACCTGGCTCTGCGCATGCGGTCCTTGCCTGGAGACGCGGCCCGGGTTCTGTGCCTGCAGTTGCATCTTGTGCATGCTCATGGTGGTGGGTTGAATCGCTGTTTCAGTTTTCCTGGTCTTAATTACAGTAACTAGAGATGCTGTTATCTGCTGTTTCTATGTTTATGTTTTTCCATGTACTTGTTGTTGTTTAGTTCTATGTTTATTTGTCTCACCCGTGGTAATTCTCCCCCTCTTGGACTAGTGATTAGTTGTTTATAGACCAAAACATGGTAAGTTCTCCAAAGAAGGGGATGGGTTTAAAAAATAAATTAAATTTAAAAAAGACTCCCGCATGGAGCCAGAGATCAGCTGGAAAAGCGCCACTTTAGCGATACAGTACACCGTTTATTTTCAGATAATCTAAAGATCACATTTGGAAAAGCAACGCAGCAGCGATACCGTACGCAGTTTATTTTCAGACCACGATACATTAGAGATCACATTTATTTTTCACTTGCCCGATTGTCAACTGCATGAGGCATTCCACTTGCAGAACACAGACTTTACTTGCCCCAGGCAAGTGGACAAGTGTTAATGTCGAGCCCTGGAGAGAGAGAGAGGGAGTGGGAGAGATACTCAACTCTTCTTGAGCACATTGAAGACAACATACATGTAATCACACACACACTCCCCTCCTGTGGATCTATATTAAGCTCATAATTAGGGTTGTGCTCAATGGAGAACAGTCCTATGACATTCGGATCATCTCATGGAATAAAAAAATCTTTAAGAGTGGTGGAATGATTTCTAACTGGGTTTTATTTCCAGAATGCTTCGGGAAATCCCCCTGCTCTACTCTGAGAAAATAAAAATACAGACAGTTTGTAAACGGATGACCACCAGCCCCTTGTACAGTGGGTTGTATTTGTGTACAATGTATATATACATTCTCAAGTCAAATAGAAAGGCCCTGCATTGTACTTAGGAGTCTAATCAGGAATATGTACGCTGTGGCAAGAGGCCAGCCGCCTTTTCTTTGGAAGCGTAATTGTAAAATGAGTGCGAGGCTTACGGAAGCAAAGACGGTATCGGGAGAAGCGAGCATGGCGAGCAAAGAGCCATTACCGTGCAGCTGTAATGTAAAATTGTGTCCATTTGATTTCTTATTGTATTTTGATGTCATCGTTTGCCAGCTATGTTGGCGACGACAGCCCTGGAAGTGCAGCCCCTCACAGAGTTTTCCGGTGACCGTTGCCTTGAAGTACAGACAGAATGCCAAACAGAAGAAATCAAAGTCAGCCGCGGCTGGTGAGGCCGTGTTAATTATGCAAACGAGTTGATAAGGGGAAGCGGAGAGGGCTGATAAAACAAAACAGGCCCTTTGTAATCACAGTCGGAGTACGCCGGAGTTATGACATCAGATATATAGAGCATGTAGTAACGATTCATATTCCATGTGCGTGCGTGGTGAAAAAATAGTGTCTTCAAGTGTGTGTCGTCAGCCGAGTGCTGGCTGGCGCCTATGATCGCTGGATGACAGATGGTAATCGGCTAGTGCGCCCTTGTCATTCATCTCCCCTCGCCTCGACACTTATGGTTCTATTTAACATGGATTTATGGGGCATCTGAAGGTTGATGGAAAGTGGATGCAGCAAATGAAGATTTGAAAGATTCACCAATTCTACAAACGGCTTAGCGCAAATGGCAATTACACACTTTGCCACGTATATGGAATCGGATCTCCTCAAAGTAACGGAAATACTGCATTCTTTGAGGTTCTCTATTTGTATCCATTGTAGTATGTTTCCCCGTCCCTTAATTCCTGCGATTTAGGGTTGCAACGGATCACAAAACTCATGGTTCGGATGGTATCACGGTTTTGAGTCACGGATCGGATCATATTTCAGATCCGCAAAAAAAAAAGGAAGGGAGACAAATATATCTTTGCTTTCCATTGATTCAATCTGTATGGATCATTGATCTAAACTACGTTTCGTTACACCACTACTGCGATTCATTTGTTGCTTTGACGCTTGCGGATTAGTCGGCTGTGAGGTATCAGATGTACATGACATCTACGCTCCTCTGCTTATTTTCACCTCATTTCAAAGCACATCAGCACCGCCACAGCCGTTAAATGAACGTTGCTCCGCCCTGCGTGAGAGGTGAGAGGGATGTAACACCAAACTGCCTTGTGGCAGATCCTTGTTGATGTGGTGACACACCATCTGTAGATGGAGGGAGAAGAGAGAGTTGGAGTCCCCCAGGACTGAGAGAGGAAGAGCGGTGTTCCGTGGGGAGGACGCGCAGCACACTCTCTCCTCCCACTTGCTGTGCTTTGGGGAAACTGCTCCACAGATACAGTATGAATATTAAGCTTGCCTGTCATTTGGGCACATCGCTTATAGGGTGGGGGGGTTGAGATTTAGGAAAATCTCACTAGGCAGGAGCAGCGAGGAATTTCTGCACAGTTGATAGTTCTTTGTCCCAGATTATTGATTGTCGAGTATCTGGACTCGTCGACTTTCTTGGAGCTCTCTCCTTCTCGGTGCTTTGCGCTCATACCCGATGTGCAGTTGACAGCTGAAGTGCACAGTGTTGACTGAGGGTCAACTGTTCACTCAGGGCTATACCTCCCATCATCCTCAGTGCGGAAAATGACATAACTGAACTTGATGTGCGTAACCGAACCCATCATACCGCTGGTCGTACCCTGGGCTGCCCCTCGGCGATGGCACAATTTTGCACTCCATCTTCCTGCAGAAGAGGTGCAGACAGGGGGCCATTGCCAGGGAGCGCCCGAGGCTATTCCACGGTTCCCTGTATTCACTATTCACGGTGTCCTTCCAACTAGCCCAGTCACACTGAAAGACATGAGATAGAAAGCGCCTTAATCCTCAAGTTATGTGGAAAATCATGCCTCTGGGAACAACCAATGTCTCCCTCTACCTACCTTTTGTTTAGTGATAGTGCTACGTAGTGTTTACACTGCCACCATTTGCAGCCTTTGGGAAGAGGAAGTGCACACATGTCAAGTCATGGTTTTGACTCTGTGTATTCTAAAGCTACATCAAATGGGATTTACTGTTGATGTAATGACTTTGAAGAAATAATTTGGTCAACTTTCATGGGTTTGGGTTGAGTCTGATCTTGTCTATTCTAAACTGGAACGGATGGTGAAAAACTTGAGGAATAATTGCAAGCAAACATGACGGTCCTTCACCTAGCTCAAAAGCAGCAGCGGGGGAAAGTGACCAACAAGACATATGTGTGTATGTTCGGGGACATTGGCATACATTATGCTGCTGCTCTTGATTTTGGATTCGTCGGTCAATCAATGGATCACGGAGGGACGCCGCAAGGACGCGGTGCTGTGATTTGAGTGTCAGCCTGGACTTGGTACGAGCACATCTAGCAGTCCACAAAGTGGCTATTATTCGTCTGTGGTTGATAGCACCTGCCTATTGAAGTGCGCTACGAATGACGGCATGCTGTTCTTTTATCGGCGAAGATCACTCCGGGCTCCCACTTGAAAGGACCGATTACAAAGGCCTAACCCCCACAAAGTCAGTTTGTTTTACCCCAAACCAAAGTACAAAAGTAGGCCAGCGAGCTTTGTCATTTTACATTGTCACGAGATAATGTGAGCCTGCGTCTCAGGCACGCAATCACGTCACATTCAATCTGGTGCTGCCAACAGCATCTAATTGATGGTTTGTGAAAGGAGAAGAAAAAACTGAAAAAAGGCAAAATGGTGCCACTCATGAAGCCAAATTAGGTTATCAAGAGGCCTGCTTATTAGAGCTATTTAAATAGCTGACATCTCCACCCACTGTTGTGCCTGTGTGTGTGTGTGTGTGTGTGTGTGTGTGTGTGTGTGTGTGTGTGTGTGTGTGTGTGTGTGTGTGTGTGTGTGTGTGTGTGTGTGTGTGTGTGTGTGTGTGTGTGTGTGTTTTTAAAAATCAGGTCTCTGCCATATGCATCCATGAATCTTGACAGCGAGATATGCTGCAGTCAGCACTCTGGACCCTCCCCGCGCTGTCTCTCACAGCTAATAAACCGCGGAGCGTCTTTTCAGATTTATTTACAGAGCACAACACAGGAGGCAAGGAGAGAGAGAGAGAGAGAGAGAGAGAGAGAGCGAGAGGGGAAAATAGTGTGAATTGCTGAAAGGATAACTGTATGGCAGAGGAGGCGTTTGTGGAAAAGGTAGCTGTGTTTGAAAGACAAACAAAGACAGAGATGGGAGAGGGATTGAAAATGAGAGAGGGGGGGAGAGAGAGAGAGAGAGAGAGGAGATACAATCAACGTACAATGTATGCAGGGAGTGGCAACAATGAAAGAGAAAATGAACAAAAACAAAATATTGTTTTTACCTCCAGCTGGAGGAAGAGTGTGATCTTCACTATAACCGCCTTCAATAAACAGAGAAGGGCTTTGATTTCCAGCCAACATCGGGACTTAGCACGGGGGCAAGAGAGGTGAGGCAGGAAATCCTTCATGAACAAAATAAAAATGTTACCGTGCATCTCCCAGACATCAACTAATATTAGATGACATTTGAGTGTACGCCGCATGCAGATACAGTAGGTTTGTTTTTGGACAACAGCAGTCACTGCGTCACAAGACATGAGTTTAGAGGTGGCTGAAGTATAATACAAGCAAATAAGAGGAGCATGGCAGAGCTATGCTAGGGGGGGTTGGGGTGATGGGAGGATATTCAGGGTGACACAACTGGAGGCCAGCCATCTGTCACACCAGCTCTAGTCCACCATTGTTTTTGAAAAGCCCACAGCATTAAATGGCCCTCACTGCAGTGGCTTCTGTTTCTTAGCAGTGTTTAAACTCTAATGGTATTGCTGGTCTAGGAAAGCTCTATTAAAGATATGGACTGCTCCATGTCTTCTAACACGGGGCAAGATAAGGTTCCTCACCCTGGCCAAAGACAAAGACATTTCTGTCCCTGAATAGAACTGCCCTTTGCCCTTGGTATTCATCGCTGATTAATCTGTGCGTTCAAAAGCCGCTGCATTATCCAAATTTACCACTCAGGAGTGGAAATATGGCAATATTCATGATTCCTTGGAGCACAGGGCCTTCTGAGAAAATCAATCATCACATCCTCAAAGCTGCTAAGTAGAGACCACTCAACACAGCTCCAAGCCGCCAAGGGTCACAGATAATCATATCTTTGTGTGTGTGTGTGTGTGTGTGTGTGTGTGTGTGTGTGTGTGTTAGCCTGCATGTGTGTGTGTAACAACAAAGGGTATGTGCACAGATGAGATATGCCCAAAGCTCAGCTGTCTGTCTTAGAAAGAAAAGTCAGTGAATGAACTCCCATCGCGACCAAAACCGTCCTCGCTCACGACCGCAATTCAGCTGGCGCGAGCAGACACAGCAGACGACCTTGTGTGGAGAATTTCTCTCCTCTTTTCAAAAAGCATCCCCTCGGAAAAACAGAAAGGGGAGCGTGAAATCACTTCCTGCTCTCAAAGTTATACTGCTTCCGAGTGGGTGGACGGGCGGATGGCACAGGATCGTGTGTGGTGCAGGATCCGAGAGCCTGCGGACCAGATCGCGGAACGGACCCTAATGCACACAAAGATCTCAGATGAATCATTTATGTTCCCAGCGAGCTGTTTTGTTTGTTTACTTCATTATGACAAAAACCCTGCCGGTTCGCCACCTCACTGCCACCAAGCCTCCGTCTCCCTCCCTGAACCCGTGTCTGTGGACAGAGCTGTCTACTACACCTTCTAACCCACAGCAACAAGGTACATGCCATCCCCCTTTGGGCGAAGTTCCATTATCAGGTGGGAGACTTTCATCATCCCAACGTGCTGGTGCCATTGAGGTGTTCGCTGGGGCGGTGGGAGGAAGGAAATGAGCCCAGAAACACCTGCCAACAGATTACTGCAAGGAGGCCTCGTGGCTTGGGGTCAGCGTGTAGTGTATATTTGTGTATGTGTGTGTGGGGGGGGGGGATTACTAGCACAGCACTAGCCTCTGCATCGCACCAAGGTCACTCCGCCTGCAACGGTGGGGGGGGGGGGTCACAGCTCCCCAGAGGAGCCCCGGGGCCGGCTCCGTGTGCGACACCGGGACGCCCACACGCTGGCTCTGCGCAGCTGAAGCCGGATTAATACCCAGCGAACAGGTCCCCACGTACTCGCATTGTTCTGGGATGGTGGTGTGAAAAAAAATAATAAAATGTAATCTAAAGATTTTCAACACTGAATTTGAAAAGAAATAAACCAATCTGAGGAGATCAGTTCTCCTTTCTGAAAAACCTAATTAAAGACGCAATGGATAAACATGGTGATATCGACAGATCTGTACATTGACGGCTTTAGTCCATTACTAAGTTTGTTTAACTTATGTGGAATAGAGCTGAGAGAGGTCTATTTTCTTAACCAAGTATTAAAAACATATTTAAAAATTAACGTCAGTAAGGACCCCCCCCAAAAACATGCACACATCATCGTCTGACCAGCAATGGACACTCATCACCAGGTCCCTGGGCGCGTCCACGAATCCTGCCCACTGCTCCTCGCTGTGCCCCCAGAGGAAGTACAAGCCAGGATGGGTTAAAGGCAGAGGCCTCATTTCACCTGCCACCATCCAAAGCATGTGCATGTGTGTGTGTGTGTGTGCGAGCATGTGTTAGTGTGGTGTGCTGTGTGACAATTAAAGATTGTTCTTCTTCTTCTTCTAAAATCAAAATCTTTATTCTGAATCTTTATTCCCACCCCACTGATTGTATTTCCCCATTGCTCATTGTGCATACGTAAAACTCATAGACATAATTTTTTATTTTTTTATTTTTCGCTTGCTGTATATATTTCTTTCGGATTTAGTTTATACTGTATTACTATTTTTTATTACTTTCGCTACTTTGCCCATTTATCGTTTCACTGCACTGTACTTGTATGATTTATGTCACAAATGAAGCATTAAAAACAAGTGACCCTAGTAACATTCTTAACAGGATTATGTTGAAGAGATAATTTTTCACACGTGGAGATTACATTAGATGATTAGCTCAAATAAATTAAAGCCTTTGGGGTCATTTCTCCCTGTCAGACTATGATCCAAAATGGAACAATTGGACCAGATATGTGGGGAATAAAAGGGAAACAGGACTACTTCAGGCTTCACAGATCTGTTCACACTGGGACCCGAGTTAGAAGGAAGAGGCCTTCTGAGTCGGAGAGTCACGGCGCGAGTCAAAGCTCTTGCATGGAGAATGATTTAACTGGCTGATCGCTTTCTTGGTGCTTCTGGCCTTCTGTTTAATGCTTTCAGGTATTTTTCCATCTCATTATCTCTGCCCCACACACCAGGCCTTGTTGGCACACTGGTAAGCTTGGCAGGAGGATGGCCAACTTCGTCTCAGTCCATATTTGCTCGGGGAAATCCAGGGGATTCCACTCTCGTGTCACCCTTGTTTATCAGCTTTTATGTAATACAATCATCACGTCATACCATACCGTCGTACGCAACATACGATGCATTCCAGGTTTTTTTCCAATACAGAAACATACACACATAAATACATTGGACTCTCTGGTTGAAGGTTCAAGGATGCCATTGCCAAATACATTGGGGCAGTTTCACGGACACAGATCACACTTTTAATCTGGACTAACTGAAATGGCCTATCTCAGTCATGGTTTAAAATAGTCTCAGACTTACCCTAGTCTTGGTGTATATAAATCATATTTCCAGAATGAAGATTAGAGCTAATCTAGGCCTACCTGAAGGCTTAAATGAAACCTGGCAAAGGGGAGGTTTATCTTTAGATGAATGGGTGTGAGCCTCCAGGTCGACATTGACAGTAGGGAAAATGGAGTATCTGTACAAAGACCAGCACCAGGACCAGACAGAAGGAGCTGACTAGTCCTTCATAGTCTTGGACTTCCTCCTCTAGAACTAATTAATCTGAAGTTAAGCAACATCTCAGCAAGGTATTTTAAAATTCTGGATTAATTGAAGTAGGATTATCTTAGTCTTGATGTAGATTAAACCCTGTCTGCGAAATGGCCCCATTGAACTCCAACTTCAACAAGCAAAGTACATTCTGTGGTGGCATTCTTTATCACACTCACTGTCAAAAAGCCACAAGGAAGCTGAATGTAGTTTCTTAAGACACAACTGTGTAAAAGACCTTAACCATCACCGGAAGGGGAAACCTGCATCAAAAGGAAAGTCGATTTCACAAGATCAATTAAGTGCATTTGTCGATTTGAGAGCTTTGTGAATTTTCACCACACATTACTATCCAGAATAGCGTGCTGGAGACAGGATGACAAGTCTTTTTTGCCCATGTGGGGGTCTCTTCCCACAGATAAGGGTGGGGGAGGGAGGCGGAGTCTTTCTGGCCGTGGTGCGCCTACATGACAAGAGTTTTATTATTAATTTTAATATGTGGCACGCAGGCTACAATTATATATACATCACTAAGGATTATTATAATAATTGTGGATAATAATGGTCCTCTTGGGCGCAGGAGGAATGGCGTTCTGCTGCTGGGCTGCTCACGAGCCTGTGCGCCGATCTCCTCTGTAAGACAGACAAACATTAAGAAAACTCCTTGCCTCGAGTCGGACCAATCAGCTTCGCGCGGGCGCTAATTGGGCCGATTCGAGGCAGCTTGGTGGCCGCGGGAAAGGAAACCGTGCTCTCTCCGCAGCAGGTGCTTGACCACGGCCATTTGTCCGCCACAGCCCAGTTCATGTGTTTTCAGCTCAATTTGTTTTAACCCTTACCCCGAGGTAAGGGTTAAAATTCCGCCTACGCCATTCCGCCTACGACGCGCTACCAAAAGCAGCACTCTCCTGACTTATATCATTGAAACTACAAATTGTGGAATGTATCAACCTTAATTGGGTTAAAATGAATCTTTCAGCAAGTGAACAGTCAGTTCTTGAAGTTGATGTGATGGAAGCAGGAAAAAGGCTGACCTGTGTAGAGGCATGGAGATGGTGAGGAGAGATGGCAGTGGAGTTTTAAAGTACATTGTTGAACACAGTCTTGGAAAGTGAGAGGGTGTATGTGAAGTGGCAAAGAAGTGTACTGGTAGAGATTTTCAAGAATATGGGTGATGTGCAGAGCTGTAGTAAATACAGAGGTATAAAGTTGATCAGCTACAGCATGAAGTTATGGGAAAGTTTGGTGGAAGCTACGTTAAGAGGAGAGGTGATGTTTAGTGAGCAGCAGTATGGTTTCATGCCAGGAAAGAGCACTGCAGATGCAATGCTTGCTTTGAGAATGTTGATGGAGAAGTAAAGAGAAGATCAGAAGGAGTTGCATTGTGTCTGCGGATTTAGAGAAAGCATATGACAGGGTGCAGAGAGAGGAGGTGTGGTATTTTACTGAATGAGGAAGTCGGGAGTAGCAGAGAAGTATGTAAAAGTGGTGCAGGATACATACAGTATAAGGGCAGTGTGACAGTGGTGAGGTGTGGAATAGGAGTGACGGATTGGTTCAAGGTGGAGGTGTGATTACATCAAGGTTCGTCCCTGAGCCCTTTCTTGTTTGCAATGGTGATGGACAGGTTGACGGACGAGATCAGGCAGGCGTCTCCGTGGACTATGATGTTCGCAGATTACATTGCGATCTGAAGTGAGATGAGGGATCAGGTTAGGGAGAGCCTGGAGAGG